>NC_071576.1:46664381-46976767 GCF_024509145.1 Vidua macroura | reverse complement strand
CTGAACAGACCAAGTGACCTCAGCTGCTTCTTGTATGGCTTGCCCACTAGACCCTTCACCTTCTTTAGATGCTTTCTAATACCTTTATATCTTTCTTACATTGTGGCACCCAAAACTGCCCCCAGCCCTCAAGGTGAGGCTGCCCCAGTGCAGAGTAGAGCAGGACAATCCCCTCCCTTGCCTGGCTGGCCATGCTGGGCCTGATGCTCCGCAGGACACCCAGGGTCAAAACCCCTGGCTCCCATTTGACTTGAGACAGATTTACTATCTGGCACTGCAAAAATAATTTTCTCTTTTCTTTCCACTTTGTTCTTTGTCCGCTAGGTCTGTTTAAGGCTGTGTGCTCTTTGGAACACTGTCCACTGTGCCTTTATTCCCAATGCAGTTACCCCTAACAACCAAGGGCCCCGAGAAGGATAAGGTTTCTCATACAACTCTGATGATTTCTTCTCATATCCATGATGAGTTTAATACTGTACACATTGAAGCTCAGATTATACACTAATATGTGTACCTGGGAAGGCAACAAGTATTTACAATATTCATGTTGTCATCTGCAAAATTCACTCAACAACTTTCAATGCTCTGCTAAAAAGCACTGAGGAAAGCCATCAGAAAAGTCACCTCAGTTTTGACAAATATATATATATGCCAAGGACAGAGCACAGACTGCCAAAATATTTCACAGTCCTAGGCTCCAAGACAGACAATGCTCAAAAATGCACAGGGATCATTGTGGAACACAGGGGTTTGGGTTTCATCTTGCTAAGTCTATCTCTCTGCAGGTCCTACAAAAGGAAGAAAGGAAGAAGTGCATTTTTTCTATAAGCAATTGTTCTGCACCATTCCCTCCCTTCTCAAGCAGCCACAAACACTCTGTTTCTCTACTCTACCCTGCCCACCACCTTAAGAGACATGGGTAGATAAGCTCACTTGCTGCAGCCAAGGGAGAAGATGAAATCTGAACACAAAACTGGACCTTGCTCAGAGATCAGAAGTTTAAGCACTCTGTACTAGACACAACAGGAAAGTTTTCATTCTGGGGAAGATGATTATTCTCTCTGCCATTTTATATATTTATTTAACTCTTACTAAAGCAACTAAAAAACCTGGTACAATTTAAAAAAAAAAAAAACCTCTTAAAAATTACTGATCATTCCCTCTTGTACCAAAGGCAGTAATTCCAAATCTTGGAGCAAATGTTAGAGGCACAATTTAACCATAAGTGCTTTAAAATAGTTAATAAACTGCTAAACCAGGCTTTCAGGATACGTGCTCAGCCAATCTCCTGTGTGCAATTGCATCCTCACACCAACCACAATTTCAGGGTTGATGTGAATAGAGAAAGGAGGAATTAGATGGAATTTAAAATCCTGACCCACTGTTTGACTCAGAAAGTCCATCTAAAACACTTCTCAGCTAACAGCAAATGCAATTTCATTTTAACAGAAAGTTCTGAGCTATAAAGCAGAAGTGGTATGCAAAGGCCTCATACTGCAGACAGCAATTTAGTGCTGTGATTCTAAAAGCATCATAAAATAAAACTTTGTAGTGTTAATTCCAGCTAATTATATCAGCAATATATCCAGACTCAAAAAACCAAGGACTCATTTTAATTTGGATCTACAATTGCAAGACATGATACAATATATTTGTTAAGGGAGACTGCTAGTCATTTATCTAGCAGAAGTGGTCTGCGTGAACTGTGCCTAACACCTTCACTTGTTTCCTCAGTAGCTCCAGCTCTAGTGCAAAACAAAGACACTTTGGCTTTCACTTAGCCAGGATGATCAGTTGTTTTAATGAAAGGAAAATGAAAAATATTATTGGCACAAAGGATTTCTACATTAAGACATGAAACAGCAGAGCAAAAATAACATAACCACTTGTTTTTACACAAAAGCGCCCAGCACAGCAACTGAAACAGCACCTATAAACAAGGGGAAATCAGCCCAGAGACAGCTGCCATGAGCAGAGCTGAGCTTTCTCACCCTTCCTCCTACAGTATCACTCTAATAACTGTAGGGATTAGGGAGCCAGCTTTACAAATGGCATCAATTATTCTCTCCTCCTCTCTCTCAGTGTGGTCACACAACACTCCCAGGCATGTTTTCCCTAACTTCCACAGCACAAGGATGCCAATTCTGCTACTTCTGGGCCTTCATATACTCATGATATACAAACATGTCTGCTCACAGAATTTGTTTTGTTCAGCCCCCAAAGGAGACAAGGAAAACACAAAAAGATTGCAAAACCTGTAATAATAGCCAAATGATCTATAGCAACTTCTCTGCCCCACTTGAGTTCACCTGAAAAATCAGAGAAGAAGCTGAAAAGATTGGGTGAAAATGGACACACAGTCCTAAATAATTTCCTACCCTGGGCAGTAATTCTGTCTATTGGCTATTTTTTAGTAACTGTCCCATCCTCCACAACTGCAAGCAAACACAGAATATAATGGAGTATATGCTTTCCACCAGTGCACTAGAAGAAAACTGACTGGAATATATTAAAAGTCCTACCTAGACCATTCCTAAATGAGATTGTAAGGAAGAATAGAAAAGTAAAGTTTGCTGAAAATTAGCAGTGTTTGTATGGAGGGTTTTTTAAACTGCTTTAACACTTGAAAATAAAGGAAAACAAAATTCAGTATTACCTTTTGGAGTAGGATGAGCAGCAGAGGTAACCATAATGTGTAGACTTTACATACTGGGGGAAACTGTTGAAATCCCATAATCTTCTACTCCATCTGCACTAACCTTTGAGGAAGGTGAGGCAGATGACTCAGCCAGTCCCTGCTGCAGCCATACACAGAGCAGGAACTTAACAGCAAAAGATGACAAAGGTGGAAAATTAGATAACCCAGCTCTGAGAAAGTGCTCATGGATTTGTAGAAAAAAGATTCTGGAAAGCCTTACAGCAAGTCACTTATGCAAAAAAACCCATGGTGTGCAATCTATACATGAGAGGGTCTGTACCCTTCTGCCACTATGTGTATGTCTGCGGAGATTAGTGGCTTCTGGTAAATGAAATAAGGAAAGTTAGGAGGTCTCTAGAAAGACAATATGCTGCTTATTTAGACTAAACATTTCCACATGATCTTCATTACTGCTCTCAAAAAATCAGGTGGGCAAGGTAATGAATGCACTGTGATTAAACTCTGCTCCCACTTGCTCCCAGCTGCAAATTCACACACAGAGGGACAAGGTTTTAGTTTATGTTCTGCCTTCCCATACTAGATAATTGCTAAATTTTACTTTATCTGAACTCCACACAATGATGGAATAGAATATGATAATCTATGTGCCACATGAAGGCAGCTCGAAAGTGCCCATCTGCTTTGGTCTCAGCAGTTAAATGGAGAATAAGTTCTAATGTGCTGGAAATCAAAGTAAAAGCTTATTTCATTAAGAGTTTGTAAGAAACTTGCTTGTTTGTTTCTAAGAAAAATAGCATACAAGTTTTTCTACAGTATTTTTACTAAGCCAATTGTCAGTTACACTGTAACCAATTAAACATTGAAATATATCTATAAATGGTAACTGATATAAGTAAGAAAGTGAAACAACAAGCTGTTTCAAATTTCGAGTCTTAGATTCCATTAATACACTTTTTTTTTTTGCAAAATAACATTTTGTTGTAATGTTCTCATTCCAATAGAATATATTTGAAAACACATTTTGTTTTTAATTTAATATACTAACAAGATAAGTGATGTTAATTATTTTTGCAACTGTTTGAGTAAATAGCATTAATCCAGTTCTATTCCAGTTATTTTTCATATTATGCTGGTTTTTTTTTCTAAAGAGATATGTTTTTCCCCAATGCAGACTATCAAAGTGATTGCCTGGCAGGCTACAAAACACCAATTCATGCTTACTTAATTTGCACTTATTACATATAAAAGCGATCACTGAAAAAATGTTATTTTCAGGAAATAGCTGCATACAACCTCTTCAAGCTGCAGAGGTAGAATCCATCTGCTTTGTGCTGCCATTTGTTTAACCAAAGTCACAGAGTTCTGTGTATTAATCAAAACAGTACACTTCAAAAGACATGTCACAAATTCAGGAAAGACTGTAATTACAGTTCCTGTGAACATCCATTAGCTTTGCAGTCTCCACAGATGAGCATACACAAAACACTTCCCCCACTCTTACAAATAATTACCACTGGTAGCTCACAGCAGAAATGAAAAAAGCATTTCATATTTTTGCTTGAGCCCATAAACACTAAATTGTTACAACTCACCCAACAGTTCTTTATAACTAAGAAGTGGTTAGAGAACCTGTTTTACTATCGTCATCCTTTGGTCTACCTTATCACATTATCTCTTCTCTTTCTCTCCCAACTTTCTTACCTGGAAGCTACACTTGGTTCTGCAGTTTCACACCTATATATGACAAAAAAAGAAACTATAACATGAAATGCTATAGCAATTTTTCTTGAAGAGTAGCACCTCACAATGAGACAAGCAAAACAACTTATATTCCACAATTCTCTGTTAAATCTGCTTCTCATTACAAAGATGCTATGGCAGGTCAAGTTTTCAAGATACACTTACCACAGGAGATAAGATGGGATGCTGTTATCCCAGAAGAATGGTCCATGTGGTCCTACGAGCACCCAGGTAAGTCCTTTTTTCTGTCTGGGTAAGATTATTTAGATGTACACAGATACAAACCCTGCCCAATACCTGTTAAAATGACATGTGTGATGATAATTGACAATAAAAATACCAGCTTCATATCAAAGGCCAGCTGCAACAGAATCAGCTGCTATTTCTTTTTCTCAGTGAATGCAATAAAAATTGTGCAGAAAAATGTATTTAGCTTAACCCTGTGTAAGTCTCACCCCAAAAAGAAAATCAGCCAGAAATACAAGAGCAAATGTCAGTTGGAAAAAATCTCCATTTGACATCAGGCAGAGAATGTAAAGATACCTTTACATTCATAGTGCTCAAGATCTTACACAAATACAAGGAATTTTTTTCTTGCAAGAGAGGAAATTTTGTGCAACAAAGAAATTTTTCTTGCAACAGAGCCCATATACAGGAAACTTTCTTTTTAAATGTATCTTAGAAAACTTAATGATACTATACTGTGTTCAAATAAACACTTCCATTTCACTGCTTGCTATACTAGGTGTAATTTGTTTTAATAAAAACACTAAATATTTCTCTCCAGTCATATCTTTGATCCTTTATGTCCAGTATCTTTGGCCTTGCTCTGCCAAGTGCCTCATTTTAGGAACACTTGCTTTTTTAATTTAGGAATAAATAATGAATTGCTGCTTCAGCACTCCCTCCCACCTTCTGCCCCTCATGCAGTTTTCCGCACTTGTCATAAAAGGAGATGCTCCGCAGGACCCCCTTTCATACCAGCATCTCTCTCCTGTGTCATCTTTTCATAAATGTGTTGAGGTGCAAATTTCAAAAGAAAGCTGTTTTCCTTGTGGCTCAGTGATTTCTCTGTTCTCTGTTATTACAAGACAGCCTGACATTCCCACATATTGAAAAATTAGGGAAATGCAAGACCAACCCATCAGAAGCTGTTCTGCATTCATTCTGGAGCTCACAGCCCTTCTAATGCTAATTTCTTCTTTTCTTCTTTCTTTTTTTTTTTTTTTTTAACAGAGAGTTTAATCATTAAGAATAATTTCAACTTTGTTTCTTTTAGAATATTATTTCAAATTCAAATTATTTTGCCTTTAGAGATAAAGGCAACATTCTTGGCTTTAAGCACCAATATGCCACGGATGGCTCAAAATACCATCTGGTACTTCTTACCTAGTATTTATTTTTCAGGAAACAGCAAGGATTATTTTTATCTTTTTGAAACACAGAGGTATTTTTTCTACCTCTAAGGATGGAAAAGACATTTCTTTCTAACACAGCTGTACTCAGAGACAAACAGGAATCATGTACCTCACAAAAAATCATCACAGAATATAAACAAAATGAAAATTGTGATAAATTATGTATATCTTTTCTAGAGAAGAAACAAGCTAAAATGAAATATCATTTTCTTCCCCACATCCACTTTGGGAAGCTACCTACTAGCTAATATAAAAATGGATGCCATTTCAGAACATAACCCCTTTTCTGAGTATTTTTTTCTGAAACATTGTGGTTCAATAGTGCCACTGTAAGTAGAAAAAACAGTGTAATAGAATTTAATTCTTGTGCTATTCTAGATAGCATTGCCAGAGCGACTTTAAATTGCTTTTGAACAAACTAAAAAGTTCAAGTTAATTGAACACAAGGATTCATGTAGCAAATTATCTTACTACTAATGGTATGGAAGAAAGAAACCTGATTAGTTATCCCAGCTGGATGCTCGCAATGTGAGAAGTCAAGAGATGCCAGAACTAAATCAGAAAGGTGAAGATCAATAGTTCTTTAATCAATAGTGGATTACAGTGGGATTTATTCTACTGAAAACAGCAGGGGCAGATAAATTCCCCGCTGAGATTAATTACTGGGAAGGGTGGATGTGAACAGAGGAGTGCAGTCATCTTTGTGACAACTCTAAGTGGCAAGAAGAACACCAGTGGGAGTAGAGAGCTCTTTGCCTGAGTCTCTGCTGGTGACCAATGACACCCTCATCAAATTCCCAGCACCTCTTAGTTCCTTAGAAGAAATTGCCTTGAAGCCCGTGGATTTCTACAAACACAAATACTATAAAACAAAAGGCAGGGACACAATTTCTTGGCTTTGCTTTTAAACTGATGGGTTTTTACAGCTGTTGGGTTCCTAAAAAATCCATATTACGGAGACAGAAGTACCAATGTGTGCAGCTGAAGAATGACAGCTTCATGTACAAAGGCGCTGATGACATTCACAGCGCCTGCTTAAAGTCAAGGGGTTGTCAGAGCTGCTGGGGCTCTGTCTGCTGGGGACACGGAATCCATCATGTCCATGGAATCCATGATTACCATTAGAGTCTTTGTTGCTGAATGTTACAGTTAGCACAAACTGGCCACTAATGCAGCACGCTCTAGGGCCAGCTTGGTGGCTATGCAGGGTAGAGAAATCACAGAGCATCTCTTGTACTAGAACTGATTTAGAAACAGGTCATAAATTGAAATTATTGTGACTTTGAACTACTTAAGGAATGGAACTACTATCATGACAAAACAAACAGAGCCAACAGCTTAGCTTGTCAATGCTTGATTTTCTACCAGCTTGAGGGAAAGTCTTCTAATTGGTCTCCCCTCCTGACATTTTATGTTCACTTACCTTACCAGAAGACAGCAAGATGCAGAGAGTCCAGCAGATTTTAAATTTGCTGGGTGTAATATGATGGATTTATTTGTTCTCTTACTTTGGTTATTACCAGTAGCTCTTTGAAAGGTCTCCATCTTAAACTCTGATCAGATGGCATCAACTCTCCCTTTTATTTCTTTTAAAAAACATTTCAGAAAATATTCTCAACTCTGACTCCATCCAGCTATGTTAGTCTGTTTTCAATTACTTGGAATTCCGGTGCTTTAAGAGAAATGACTGTGGGCTTTTTACTCTGAATTTTATCAGATACCAAGAATCATGTCTGTGTGGCAAATCAAAAATAATTCTTTATTGGGAAAAAAATGCAAGTTTGATACAGATATGATATAAATTACAAAAAAATGTTTTAAAAATCACCTCTCCAGGATACCCAGATTAATTGAAGGTGGAGCCTCAGTGAAGCAAATAAAGTCTTTCTAAGATCATCTCTCATTTTAAAGCAGATCATAAAAATAGTCCAGGCCTTGTCCCAGTTCCCAGATGGATATTCCAGTGCCCAATTCTTTTGCAAGCTCCAAGCGCATCTGGATGGACTAAGAGAAAGACACATAAAGCAATCATGTCTCAGTCAGAGATATCAGACACTCCATACTGCCATCTCTTCGTGCCATTATCAGACCTTTTAAAAACATCTACTCTTGAACCAGCTACTGAAAAACCTTGTCTATATTTCAAATACTCTCTGGTTAGCAAGCAATCATTCAGTCAAAGACACTTAATCATACCAGTTAATTCAATGACCTAATAAAAGATTACCAGCTAAACGGACAAAATGTCACAGAAATAAATCAGATTTATGAACTATGCAAAGGACTATTCTAATTTAGACTATTATTTCACAATGTACAGAAATTCTAACTCTTCTCAGAAATATCTCAGGGGTAAAATAAAACTTTATCACTGAAGACGATCAGAACAATTTGTCAAATACCATCAAGATCTCTTGCCTACCCTTGCCTTTTCCCAGGACAGAGTCACAATTTACATTACAAAAATTCTATTTTAAAGAGATTCTTGGAGATAATAATTAAAAGTATCTCTATTTGAGCTCCAGCCATTGATTTAGAAGAGTTAGTTTAGCCATTGATTAACAAGGGAAGCAATGCCACAATTCATGTTCTGCCCTTTATTTGAGTGGAAACAAAAATAATTATTTTTCAATCTTTTGCTCTCAGGTTTTCCTACCTTGAACTACAGTGCTGCAGTGTTTAAACTATTCATACTAAGGATGTGTTTAAAAATGATTTCCATGGGAAACAGAATAAAGTATCACAGCCTCATTAACAAATCCACTGGGCCTGGCATTCATGACTACTTTTAACTAGTCATGAACAAACTAATTTTGAGCAACCTGTCAGTGAGTATAACATTAAAAGGGGAAAGAAATACATTTTTCATGAGGTAATAACATTCAGTGTTTACCGACCATCTTGACCAGGAAACAAATCTCAAACTATTTCATTACAAGAATGTTGAAAATGGAAAGAAACCCATTCCCATGCATTCACCAATCACCACAGTTTAGTGGTGATCTGTTAGAGAAGAAATAATAAAAGACATGTACAGGAATGAGTTTTCTTAATTTGGTTAGTACTGACAATGGCAGGGTGAAATCCTTCCCCCAGGCTGAAGAAAACAGCATAACAGCACAAGCTATCTTTTCTCTGATACATTCACAATGAAACTTTCTAACACTCTCAGACAGGCAGCACTAGCAAGAACAGAGATGTAGTAGTTAATACCCCATATGTGATAGTATTTCCACCCATATTGGATTAATCAGGGGAAATATCCTTTTATTCATGGTGCTTAAGATAACAATCCAGGAAAACAGAGCCTTAGATAATTTCATACTAGTTTAACCATAAAAAAAGTCTCTGGTCTCTGTAAATACAATGCAATTTCACTACAGAAGCAATTTCCTTCCAATATTAAAAGCCAGCAGAGGTTTAACATGCTGGCTTTTTCAGGTTTTTTTCAGTTTAATTTGAGAAAGTCTAAAGAGAACTTCCTAGGAACTAAGGCTGTAATTAACCACTTTATCCTGTATCCTGCTCTACTGCAGGCTATTGTGTAGAAGTTTTCAAAACACTAAAGTATGTTCCACATACTGAAGTTCTGTTCCACAGAACTGAAGAAAACAGGGTGATGCAGGCTGACAGGGAGAATCAGGACCCTGTTACAAAGGCAAAAGTTCTCCAAGCTTCCAGCCACCATGATGAGAAGGAAAATGTCTTTGGTATCTTGTCTGAGAATCTGCTAACAACATAGTATGTAAGCTGTGCACTTGAACAGGTCCTCTACAGCACCGGTTTGTCCTGGTGTGTCTTATCTCTAGACATACTTTATCTTCAGAGATCACAAAACCCCATTATGCATGAGAGAAAAAAACAACCTTCTTGCACAAGCAGCTGAATCTTTGAATCATAACAATTTACATAACATTTACAGGAGGGCAAACTTCTTTCACAAAAGCCTAAACCCAGTTCAACATTTTCTGAAATATCTCAATAATGAAACAGGTCAAGTAAACATCTCTGTCCTCTTACAGCCCTCTGACCTGAGAAAGTGGCACCTACCTTCAGTGTTGGGTAGAAGACTGCATGTTTTCCTCCCTTATTTCTGCAAAACAAGAAAACCAAATAGTCACAGTAGCTTTGATAGATAACAGGATTTTAAACTAAGGTTAAAATTGAAACCAGGTTTGTCCCTTCCAAACTTAACCATTCTGAGATTCTGTGATACTGTGAAAAGGCTGACAGTGAAAACAGGATCCAAGAAGAGATCTCACAACACAGATGGTTTGATACCATAACTTAGTAAACACTGAGATATTTTGTGGCAACTGGATGACAAAACGGTCAGATTATAACAGGCAGTTGTGCCAGCTAAATGCACATCTGAAAAAGATGAAGACGTTTGGTTTTCTGATGCAAACTGTGAAATATTTTCTCCAATTCCCTGAATTATTATCTTTTAGGCTAAATTAACTGCCAGCAGTATAAAATAAACAGACAGGGCAAGCTATACTGGGCACAAATACCAAGGTAGCATTTTAAACCCCTAGTAATGAGAAGGATGAGTTACAAGGGGTCTCACAGCATCACTTTACCACTTAGGCCAGGAGAAAAAGTAGAGTGCATGGACAGACCAAGAAGGAATTGCTCCTATAGTCTCACAACTTACATAAGTGAATACTTGCCTGTGCACTGGGACAAGCACTCAGATTTTTGCAACAATTTGTAATAGACAGTCTCTGCCTGCTACATGAAATCATGAGCTGTGCTTTGCTTAAAAGATTCATGATTTCATTTCTCAGCCACTGCAGACGTGCAAGATTTCCAGGTGAGAGGCTTCACCAGGGAAGCAGCATACATATTTCAGGCCTGGCTGCCATCCCTGTCCAAGATAATTGAACCTTTGCAAAACGAAGTGGTAACTGAAAAAGAGTTCCTTAAATAACCCTCCCCTGCAGCCAGCTGAACCACAGAGCTGACTGCCAAGCACAGCATAAGTGAAGTTTACAGTGATTTTTAGACAGAGTGGGCTTCATGCATCAAAAATTCCTCCAGGAAGCCCCACACAAAACCTCCCAAGGCTGGCTTCAAAAAAAAAAAGAGGAAGTACTACTGACAAGCTATCCCTCTGCCACAAGTTCATTTTGCCATGTAAGAAATGTGATTCAGACAAGAATCCCAGAAGTGTGCCATTCAAACAGAGTCCTCAGAGTTACACTTTTGAGAGCAAGTTTTCATCTAGTGTTCATTGTGTCTCCAACAGGACTGGACATTAAAGATCATTAAAACAGAGCTTCTGATATTCCTTTTTAGTTAACACAAAAAACTGTAATTGCTTGGTATAAAGTAATTTTGCAACAGGATACCAAATAATTAAAAATGAAAGCATACAGATCCCAATCCTTTCATACAATCGCAGAAAACAAATTTAAACACTGCTGAACAACAGATTTTTCTCCTGATAAATAAAAGTCAGAAGAAAATTAAACTAAATAAACTAAATACCTTGAAAATTAAACTAAAAATACAAAGGTAGGTGATTTGTAGGTTTATGTTTAGTTTTTGTTTTTTGGTTGGCTTTTTTAATAATTAAAAATATTTTAAACAAGGTTGTTTTGGAAATAAAAAGTTTTGATTGTTTTTATTAAAAGCTTCTAAAATGTGCTTTACTCTTCCTTTCAGTTGTTTATCATTAACAATGCATCGAGTAATATACAAGACACAGCTTTGCAGAAGTAGTAGGATTTGTTTGTATCATTTTGCATATTTTGATATATTTGCATTAAAATAGCAAATTATCATAGGATTAAAAAGATGTTGCTGGTTTTATTTAAATCTATTTTAAATAGATGCTTCTAGATCAGGAATCCTCTTGTCATTTCATGATGAACAAGGGAGGACAAAGAACATTATTATCCTTAATGTTCTCAGTTCTTTCAAAACCTTTATCTGGAAATCACTTAGTTTTACTTCTATTACATTACTCTACAGTCCATTCCATCTAGTGGAAGTTTGTCACTTAAACAATCTTAGCAGTAGAACTTGTTAAACCAGGCTCTTGTACCATAGATTTTTCTCAGAACTATTTTTGGCTGAGTTATTATACAGCTCCCAGTACTCATCTCAGAGCCTCTGATTAACTGACACTCAGTAGATAACTTGGATGGATAATTTCTAAAGATACAACTCATCAGACTTCTCTTCTAAAGATTGTTCTAGTTTATGTAATTTCATGAATCCTTCTTTGATTTTCCCCTCTCACACAAAACACTCTTTTATGCTGCAGTTCAATGTTGACAAACAGATCACAATCAGCAGAATTTCCATTTGCTGAATTCAGCTGCCTACTACAGTCATTGGCCCATGCCCAAAAATATTTGCAGAATGGTAAGTTAATAAATGTAACCCACTTTTTGTATTCGAAGTAGTGTTCAGAAATTTTTTCATCCCAGACAATTTTTGGCTTGTGTTCCTTCAAGGTTTCAATGTACCTACAAATTAAAAGCATAGATAAGGAATTAACTTTTCTAAGAAGCAGTTATGAAATCACATTGCAGAAATTTCTGAAAGGGCAGTTTTACCATGTTTAGATGTTGAACATGATATCAAAAATATCTTCTTGTTGACAACTCATTTCCTTAACCATTTTATAATTTCATGTTCACATTTTTAGGCTATTTTTTTCTAAAGCATTGCATACAAATATCTGAAGGGAGGGTGTCAGGAGGTGGTGCCAAGCAATAGGACAAGAGGCAATGGGCAGAAACTGATGCACAGAAACTTCCACCTGAATATGAGGAAACACTTTACTATGTTGGTGACCAAGCACTAGAACAGATTGCCCAGAGAGGCTGTGGAGTCTCCTTCCCTGGAGATATTCAAAAGGTATCAGGGCACCATCCTCAGTAATATGGTCCCTGGAGCAGGGAACTTGGGCCAGATGGCCTCCAGTGGCCCCTTTTTCATTCTCTGATTGTGTGTAGCTCTGTGAATGAATTAATATTCATCGACTGACAAATCTGCAAGGACACATGAAGGCACTGTTTTAATATTTCTACAGTCTGAAATCCATATGCCAAAGCACAGGAAGTGAAGTCATTCCTAGGCTGCACACAGCTGTGTCCTCCACTATGAGGCTTATGTCATTGGGAAAGTTCTAGATAAGGGGCTTAGCTAATCTTCTAAAAATGAAATTGTCAAGAAAAGTTCACTGATAAGTAATTCTGCATATGAATTTTCCCCATCACTGGCTTCTTGGTATCATTTTCTTGCAAGGACATTTTGAACATGGCATGACCTATCTCCCTTGATGCAAAGTGAGGATAGAGTACTACTGGGACCCAAAACTCTGTAAGGGGAATGGGGGTGGAAGAACTGGTATGCTGTAAATTTATAACTCATAGTATCCTCTCAGTGCAGAGACAGTGTCTGCATTTCTGACAGCAAAACAGAAACAAAGCTGCTGTCTGCCACATGTCAGAGGACCAGATGATGGCAAGCTACTGCCAGTGATAGAGGCCACACAGGTGTCACACAAAAACAAGAAGTCTCATTCCCCTGTCTCTTCTGCATTTTTTAACCTGCATCTTTGGCCATCTCTTTTTGAAAGGTCTATCAAAGCCGTCTCCCACCACAATAGGTCTCATTCTTGCAATAATTTCTCTGCTTATGATAGGATTTGGATGGAAACATTTCCTTTAAATCATCCTATTTCTTATTAAAAAATTTCCATCAGCCACTATCCTGACTGCATCAGTGCTGAAAACCCACCTCACTATTATACATCAAGAAATAGAGAAAAATTTTATATTGCTCAGTTTGAAAAAGATTTGTTCTCTCATCTGGTACTATTCTAAATGTAATTAAAATGTTCAGCATTGCCAGGATCATCTTCTGTCTTTTGCTGTGGCTTGCTTATTCATATATTGGTAAATTGTTTCTTACTAATAGCAGGTTTAGAAAAGATTTTCTTTTGTGTTTATGTCAAATGAACCCATGCCAGGCATGGATTTATCTGCATAAAAAAACACATGGGAACACGTGAGCACGTGGAAACATGAAGAGCTCTTGCACTCTCCCTCACACACACATGCCCTGGAATAATGGACATTTTCAAATAGGGTAAGTTAGACCTTTGGAACCTGCCCATCCCTTTTTAAGACATACAAAATTTTAAGTTGCCCTACTAGAAACATATGCAAAGAAACCTAGTTTTGGACACTTAAAATTTAAGGACAGATTTTAACAAACTGTCCCATTCCACTAATGACAGGAGACCACACTCATTTAGAATATGGTACCAAGATGTTCCAGAGCAGAAAACAAAAAATACCAGCCAAGACATCCTGGCACAAAACTTTGTTCCTGAATGTAGGACTTTAATTTCACTTGCTAAAATTCCCAATGCAATTAAAGAGTGCTCAAAATACTTACGAACAAGCTTTAAAATTAGAAATGCAAGTGGAACCAATTATTATACCCTTTTCTATAAAAGGTATATTATTATTATTTTAAAACTGTTAAGGCATATACCACATTTAATGAGCACTCATCCTGACCATGCACAGAGAATTTATTTCCTTTTCCTCTGTCTCTAGGCATTTAAACCACAGTGTGTAACAGCAAAAATTAACAAGTTCACCTTGAAATAGTCTCATCTACAGTGATGAGACTAGCTACAAGCTTCAATTGGGGAAAAAAGAAGTATTAGCCTCCAAATTGTCACTGCTATCCATTAATCTTAGGGATCCTACTTGGAACATATGAACTTGGTTTTTATGTTTCTCTGTTAAGGACAACAAAAATTCCAAGTACAATGTTCAAAACAATAAACTCTCATTTACCTCAGTTGCAACTGCATACTCAATGACTATGAAAATCAAGCTTTATCTTTTTTAACCAGACACAAAGTTGCTATGAAGAGTTGGGAAGAGGCGCATCACCAAACCACATCTGTTTCCCATGGGTTTTCAATTGCTCTAACTTGGGATTAACCTGTTCCCTTCTTGTAGCCATGGGTTTTCTATTGCCCTAACTTGGGAATAACCTGTTCCCTTCATGTAGTCATTTCCCCTTTACTTGATTCCTTTTCTTTCAGTAAAAGAAACAAGGTAAGAACTCCAAGATATGCCATATTATCCTATTATCTGTCTAGAATCCTACCATGTCATAAGTGGAAAGGTTCCTGTGTAAAACTGCAGCAGCTCTGTCACAACACACTTGCTTGACTCAAACTAATGCCTGCCAGGCACCCTTAATATATGATCTCCTTGCTGGGGCAGTACTTGACTTAATAAATATTTGACATGCACTGGTTAAAACAAACAAACAAACAAATAGAAAAGCAAAATTTGCCATCACACTGAACAAGACAAGGGATGTCAATTTCTCTGGTATAGCAGAATTCTAGATAAATTTTCGGGTTCTTACAGAGGAAAAGAAAGAGGCAAGAAGCTCACCACAGCCAGCTTTCCTTTTTTTCACCCCTCATTTCACTCTATACCTTTCAACTCGTATTTATTGCTATTTTTTCATCCTCTCTTTCTAATTTATCCCTCTTTCTACTGCCTCTGTGCCAGTTCATTTCTGCTTTTATACTACTATCCAGACTAATTCCTCATCCATCAGTTCCTAACTTACTACCTTTCTTCTTTTACCAAGCTGCCTCAGCAGTTAAGAGAATGAAAAACACTGGAAACTCAGTTTCACAGCTTTGCACTACATATTTCCTGGGAAGTTTGTGACCATTTGCAGAGCAAGTCATGCTGTTTCTATGGTGCTAGCCTGAAACAAGGTCAGCATGGATGAAGTATCTGGATTATTGATGCCAGCCTTTACTGAAGCACCAATGCAAATGATAGATCTGCATGGATAATTAGGAATAGTAACAAAAGGCCAATGTCACCTGCATGTCCACCTTGCAAATACATGTTCTGACATGGACAAGTGCCATTCTGGCTCATTTAAATGGCCATGCCTCTGTCAAAATGGGCATTTCCTGGTATTCAGAGAAGAACTATTATTTGTGTGACAGAGACTCCTGGTTGCAAACACTCTGGGTTAAAACAATAAAACAAACACTCCCTTCTGCATACATATGCAAAACATACATATTATGGAGTTGCTGTAAAATCAGTGCTGCTGAAGACAGCCCTATGAACAACCCTAAAGTGACTACACCTACACACTACTGCACTTTACTTTATTCAATGAATAAATAAAGGAACCAGATGAAAGGTTCTCAGGATTTATGCCTGGTATTCCTTTTCTTAGATGTTTTTCTTCCAAAACATGAAAAATGGCTTGGCCCTGGAATATGTTAAGGTAAAACCCACAATCTTTAGTCCTCCTGAAGAAGGTATTTATCTTCAGGGATAATGCTTTTTTCACTGAAAATATAAAGAAACCAGTCTCTAGTATATCTTTTGCAACAAAAAATTTACATTCTAGGAAGAGATAGCTTCATATTTAATTCTTAAACTAGGATTTATTTATGAAGTTAAACTTTTTAATCTTTGGGTGTTTTGCTTTACTAGTCCTGAATCACTCTTCAACAAAAAACTTTAGTGAAAAGAAAACCACTACTGAGCATGCATTGCATTTTAATGCTCTTTTCTAACACTTTATATTTTCTCCCCAGTTCTCACATGAACAAAGCTCTGATTAGAAGCAATAGTTCTCCAATCAGGATGAAGGACCATTTTCTCCTGCTACAGAAAATTGAGTTTATCTTCCACTGTACCAAATTTGAGAGATTCAGTCAAAGAACCAAAATACTACTCAGCTTGAAAATCTATACCAAACATTTTCTTTTCAGTTTTCTTCAGTTACAATAGGCTTAGTTATTAAAATGTGAACCTACCAGAAATTGTATCTCCATACCTATCAACAGTGCCTATGCATGGCAAGTTTTAGACTCAGCTGGACAGGGCCCATCTTCCCCCTTTATAGGGAGCTTTATCTCTTAATAAAAAAAAGTAAGAGAAGTCACAAAAAAGGCTATACAGCCTTCTAGAGCTCAAGAGTTCTGATTTCTCATGCAAAACAAATAGACAGAAATAGCTCCAAAACAGTTTTCACAGCAGTACTCCTAAGAACATTCTCAGAACATACCTTCCAAAAAAGTACCAGTCTGTTTCCCCACTACTCTGTGTACATCAGGACACACTGTGAATGGGAAGATTCCCATCTTCAAAACAAGATTTTTCAGAGGGGTTGTACATATAACCTGTAAGTCAAACCCCCTTTTATTTAATGTTTAATTTTAGCTACCTTGACATTTTACCACTTAAGGTTTTTCTTAAATTACTTCTTTTAGGTGAGACAAAATGTCAAGAAACAATACAATCTGGAGACATTTTTTAAAAAAGGTTTTAAAAGTGGGAATTTTTTGGCCTTCTCTTCTTCTTAGAAGATAATTTCTAAAAAACAAATGCAAAAATTCTGAATATCCTATAAGCTATTGAATGATTTAGTCATGAAACTAACAGTTTTGATAAAAGATGCATTCAATGGTACTAAATAAAAACACAAAAGGAATAAAATTGAAAAAGAAAAAAGATTTTATACAGATTTTGAGTTCTCAATCACTCAGTCCCTAAAATTTGCAACTTGCAAAAGGCAGAGATGCCCTGCAATTTAACCATCTTTATCTATTAGCCTTTAAAATAGTTTTGAAAGTATGCATAAATTTATGAAAAACCTAGCAGAGTCATTAACAGCATAATGTTATTTATGTGTGTGTGTATATATATACACAGCATTACAAAAAAGGTCAACAACAGACTGAACAATTAACCACCACACTGGTTCCATCAGAATAACTTAAAAACCTTTTTACTCATTTCCTCTCTCCACTCAGTAACACAATATTTACAATTTATATGCTTCTAGCTTTAAAAGGTGGTAATGTTGCATAGCACTGTATCCCTTGCTTGCACATTAAAGAATTCAGATTAACACAAATCCCACAGGTTCTTTCAAATACATATAGGTTATCCAGGAAAAAGACAGCTACTATGTATGATCTAGAGAATCAGAAGTATGAACTAGCTTTGAAATAATTTTTACTCCGATTTATGCATCTGAGAGGAGTGGAGAGCACACTATAAGCCTGTCTATGGGGTATATTATTCAAAAATAATTCTGTTAAGTCTTAGATTATTTAATGTAAAAGAACTTATAAACAGAGTTTGAAGAGCGAAATCATCAGTTAGCTGTTAAAATATCCAAGTAGCAGCCTAGAAATGAAAATCTATAATCAAGCATCATCTTTCTCTAGTAATCTCTCTGTTGCTGCCTGAACCTTGCTCTGTCAATTTTGAAAGTCAATAAGAATATTTTTACTATTTTAATAGTAACAGGTTTCCAACATAGTAGTTTTTCTGTGTGTATTGCTTTCAGTAAGTTTTATAAAATCATTCTCACTGATTTCTTCACAATACTTCATTACTAACTTGATAGATAATGCTTTTCAGCACTTCCACACCAACCTCACACAAGCCCACTGACCTTGTACCTTCTGCCATGATGCACCAGCCCAATGAAAACAAGCAGAACCTCAGTGACATTTCTATCATTACTCTGGGCTCTTCAAAAGAGCATCTTGTTCAGCATTCCCAAAGTAATTTGTAAACAATAATACTTTGCTGAACACAACTGCAAAGAGAGAAAATTATTCCTAATTTACAGATCTCAGGAGACACAGCAGGCAATGTCAAGCTTTTCAGAAGCATTCCTGTCTCAAGAAACAATGAGCATCAAAATCTTCTGGTGCTTTACTGTGGCTACAGAAAAAAACCCATAAAAAATACATATTTCTGTGTATAGAGCTTAACATGTTAGTAGTGCCCCTTATTATCAACTTCACAGAGGTTTTATAGGGAGACCCACCTGAGAGTTGACACAGTGGTACACTGGCAAATTATCCACAGGAATGTCAAGTACAGCTGAAAGCAATACATACATGCTATATTCCTCAATATAACCAAAATGGTGGTTCTTTACAAAAAAAAGACCCCACAAAGTTACAGTTAGATATTGATCTATGAATAGAATTAATCATACAAAAGGCAGAAAGGTGTGAACATTTATCTATATATTTAAGATTTTAACTCAGACTGAAGGATATGAGAGGAACATACGAAAATCTCCTTAAAGAAAACAAGATCTTGATTTTTAAGTCAAAAACTATTTCTTAGACAATGAAGACATAACTAGATTGAGGCAGAAAGTTTGCATATCTGTTTGTGTGCCTTCAGTAACACACTGCTGTTCAGCAGCATGACTGTTTTTAAAGGAAAATTGAAAATATGCATTGTTGAGAAGCCAATGTGATTCTTTCCTCAGTCAGGGTCAAACCACTGCACTGACATTACAGAAGCTTAATGCCCATCCTTCATAGAAGAAGCACAGGTCCTGATAGATTCCTATAAGGCAATGTATCATCAAGAAACAGTGAAAGTATTAGTGCTTCCTAGACCATACATAAAAACTTACATCCTGCTCCAGCTCACCCAATAATCTGGCTTAGTTTCTGTCTCAGAATCTGAGACATGACAGAGTGTTTCTGCTTAAAAATACTTCTCAACGTGATGAAAACTAATGTTTGTTTCTCCCTACAGGCTTGTTTCAAGAACCAGCAGGTTCACCCTAAAAATAAAATCTCTGAAGATAAACCTGCTAGTTTAAGGGCCCATTTCGTGAAATGTTTAAGTAACACTCAATTGAGGTTGAAGCATTTTCAGATTCATTACTCCAAATAAAATACTGTGCTCTATTCTTCTAAGAACTGACACAATAAGCACTGTATCTGAAAAAGTGGGGCTATTTATCTTTGGATGTGAGGCTGAACAAAGTTCAGATCCACTAATGTATCTGCTACTTGGCTTCAGCTGTAAATAACAAAAACTAAAAAACCACGCTACTTCTGTTGTCTGTCAGATTGGGTTTGTTGGGATTTCTTTTACTCACATCATAACAACTTCACAGATTTTCTTCTTGCTCAAAGTATACAAATCAGCTCTATTTACACAGTGCTACACAGATTAGCAATGAAAACTGTTATACTGGATTTGGAGCCTGGTCAGATTCAGTTAATCTTAATTCAGTGTATAGAAGATGAAGTCTGATCCAATCCAGTATGAAAATGAATTTTGAGTGCAAATTCACCTACTTTGATATTTTTAATTCTTCTATACCTCCTTCATTAAAAAAGGTACATATTAAAAAATTACATTTCTTTTCCATCCTTTTCTAACAGGTCAGATGATCTTAATGCAAATAAATACCACTCTTAGCTTTTCCAGTTTCTTCTTGTATCTCTCTTCAACCATTCCTGAATTTAAATCATCCCAACACAACCCAAGGTCAATAGCAATGTCATCCAGCAGATTTATGAAACACAAAAGCCAGCAGAAACATCTTTTCCTCACCCTGTGTCAGGAAAGGAGCAATGCAGTTCTTCCTCCAAGCCTTCACCTCAGCCAGGCAGGTGCTCATGCCCTGTTTCCAGGGTTGCTAAGATGCCCTGGTTGAGCCCCATGCAGGTGCAGCCCCACACCTGGTAGCAAAGGAGAAATGAAGGGAATATGCATTGGGGTGCAAGCAGCAGAAGGCACCAAGGCTGGGACACGAGTGAAGAGGAAGATCTGCTCCCAAGTGAATTAAGTCAGGCAGAACACAAAATTTGCAGGCTGCAGGACTCTGGGGGTGTAAAACTGACCTGACCCAGGTCAGTAACTGCCTTAGGAATGAAATGCTGCCTCTGTTGTCTCTCCAAAAATAGGATGTCAGATAGAAGCAGAGCTGTCTGCAAGGAATCAGAAGTTCAGACAATGACATAAACAAACTACAGTAGGAGACTGTGCCCTGAAAAAGTTGGATTGGATTCCCTTTGCTTCACAAGATGCCGAGAACAAGACACAGAAAAGTATCTGCACTTCCAAGTAGCCTCAGAAGAATGTTCAGGTTCCTTAGCTGACAATCACATCAGGCCTACAATTTCCACTACATTCATGAATGAGTGGTTTGGCTGCTTAAAGAAACACCATCGAAGGTATTGGCAAAAGGAGGAAGTAAACACCAAACACCTATAAAATAAAAGAAACACAGCTCAGGTATAGTTTTTTGGCATGTAGTAGTTATAGAAGAACAGTAATAAATTTAAGTTATCAAGCCAAATATAGCAGATAGTTTCATATGAAAGAAATCATAAATTCCATCCTTGGCAGGGAGGATTGTAACATGAGAAGTTAACTATGCTAAAGGAAAACCTATGGCAGAGCAGTAAATTCTCCAAACCTCCAGTGTCCCATAAAGATATGAACTATATACTCTTTTCCACCTATTGGGACCAAGGTAAGTGAAGAACAAAGAACACTGCTGCTGACGTTTGAGTTAATTTTTTATTCTTGGCAGAGGAATCTTTCTCCTCTCAATTGACTGTGTACACCAACAGAACTAATGTAAGACTTTCAGACTTTGTTTTTTGAAAAGACAGAATGATGACAAATTCATGCAAATGAGTATTAATCTCTCTTAAAAAATGCAAATCTCAGAAGGTTAATACATTTTTAACATGCCTTAAAACAATCTAGATATCATATAATTCCTCAATTTTTGGCATGACTTGAATTGAAGACAGGCTATGAAGTCATAAACTATCTTTTAACCAATGAGAGTGGAAGCTTATGCCCTTTTAAGCAACTATCTTCCTCACGGAAAATAAGTAAATATTTGAGAACATGAATTTTAAATCTCTTGATATTTAGTTAAACTAATGCATATTCATGCGACAGTGCTCAGTTTTAAAGAAAAGCCTGGGCATTTTTCATCATGAAAAAACAGCAGAACATCTTCCATATCTTTATCGTAATTTAAAAAAAAATTGTATATTCTTATCTATTTAGTTTCTGTTGAACAAACATCACTTCCTTCTGATAAAATTTGCTAAGATTAAGACTAAATTTTAAAGCAAAAAGAAATACACATTAACTTATTTATAATTATTTCCAAATGAGCTGTTACTTAAATCAAACAGTAACACTTGGATTGCAAATCAAGGGAACAAAATGATGGCCACCACATTTTTGCCCCCTTTAAATTTCAAAATGCAATACTATTTACCTCTAACAGGCATGTATATATAATTTTTTTAAAATCTTTAATTAAACGGCACTTATAGCATTAATCCTCTCAAAAGATCTTTGGTTGGCTCAAGAAATTGTTGGTTTAAAGGAAGAATGAAAAGGGCATTATACTCAGCATATGTGGGATCTGCGTACATCTAAATTTTGTTAACATCTGGGGAAGTTAGAAATTATTTTGCTGTGCTTGTATGACAGAGGTTTGCTTTTTGCAGCTATTTGAACAAGTTCAGACAGTAAGTGTTGACAAATTGTCCTAGTACACTGCTAAACTTAAAACAGTCAGGCATTTCTGTCTCCAAAGTTGTTCCATATGCAACCATATTAAATTGCAATAACACTTTCAAAACACTATCACTTTGCACTACCTACACAAGTTATCCAACACATGGAGCAATCACCAGTACAGCTGTGTAATCAATAAAAGAAGAATGTCCTTTAAGCACTTACTAACTGAAAAGCTAAGCAAATTAAATATTAACATTATGATATGCATGTAAGAAAGGCAAATCCAGAAAGTCGAAAGGAAGATTAAAGAGTGAAAAATACTGCAATCAATTATTAAAAGCATAGTGGCTGAGACATGGATACAATGTGGAATTAAGAAATGTCTTTTTTTCTTTTTTTAAAAAACACAATTCAGAAACAACTGTTGGGGAAAGAAGCTTTCATTTTCCTCTTTTCTTCTGATTTCATCAGTGAATATTTTTTCTTTCAGAGGCCCAGAAAAAGCATTTGATTGCTTTAATTAAAAAAAAAAAAATTCTGGTGAATTATGTCTGACAAGATTCTGAAAGGCTCATAGCACAAACAAGTCAACTTTTCTACCTTAAGGCAGGCCTGAGGAGAGAAGTAAAGCTCTGCTTTTCAATGCAAAGAGCTATTTCAAAACCATATGGCAGATTTGCCACCTGGGAACAACTCCCTGTGCCCTACATACCTAATTAAGAGGAACTCTTGCTACAGTGGCATGCACAGAGAAGAAGAATGAATGACCTTGTTTGGTGAAGACACATAAAAAGAAGATAAGAGTAAGGCTCAGAGATGAAGAGAAACAGATGGGACTGTCAGCTGTAGAGCTGTGAAGCCCTATAATGCACAAGCACAGATAACATGAGGAATATTGCTTGGATTAGACGAAACGGTTCCAACTGCAGTCACAGGAAGACTTACTGACCTACATTTGGGATTGGTAAGGCTTTTGCTGGGTGATATTTTACTTGTATTTACTTTTACATGAAGTGGAGGGCTGTAATCTGTTCCTCTCTCACTCTGCATTGCAGCTGCTCCTGTAAGTGCCTGCCAGTACTGCTTTACACACTTTGTAGTCTACACACAACTACTGCACCACTTCAGAAGCTCTTTAATTTCAATCCCCCACCCTCTCAGGATGGCACAGTTTTCTCTTTAAGTAAAGAACCATTACTGCCAGATAATGGATTCTGTACTCATCATAAAAAATGCTTGATGATCAGTTCCAGAAGTCCTGAAGAGAAATAAAAATTACCTTCTCACACCATGAAAAAAGTGAAGGTTCTTGTCTTAACAATAGGCTCTAATTTCATAACTGAGATTGTTTGAACTTGTTTGGCTGACTGATTTGGGCACTTGCTGATTTGAAATCCCAAATATTATATTGTTAGAAATCTTTTCTCTCCCACAAAGCTCTATATTTGTGGATTATGATGGCTGCTGAGTTTGATCAGATGCTCAGAAAGTTTTCATGCAGAAGGCCAAACTTGGAGGAAAAGAACCTGCTGCAACACATGACTGACAGCCAGAATACAGAGAAATGCCCTGAGAAGTCCAAAATACATTTTATTGGGCCATTTGTCTATATGGACAGGGCTATCCCATACATCACACATGTTACAGATTTCCTAAGAGGATGAGAACAAAAGAAAAAAAATTATTGAGGACAAGAGGTAATTTTTATCCATTAATATTTCCAAGCAAGGAACAGCAATTCAAGTACGCTAGATACTTTTTTTGGATCCTGAGGAATGAAGAGATAGATTACTAGATCTATTAATTTATATTCACAAAACATATTCCAATTACAAGTAGTTTCTGACCCTTTCTGGCCCCACAGCCATTGCAAGAACCTCTTTAATTACTTGCTTTTTTTGCAATAAAATACAATTAAGCAGCACTAATTATTTAACACAAGATATTTTAAGTATGGAAGAGGCTAACCAGTTGCTATAACAACGTAATTTAATGAACTTGACTAGCAGGTACTACATATTCTTCTCCTATGGAAGAACAGTTTTGTTCTGCACCTTCACTTTCAAATGTATAATCTTTGTTCTAATTTGTACCTACAATAAAATAAGAACATTTTGAATAGAAGAGCGCTGAAAGAATTTACAAAACCATTGACTTCCACACTGTTACAGGATTTCACACTATGAGACAATGCATAAATATTAAGCAATTATGACAAAAGTGGGAAGACCACAGATTAAAATAAAAACCTATGTGGAAACAAGGTCTTCTTCTGAGGAGAGAAGTCTGGGATAATGTTATAAATTAAACTAGATAGAAACAATACCAATCCAGTCAATAATGATGGGGATTTTTTTATTATAAAACAGTGACTTATCCCTACATGGGCAACTAAAGATGTATAATTATTTCTTCAAAAATACTGCAACATCATTTAAAAAAATTGATTAAAAAATCAAGTCAGATATCCAAAAATTATAACAACTGTCTACATTTCTTTATGTGATTCCAGATAATCTTCACTGTGCTCCCCAAAAGGTCACAGAGGGAAAGGGAGGCTAAGAAATTACCAAGTTGCCATAACTATATTACATGACAGGAGCACTTCAGGAGCATTTCAGGAGCACTTCTCTCAATGTTCAGAACTCAGGATAGATTAATGAAAGAGAACTGTACATAAGATGTAAGGACAAACACAGAAACATTAGGATTAAAAAATAATTAAAATAGCAATAAGCCTGGTTACTAAAATATCAGTACTGAAAAAATCAGTATACTTACCCACATATATTAAAAATGGAATAGAAAACAACATCATTCAGTATATCAGATGTGAACAAAAATGACTCAATTTACATCACGGATTACATTTGTAGAGACAGAAGAATAAAACATCTTTTCCATTACCCTAGTCATAAGAAATATGTAGATTGTGTGCTAAAACTTGCTGAAGTTCTTAATGATTTTACAAGGCTGAAGTAGATGCTGAGAGCAAGTTTTGCTCCAATCAGTTTAGTAAATCTAAGTGATTTAGTAATGATGGAGCAGGACCTAGGGGTTAACTCATAGAACAGTTATGAGTTAAACGTTCTGTTGCTGGTTTGCTACTCCTACCTCTCTTTTATGGTCACAGGCAAGTAATTTATCAACACGGAATATCCCCAACATAAAACAAGGCTGTACTTGCTTTTACTAGACACACTGAAGCTTCACACTGGATATCATGCCCACATTAATTACTTCCAACATTATTTTAAAGCCTTATATAAAGAGACTCAGGTCTAATTTGTATGTACTGTTCATAAAGAAATTCTGAAATTTTAGTTAACATAGGAAAGGGCCATGAAGGATTCAGCAACAATCTTTGCTTGGTGGAAGCCTGGTTTCACTGTGTTCCTTTGTGTGAGCCAAATAATTTAAAACTCCTTGCATTATGTAAATGACAAGCTAGCAACCTCTAGAAAACACACTCAGCTAAGCAATGAAGCTGGGGAAGGATCTGGAGCACAGGTCCGATGAGGAGCAGCTGAGGGAGCCAGGGATGTTTAGCCCACAGAAAAAGGAGGCTCAGGGAGAACCTTATAGTGGTTTATGAGTTAAATTTCTGAAACAGAATGCCAGTACAGAAGGTTGAGCAGAAAACAGAAATTAGACATAACAATTTATCTGCTTGCTCTCTGCTACTTCCTTTTTTTCTTTTCTTAAAGCATTAGGAATCACAGAATGGCTAAAGTTGGAAGGAACCACTGGAGGTTATCTTGTCCAACCTCCCTTCTCAAACTCTACAGCACATTACTCAGGGTTGTGTCCAGGCAGCTTTTGAATAGGTTAAATACCCCACTAAGAAAGGGTAATGCTTAATGCCTAAGGTAATGCTTTATGGTAAGATACTTGATGGTCGTAAAGCTTTTTCACTTTTTCTTTGGCCACAATTAGCTAACTAGAGAATCTCTAAAATTAGCATTCAAGAAAAAGCTACCAGTTGCTGATCAAGCCTTTCGCAGCTGGAGTTGAACAGTAAAGGGATCTGGTTTAGTGCACTTGCACAGCAGAGGGAAAGAAGTCGGATCATCAGCCCCAGATGATGCAAAACAGAATCAGACAGCAAGACCCTTCTTACAGTACCTCAGAGTGGCCTCCCAGATATTCAATATGCACTGCATGTGAAAATCAGCTTTAGTTCACTAACAGAAAATTAAATACATCAAAGAAAATGCTGATGAGTGACATTCTGGTATTGGCTGTCCCAGTGAGGCATGTCAGCAAAGAGAATTAAGTAATTTGTGGAACGCTCCCTGCTAAACCAGCAGAAGAGGATCTTGTAAAGGGAAGTATGTGGTCTGTTAAGACTGATGTATCAGACAGGACAATGGTTGAATTTAAATGTAATTTCAGGAGAAATAAGACATTTCTTGGGAGGGCATACCGTAGTCTAGTGGTTACACTGTGTTAAACACTCATTCTGTGACAGAATCAGTTGCTGCATTCGAAGTATCTGTAAATCACAATACTGGGTAGTTTCCTTGCTACAATGAGAGTATAGTGACTGAAAGGAATATTACTAGCGTTTTTAAAAACAAAACAAAAAAGTTTTTCTAATTTATGTCATAAAATTAGATGTACAGGAGTAAGTGAACAACCACATCTACAACTGTAAAATTCTCAAAGCCCAGAGAGAGCAGTTTAATGCAGGAGAGAATAGCACTGGAAGAACCCTGGTAATTGAAGGAGTGTATAGTTCACAACTTTGAATCAGAGAAGAATATAACCATGTTAAAAGCAATAAGTAATAAAGTTAGAAAGTTACACCTGTAAATCCAGCAAAACGTCTTGCTGAATTATTTCAGGCAAATCATCATGGTAAGTCTCAAATGGGCAGTGGTTGAAGTGTACACATGGTCAACATAATTCATGTTAGGAAAAACAGAGCAGTTGGAAGTTGCTGCAATGACAACTCAGCAAGCTAAAAGAGCTGCATCTTGAGGTTTGCAACTGACTGTTTAAAAACCATGGGCACAGTATTCAAAGAACTGACAAAATACCAAGTTTTCCAAATAGCAGCATTTAGGAAACAGCATCTGAAAGACATACTTGAGGAGTTCTCACAGGGAAAACCTGAAAACCTACCAAAACCAAATATTCATTTCACTTTTTGATTACTCAAAATAGTACCCAGTAAAAATCTTCTCCTAGTGTCCTGTTTATCAACAAATGTAATAGTAAAGCATATAAATTTCACAAAACGAAGTTAGAAAACCTAGAGCTTTGCTCATACAAGAGACATGAATGAAAGTCAAAAGCAGTACACAGCTGGTCTTGTTTGCCATTTGGATATAACAAACCAGACCTGACAAAGTATGATTTATTACTGGTGTTTCTTAAGTCTAAGTTTCTATTCCTTCATGTCAATTACAAAGATAAATGTTCTTTTTAAAAAATCCTGACTATAAATGTAAATACACAAGGCCATAAAACACAGATTGAATGCTTCCATCTCCAATTTGCACATAGCACAGTAACACAAAACTTGCATGCTAGGTCTCACACTCTAACCCACTGATCACTGCCTTGCAGGTGGTCAAGCACAGAGCCTCAAACATTTTCACACATTTTCTTTCCATTAAGATCCTTTGCTACAGAAGACTTCAGGAAGAACAAAGTGGTCAAATGCTTTGGGCAACCTGGGTTGCAGACTGCAGAGATCATATCTAAACTGATGGGCAAAAGAGAAGGCTCAGACCTTAGAAGCTCCAAATCATATTTTCTTTCAAGAGCTGGTAAGGGACAGAGTGGTCATCTGTCATGTCACTTAAATATATCTACAATCTTTAAAAGGCATTGAAATGAATAATTAAGAAGATCATAAATTTTGCACTACCCACAAAATGAATATACTTTATATTTTCAAATATAGAAGAAATGCATATTTAATTATAAAACAACATGGATTGTTGGTGGCAGTAAGAGCTGGATTTATGCATTATTCATTCCTGAAAATATACATTAATTCAAAGACTGTCTATGGTGTTCACGCCCTTCTGCAACACTAAGCCCAAAGGGGAGTGAAGGTATTTCAAACCCAAAACTTGCGTGTCATGTGGTTTTGCTGGCAGTGGAACTCTGGGAAGTACCTGCACAGCATCCAGTCACTGCAAGTGACACATTGACCTGCAGCCTACAGAGGGATCAACTGATAGAATATGGCAAAGCCACAACTGCAAACAGTGTTTCTCCAAGCTTTCCAGCCCAGTCCATACATGGGGAAGGGCTGCACAAGCATTTGGCACGACCTGAGCATTCCCAGGTGCAGCCCCAGGCAGGGTCACTTCCAGAGAATGGCAGTGCACGGGTGCACCAGCACACAGGTTTCTGTTATCCACCTTCTGTCAGTGGGTGAATGGGAGCAGAGCGTGGCTGCAGATTAAAGTGTGAGCAAGTGAAATGACATAATTGGAACACAACTGCTCTGGTGTAAGGGCACTAATCTGCGTGACCAAAGGATGTAGGCATGTATCTCCTACCAAGGGCAGGGCAAAGGCAGACTGGAAGTAAATTGGGCATACAGATGCATCCCTTAAAGAGAGAACAGCTGTTACATGAATTTTTTCCATCATTTTCTATTTCTGATGTCTCAGAAGCCTGGCTTTCTCTGACTTCAAACCCCCTCAAGAGGGAAAGAAGATACTAGTAGGAATCCATAGTTCTGCACTGAAAAAGCCTTTTTCATCAAATTACAAGACATATGGACTGTTTATCTGGCAACAGTAAGTGGTTGTTTTCACAACAGAAAGAAGGCACAGTATTTTACAAATATTTGTGTTGTGACCTCTGCAGTTCACTCCATATACAGAAAAATCTGTAAAAATTAGCAATGCTGCAAAATTTGCTGATGATATGAAAATGCTCAGAGCCAATTAAAAACCAAACTTGACTGAAATGAGTTGCAGAAGCTCGGGGAAACAAGTTATATCGCAATAAAATGGCAACTAAAGCCAGATGCCAATAAACACAAAATAATAACTATGAGAAAAATATATAGGTTCTGAATGAGTTTCCATCACTCAGAAAAATGACCATGGTGTTTATATAAGTTGTTCTCTCTCAGCATCAATCTAGCACTCAAAAATTGCCAAGAAGTCAAACAAAATATTAGAAATTAATAACGAAGGACCACAGAAACAGGAACTACAAGTGATGAACTATTTAACTAAGTCCATAAAGTATTCTGAATGCAGTTCCCAGTTCTGGTATCATGAACATTTCAACTAATCATACAGCAACATGGTATCAAGAACATTTCAACTAATCATACAGCAACATTCAGCTAGGGGTCACATTTAACCAGCCTTTGCCAATTTCCAGCCAACACCACTGTCTGCTACACATTCCTTTGAACCAGAAAATAAATACCAAACCAGAAATCATTTGTATTACTTTGCCCATAAGTACTAATCAGTCAGGTTAATGTAAAACTTATCGTGGCTTTAGCACCTATTTCAATTTTGTTTTTCCACAGGGCAAGTACGTGCAATTGCAGTAGATGAGGGAGAAATCTAGGTAAATGAAAAAGTCTGGGACAGTTCCATCAGTCATGCTTTAATCTCCATACAGGAACAAGCATTAACAGAATGTGTCAATCACCAGCAAAGTTTGTGGCTCAGGAGAAATCAGAAAAGAGCAGATGAGATACTGAATCATAGTCCAACAAGTGCTGATTTGGTGCATAAGGCTTGCCTGGGAACATACAAAACTCCAAGGTGAATCTAAGTAAGTGTATTCATTTTACAGTGTTTAGAAAAGCATTAGAAATAGAACCAGGTTATTAATGTTAATTGCAGCAGATCTGGCATCTTACTGCTCCAATTTGCTCAGATAATTGTACAACGTACTTAAAGGATCACAGGTTCTGAAATTTGGTATAACATTAGTTTTTTTTAAAATATACACCATGAATGTATACTGAGAAATGCCTTAAAAAGAGAGTAAACCATGATTTATCATTTATATATGGTTTCTGTAATACTAACTAGCCATTAAATATGATCATATTTTTTTCTGAATTCAAGTCTGTTAAACCTTGGAATTTAAGAACATTGATAAAATGGCTGTTATTTTTAATCACTGTTATGATATTTCAGCAAGTCAACAGAGATAAACTACATTTTCTAGTAATTAGTTATTTTTTCACTTGTCCTATTGAGAGCATATTAACTTTCAAAACAGACTGTGTACCAACTGGCTCTAAAAAAGTCACTATAAATGTAATGTCAGTTAATACATAAATGGATTTGTTACAATGATTTTAACTTCTCTTAAAAAAAACAATTACATCAGAATTATTTTCCAATCACTGATAAAAAGGCAGCAAACACATTATATGCAAAACACTAATCATGACTTGAAAAATGTACTAACACACTATGACATTCTAAAACTTTACTCAAGCAACCCAATATCATAAATGTAGGCAGTGCTACAATGGTAGCATGGTTGAATATTATGGCTGGAAGTTCATTGAGATTTGCTTCAGAGATTTCATAACTGCAAGTCATGAGCATGAGAGATAACACTTGGTGCTGTGAAAGAAGTGCAGACTGATAAAAATTCTGGAAACTTGCAAGTGAAAGTGAAAGATCATTATTTTTTACTTTTGTAATGAAAATAACAAAAACTCCATAAACAACAAGTAGTTCAGACATCACAAAGCACACATATGTCTTGCCAGTTTGCAGTTTTAGGCTATAACACAGGATAACCTTGGTCTTCCTGTAAGTGCACTTCCTCTAAGTTTCATCTTACAGTAATAATTAACAAAGAAATATTTCAGGACAAAACATAAACCAATAAAATAATAAAACTGTTTTCCCTGTCAAGAAGACCAGGCTAATCTGTGAAATAGCTCATATTTAAATAGTCAACTGGTACATCATAATTTAACCCCACTTTGTGATCCCCCCAGAATGAAAACATACCTATAGGACTGACCAAGATTTTATTGGCAGCACCTGAATCAGCTACTTCATCAAAATAAGTTAAATGGACAAAAAGATAAATGAATCTGCACTAGGGTTTTGTCAGCATAAAGCTTTGCTGGTTAAGAAAACTTTTATCAGTCCTCTAGTATTTAAGGCAACTACCAACCAAAAGATTCTACATCTTCATGTCCCCTGGAGTAACAATTTTTGCATCAGTAATATCTAATCTATGTAAATGATGCAATTTAGATAGAATAGGAAAAGGATCAAAATCAAACTGTGTCCTAAGTGTAAAACTGAAATACTTCAATGCTATTCTCTTTCTACATTTCACTACAGAGGTGTAAAAAAAGCCCAGTGCTTTGAAGCCCCTTTACATTTTGTGCAAGTGAGAAGAGTAACAAAATAATTAACTATGTAAATATAGAAAATAAAAATTTTCAAAATAGAGAAATAGAATTTACAAATGAAATCCAAATGAAAACCTGAACTTGGGCACCTAATTTCTTTTCTGCTTACAGCAACTTTAAAAAAAGATGTATGCAATCTGTCTCTTCATAACTTTTAAAGACTTAAGCAAAAACAGATTCTAGAATCCCAGCATTGGCCAACTACATTTTGTAAAACTCACAAAATCTTTGTTTTTTCCACATCCATGTCTTAGCAAATACAGTGTCACTGTCACTTCCATTAAAAAGCCTTTGCATTGCCATTCCATCCATGTTCTATCCAAAAGCAACATCACAATGAGCTTTTCACAACCTTTTCTGCAGTACAGATCATACAATGCAGTCCTCAATAAATCTTTTCAGTATCATTTCTTCTAGATGCATTTCCATCAACTACCTCTGACAATTCTGAGAATGTCACTAAATTATGAATTTTGCTTAAGGTTATAAAAAGGTGGCAGCAGTTATGGCCTCAGGGCACACACACTCTGCAGTTCTCTCTGAGAGCAGCATCTGCTCTCCAAGGCCAGCTGCAATAAACAACCATTTGCTGGCCAACTATTCAGAGGGAGCAACCTTGCACAAGGGCTTGCTACATAAGACAAAATTCACTTCAGTTTTAACTCTAAACGTACTACTGAACTGCGATCCTCAGACAAGGCTGCCTGGAAAGAGAGACAAAGGATTATAAAAGGAGGTGTTACACAATGGCTCTTTGGTGAGAAAATAGCAAGCAGACAATATTTTGTTTCCTAAGCAGAAGGGCAAAAATTTTGTGCAGGAGGGGAATAATGAACTTCTAGAGGCTCTGACATTATCTTCAAACAATACTTTACTGAGGAAAATAAACCCATAAGAAATACACGCACATTTATTATTATGCTCTTTGTATATGTTTCCTTTTCTAGCTAAAGTGGAAGGGTGTTTGTTTTCTTGGACCCATTAGCAAAACCCAGTGGGTGGTTATTTGTTCATTTTTCCTCTAAAACACAAATATCCGACAAGACAAAATGGAAAATGAAACTGCACAGCAGGGGCTCAGGAAGAGTCTGTGTTAACAATGAATTTGCAGGATTCATGCATATCTAGGAACTTAGAAAGTTGCAAAGTGCAATCCATTAAGGATCTGCCTTCACAAAAACTATCAGGGAAGCAAGGAAAGTGACAGCACTGTAACTAACCAAGACCCAGCAAAGGCATGAGTACAAGGATGATGGTGAACTTCAAACCCAGCAACCTGCACGTGCAGCAACAGAACCAAGTGGTGCTTGTGCCACACTTTCATTGCTTGCCTAGCCTTTTTGTCTGCAGCTCCTGCAAAGACTGTCTAGGTAGGACTCAATTACAGTAACTTATTTTTTCTGTGAGATCCCTGGAGAAATCTCAGCACATTAATTAGAAGTGCTGCAAGTTGAAAGTAAACATATCGACTGATCTCAGAAAGTTGGGTGAGCTGTTCTGGAGAACTTACCTGTGTACTGATTCTATACCATAGGAACAGGATATTACAGATGTATTTTGGTGATACTTCATAGACCCCCATACCCCTGATAAAATATTTGATTACAGCCCACATGAATAAGTTATTGACTGCAGAGCAGATGCAATCAAATGACTACGAAGTGGCATTTTACACACTGTACTGTTTTGAATTTATATTGTTTTGTAGTGGCTCTGGAACAAGAAAGACCTGCTGAAGTCAGCTGCAGCCAACATTTTACTGGTTTACCTACAGTCTTTGTATTGGTTCTTGTTTATTTACCTGTTGCCGATAAATCTTACGTTGGTTGCAGTAACAGATTTCACTTAAAATGTTAGTTACTAGAGTGGCTTTTATTTATTATTTACTTATAGTCTCAATTAACTCACAGCCAAGAAACCAAAGGTAATTTTCAAGCAACAACTGCAGTGTAACTGAAGTTTTTGTTGGGACAGCCATGATGGTTACAGGCCTGATTCTTGTTGCAATGTATCTCATCTATTAAGAGAGGGGTTTTTTTGTGCTACAGTTTCTTTCACACACTTTACACTGGGAATGTTTTCTCTGGTAGCTATAACTGCAAATATTTTTATTGCCAAATCCAAACATTTGCAAACTGTAACAGATGCTTATAAAGTGCTCAAGCAAACATTTACAAAAAAACTCTGAGGTCATTAGTTACTTTAGGTGCAGAAAATTTCCTTTACAATGATGTACCAAATAGGAAGATAGAGAAAAACACTCCAGGACATGAAATGATTCTTTTTTAGAGAATTGAAGCCTATATTTTTTGTGCAAAAATTTAGTATTTGAAATCGTAATGTATGGACTTTATGTTACACCGAGGTGCTTTTCATGCATGGAGCTAGAAAGAGGACCTATCTTAGGCAATATTATTTTCTGTCTTTAAGTGCACAATTTGATGCATATGCATGGATCATGGCAATTTCCCTGAACAACAATCTGAATCTTCAGCTGCACTGATATTTTGATAATAGTATGATGGAAATAACAGTACTGGACTAACCACAAGAAAATGTGACATCAGAAATTAAAAAATGCAAACTACTAACATTGACACTGCTTTGAAATTTGGTTAGAACTTCCCATAAATTCACAGTTCCAGCTTACATCAGTCACTCACTCGAAATCCTAGGAAGCCCAATGAATTTATTCTGTAACAGTAATACTGATTAAATGCTTCTTGAGTTCTTTACTATGTTTGGTATTTTAAAACTTTTAGGAATATCTTATCTGTCAACATTTTACTTTCTACAACTTCTTAATTCTTAACTAACTCCCTATTAGCCTTCTATGTTTTATCTTAAAAAAAAAAACCCAAGCTGCAAGTGTGTAAGATTAAATAACCATTTTGGTTAAGAAAAATAACATTCAGCCAATCAGATAAACAATACAGTACCAGGCAAGTAGTTACTATAGTTACTTAAGCCCTGTGTTTAGGAACAGCTATTCCCTAGAGATGGTTTTGTATTACATAGAACTATAAAAAAATCCCTAATCCCCTCAAACCTTCCCGGTTTTCTTTATCAGCTTTTCTGTGATTGTGCTATAGTCTGATGGCTGGAAGTTTCATCCTAGACTTAATGACATGGAAACCTAAAAAGATGCCCCCAGGCCTTCCTTTTTAAAATGCTTGTTTTATCTGCCAAAGTAAATTATAAATATTCCTTAAACTATCAGAATTTATTTGGAATGCTATCTCCACTTTTACATTTGGCATATAGTCCACTTACTCCTTCCAGATCCCAACAATAAGGCTAGTTAGAATTAACAAGTATTGGTTATGATCCAGCATGTTAATAGCAAGATTGATCCATGGGATGTTTTATAGCTTGTTAAAAGTTTATTAGCCATTGCAGATCATCAATAAAACCTGTTTAATTGGCCAATTGCTACAGCTGCTGCAGTGAGTGATGCTTGCAATTCTTCCCATGTTTAGAGCAGTGTGTTCTCCCAAATTCTGCCTGTCTGATATTCCCTCTACAGGAGACTCTTATTGCAGTTTCGTACCCAGTGATAACACACCAGTTTTTAACATCTTAACAGTTCCTATGAGGAGCACTAGATTAAGTTACAGCTGCAGTCAGAAGAATCTTTTTAAAGTGTGTGGAAAATCAACAAATTAAAGCCTTTCAAGTGTCCTGGTTTGATAGGTAGTAACTCCATAAAGTCAGTGCTCTGATGGGCTGACTAAGGATTTTATTCAAGCCATTTCACCATCTCATGTGGCTCAGCAAGTATTTGCACTGAAAAACATTCAGCAACCAAACATTTGGCCAGCTGGAATTAGAAGAATGATGCTATTTCACAATTATTATTAAATACAGTGTAATTTTATATGAATTCTATTTCAAGGGATAAAATTATATATTTAATGTGCAGAAACTTTTCATTTTCTCCATAAACCACTTATTCTAATTGCTTGTAATATGAAAATTGTGTTTAAATACATCATGGGTGCTCCCTAAAACAGCTCTTAGCTGCTGTCTGTGAACAGCTGACTACCATGCTGTACTACAGCTATCCATACGACATTACCAGCTCTTCTTCTGTGTTGTTCTCAGAGCAACCCAGAAAGTCACTGTGACATAAGGAATATCTGAATTTTGCTTGTTAGAATCTGTTGAATGCTGTGTATATTTCAGGGTTTCAAACCTACACTAACCAAGGACAGACATTTATTAATATGCATTTGGGGCAGCTGCGCTCAGGCTTTCACCAGCGAAGAGCACAGGCCAAGGGGCTATACTTGCAGAAATTCCTAAGAAGCAAATGCATACAGTGTTTACTTATTTGTTCATTCATTCACTCATTCATTCATAAATTCCTTCTGTAGATATTCAAACACTATGCCTGAATAGACAGAAGCCCTTCAACACTGCTCTAAAGTATTTCTAAAGGACACCTCTGTATAGTTCTGAATGGAGAGCAGTAGTACAATAGCTGAGAACAGCTTGTTATGCCTGGGAATTTCTTTACTTACAACTGTGCAAGCTCAGTAAAGGCAGGGAGGGTGTTCTTAGCAACAAGTCCCTCTAGACCTTCCAATTACCCTGCTGTCTAAGAGCAATGTAAGATACCAAAACATACAAACACACACAGAATAGGGATTTAATTCCAGTTATTGCTATAGTCATCCTAGGTTAATTTTAAAACTGTATGTCCCTTATAATAGAATTTTTAAGGTTCCATAAGACCTTTAAGATCATCAAGTCCAACTGCTAACCTAAAGCTGCCATCTTCAGCCCTACACCATAACCCCAAGTGCCACGTGTAGATGTCTTCTGAACACTCATAGGGATTGTGATTCCAACCCTTCTCTGGGCAACTTGTTCCAATGCCTGACCACCCTTTCAGTGAAGAAATTTTTCATTATAAACTTCCCCTGGTGCAACTTGAGGTCATTTTCTCTCATTCTGTCTCTTGTTACCTCGGAGAAGAGACCAACCCCACCTCACTACAACTTTAGGCAGCACAGCTATGCATTCCTGACATTCAAATTCTAAAGCCAGTGTTAGACATCACATATTCCATCTTACTTTGCCTTCCAGTACCAACCCAATGTTAATACAACACACAAATATTACACTCTGAAATGCAGCAACACACGACGTATTATCTTTGCTTGTTGAACACCAACAGTGCTGCTGTAAAAACTGTTCTCTTGCAGCCTCTCTCTGCCCCGGATTTCATGAGATATTTTATGAGCACAATGGTTATGTAGCAGAGAGTATCATCCTAGCAGATTGTTAAATCTGCTCACTAATTATACATTAAGCATTGATCAATGCTGAAAGCGAATTAATTCATTACAAATACATGACATGTATCTTAAGCTACTATTAAGGCTAGTCTTCTGAATAATGAATGAAGTTACAATGAGTTCTAACCACAGTTCAACAGGATAATCGCATTTCAGAATAATAGTTTATGCTACAAAAGCTTAAGTACCTTCAAAGCCAGTATGAGCTCATCATGTCACAAAAAACTAGGTCAACTGCAATTCATACTGCTGCTTTAGAGTTTTACACCTATTATTTTAGATCATCTTTATAGATAAACTTAGGTATTCAATTTTTAATCATGTTTCAGTATTTCTTAGCCTTCAAAAAGGCATCTGTTAAACCGATGTACATAGAAAAGAAAGGGAAGAGGAAGAAAGATGTACATATCTGATAGATATCTGATTAGCACTGCCACCTGTAAGTTTTAGATAAAAACTCATTCATTTGTCTGTGCTGAGCTGCTGCTTCTACTCCAGACCCTCTTATACACTCAATTGCTTTCTGATAATTTCCTATAATTCCATCAGTTCAGTGTTTAAATTCACAAAGATCCTTACAATATTAAATCCACATAGAGGCAATGTATGAGAACCTGGGAAGAGAATATTGTCTACAGTTCCGCCTCTCAGTCTGAGAAAATTCTGCATCTCAGTCATGTTTGAGGTAAGCAGAAACTCTGGAAGCTCCAAGAAGCTTTGATGGTGGCTAGACGGAATTCATCCTGCGCATGGTACCAATGTTATGGAGCACTTTTTGGGATTTTTGGGATGCCAAACAGCATCCTCTGTTCTATGCAACCAAAATAACTGAAAAGGGTATGTTGTACAAAAAAAAAAAAAAAAAAAAAAAAAAAAAAAAAAAAAAAAAAAAAATTAAACTAGTCTAGAAAATAAATACTAAGATAAAACATATAACTTCCTTTCCCCTTATTCTTTGTTCCCAAACCTCATAGTCTTCTTGATATTCACAGACATGCAAAAGTTCTAAAAAACAATTTGAATGTTAGCTCCTGACTATAGCACGTCAGTACTGGGATGCAAATAATAAATAAATTCTGAACCAATATGATGAACAACATAATTTTACTTAAGTCAAATAAATGTCACAGAATATTTAGAGATAAATGATAAGGCTGAATTAAAAAAAATATGTAATGGTTTATGGGGATATCTGAGGAACAAAAATTGAGAAAAAAGGAGGTAATTTCCATTGACAGTTTCTCTTCTAAAATAGAGTTGAGAGGACATGCCTGCTATGCATCAAAGACTGGGGATAAACTCAGGTCAGTACACACAACCACTCACTCACTGTGTGGATTACACTGCAGTTTGTCCTCTTAGGGCAGAAACTCCTAGAGCTTTATGATTTCCAAAATCTTTTACTAGGGAACAGGAGCCTAAAAACAAGGATCTGACAGATGGCATCTTGAGATGGAACAATCAGCCTTATGGGAGGTGTCAGAACCATGGTTTTGTCAAACTTCAACTTTTAAATCAAATTTCTTAAGCACAAGTGGTGCCAAATAGGAAAGAACACATAAAATTTTCTCCTGAAGTAGCAATCAGTAAGTCATTTGAAAAAGGACACCAAACTTCTTCTAATACCATCTGTTAATAAAAGATGAAGATGTGACTACTGGGTTTATGCTGGCAGTGTTTAGTATGGCTTCATCTGTACCTTGGTAAACCCCACATGCTGGTTAAAGACACAGCCTATCTACAGAACACTGAGTAAGTCCAACTGGGCTGATTAAAAAAACCAAAACAGAAGAAAAACTTTTTGTGCTACTGTAGGTTTTACAAGGCTACTACTGTTTTCCTTTAGTGCAAAGACCTAAAAGATCTAACAAGATTGGACACGTGAACAAAACCACACAACAGTCTGGAGCAAAGATGCAATGAAATGCAACAAGGTTTTGTTTTGATTGAAAGATAGTTCTCATGCCAAGCAATACATGTTTCACACAAAAGATGGCTGTTCATACAATCCTCTAATCCTCTGGTAATACACACCAGCTCTTCCTGGTGACTACCAGAAACTGGAAATAGTATCTTTCACAGATTTAAAGAAATTAGCACTGCTGGCTGCTACAATAGCTAGTGCTGCATTCAGTATTACTACAGGAAGGTTTTGGAATAGATTTTTTAGCTATTAACTCCTAATAGTAGGAGTTATCTGCTAGTAACAACATTTATCTAGGGAAAGAGAATAAATCAAGCATCTTCCACTCTGGGATTGTCAATGTTCTTCTTTTAAAATGTTGATAATCGTTAAACTCACTGGCACCTTTACAACTTTACAACACCATAACAAACATAACCCAGGAAACATAATTCATTCAACCCCTTCTGAACAACCCTTTTGGCAATCACTGCAGGTATGATATTAACTGTTTGATTAGAAACATTACTACAACATAGAAACTGAATATAGATACAATGAATACTGATTTTATTAGCATGTTACAGAAGATTTCCCATCTACCAGTCTAATAGCATTTAGAACAAGAGCCTAAAGTGTGATATTTGGGTGCTAAGTACTACCAAATTGTACTTCAGTGTGAGAAAGATCATTGTCATCCTTGGTTATGAACATAAAATGTGTATGTATTCAAAAAACGACAAGTCTGATGTATAAACATCCAAATAACTTGGAAGTTTATCATACAGTGTCAGGACAGAATCAGCACAAATCATTAAATCATTTTGTCTAAAACACAGATTAACTTGCATGATCTGTTCATAAAATCAACCAAACTCTCAGGAATCAAGTTTCAATCAGTATTTATTAGTCTGTAGCACTACAATAGGTTTTTGTTAGAGTGCAAAACTACAAAACGATACTTTTACTTGACTGAAATAGTCAAGCTGGTATTTTTCAGTTTATCAGAGAAGTATTACACCAGTTAACAAAATGAATTAAATTATACCAGTCATTATGTGTGCCCTAAGTATTTTTATTTGCCATATTCTAATTTTTTGTATTACTGAAACTCTTTTTCACCTGAGAAAGCCTTGGTGTCCTACATAGTAGGATGGTCCCACCAGCACTAAATGATCACTATGCAATAGTGCTGCCATCAGCATTGTAATATCCCTCCATGTTAGAATGTCAAAATTTTCACATCTAAACAAACATTTCAGGGCACTGACATGTTTCACAATTTTTGCACTGAGGGAGGGATAGGGAACCCAACTTCATGTTCAGATGTCAGGTTCATAGCTAGAGCATGAATTTCACAAATTAAAGTAATTTGAGTTGGTTACAATTCCCTGTGCAAGCTTATAATTAATAAAATGGGAATAAACCTTGCTGTACAATTTGTGCCAGCACTTGCTCTAATTTTCCAGACAACCACAGCCTCATTACCTCCAGATTTGTGCATCTCATTATGATTCTGACACTCACACTTGTGCGATTAGTGATGAAATTACAGATTCATCCTGATTTAGTGTGGCCTTTATTGCTGTTAATTAGGCAATGAAATGTGAAAACTTTGACGGCATTTTAATTATCTGAATGCAATGAGATTTGTGTACTGAAAAAAAAAAACCACAAAACAACAACCCGAAACCTGGAGAATGCTATATTTTCTTAGAAATGGCAGCTGGTTTTGATAGAACAGCTGATTGAGGATGTTTGAGAATTTATTTTGCTGCTAAATGAGGTGATGGCTCCTGTCTATATCAGCCATGTACAGTTTTATTTTTTGCTGGATGATAAATATGCCTTCTTAACAGAGGGCATCAAATTGTGCAGTAACAAAAACCTGAATGAAATACAGACAGATGAATTGCTTAATCTCAGTAAAATTTTTGTATTTTTTTGGCCAAGATACTTCAAAAAACCGCAGAGGAACAGCCACCAACAGGCACAACTTATGTGCAGAAACAAAACCTCAAAGGAGGCAGCACAAAAATCCAACGGAAAAAAAGCACTGAAATCTCAACCTTGTTGCTGGACCTACGTTGAAGTAATTTTATAATTACTGATTGTTTTATAACAATTTATGCTGAACCGTCAGAACAACCCCATTCTCATCAGATGGGTGCCCTCCTGCAGTCAGCTGGAATGGAAGGTGCATGGAAATTCAACTTCTCTGGTGTAGCCACAACATGGGTTAAACACAGCACATATCTGTAATTATCCACGTATGAGTGACAAATGTCTGTCTCTCCTACTATTTGATCCTCTCACTGTTGAAATTAATGTCTCATTAAGCATTATTGCTTTGCTTCACTAATAAACTAGTTATAACTAGTTTGTTAGATTTTGCTAACATATAGCAATTAATCAATTGTCATAGCACATTTTGAAGAAATTTTTTTTCCACATTTTTGAAGAAATTTTTTTTCACATTTTTTGGAATTTGGTTCATGGGCAGAAGGCAGCTTTAGAGAGATGGAGAGCCAAACATCCTTGCATGCTGGCACCATGTCTGCCTCAGGACAGCTTGCAAGAGAAGGAAGGCAGTCAGAGGTCTACTAATCTCACCAGAAGTCCTGCAGTGGCTGTGCACCTCTGGGCTTCCCTTACTGAAGTGGCACATCAGGCAGGAAGGTCATGTGTAGGCACTTACAAGTGCTCACAAACACTCAAGTCTGAGTCCTGAGTTGCACCACACTTAGTGTGTTTGTATTTCTGTAAAAACTTCGCTGTAGCAGCCTGTCTTTACAAGCCCCCATGAGAATGCAGAAGCTGGCAAGCCTTCAGACGGCTGCTCGTAACACTCGGGTGGAATTTGTAGAAAAGAAATTCCTCACTTTTTACTACAGACTCAAATTTGCAGGACATTATTCTCATTGTACCCCTTTAAGTCTTTCTTAAACAGTATAAACTATGTGTCACTTTACTTGATTATAAATAGCTTTCTATACAAGATACTTTTATTTTGGTAATTCTGATTAAGCTACATTAAACCTCTTCACTCCTTTCATCATATAGTGGATAGAATTTTGTTGGGTTTTTTTTACAAGATCAGGCACACAAAAAAATTAATATAACGTTTCTTTGCAAAAATGAAAATAAACTGGTGTCACAGTTTCTCAATAGGCATAAGATTTTAAATAGATTTTAAACAGACAAGCATCAGGAAATTTTAAAAGGAAGGCTCTCAAAGAAATGTCAAATTTAGTAGATTTTATATATTTTATGCATGTATATATAGCTCATATATATGCATATGCATATATATATAGCTCATATATATGTTTCCATCAGTAGTTCAGAAATTAAAATATAATTGGCATTATCCTGCACTGGGAATTTCTCTGATCTCTCATTTACATCCTCATCTTAATTTAAGTACATTACACTTTCTTTTTTTAAATGAAATAGCTAAGGAAAATATTCTCAAGTAAGACTATTTTTTACTGTTCTGTATACCTCCAGTGAAACAAAATTCAAAACATTGAGGAGAAAACACTGAGAAGTAGTAGCATTATTGCTACTACAGACCCACTAATTTTCATGATATAAAAATACATCATTTATCCACATATTTAGTGCAGAAAGTATGAAAAAACCTGAGTGTTTCTCTCACACCTTCTCCATCCTCTGTACTTTTAACACCACAATCAGTTCCTTGAAAATAATTTTGGGAATTGTACCAGAAAGAAAATATTGTTGAATGGAACATGTGCCAGAGGAACTAAATATAGAAGAAATCCTAGAGTGATGGGCTTAATATATAGAAATAAACATTAATTTATTCAGCAATTTTTCACTCTAAAGCAAGCTTCTCTGAGAAGCAGTGTACAAAAATAAGTACCAACAATTTTCAAATACTAGAAATGCAAATATTAGGCATTTTGCCAAAGGCAACAGAAGTCAATAAGAGAATTATGAGTAGAGTCTAGTTTCTGTCTGAATTCTGAAATTAAACTGCTTGTTAGTAAAGTCCTTAAAGTCAGGGCAAACAACACATATTACTAATAGAAGCTCAGAAATTATGGTGACAAAATATATATAAATATGTGCATACACTCAGTGTGATAGTACTGCAGTCCCTTAAGCTTCTTGAAAAAGCAGACATCAAAATCTGTAAAAGTAGAAGCAACGTTATTTTATCTTCTATTTACAGACACTGCACAGTTACCTGTTCTGCTTCAGCATGTTCTTAAGATCACCCCTTTTTGCATTATAGGATCCTACCATCTAAACCCCAGACAGCACATTAATTTAGTGTGTGCATTCTTAATAAATATCCTATCACCTTGGAATTATTTTACTTGCCAGACAACCTTTCCATTTTTTTACCATTTGTTTGAATGCAAAGAAATACCAAAAATCTCCAGCTGGATACACACACTTGAGGGAAAATTTTACAGCTATCTACAGAAAAGTAGAAAGTATGGTACTGGCTCCACCAGGCCAGCTGAGTGCCCCAGCTCAGTGTGTTTGTTCCCAGTGAAATGAATACATCTTCCTGTGAATATGGTCCTTTTGGCACACAAGGTTAAGTGCAGCCAATTAATGCAAAGCAGTAAGACAGACTCCCATTTGACATCAAATGTATTGGAAGGTTTAACCAGACCAGCTTCATTAAACCATCTCAGAATAAGGAATATCTTAAAAGTGAAAAATTAATTAATCCTAAATAATTAATAAAGTATATTTTATCCATAACTTTGTACAGCCTTTTTCAAAGGCAACTAAGCAGAAAAGCAATTAAGTTATTCCTGCTGATTCCCTTATTTTTTGTCTCTGTGTGGAAAATGAGACAGTAAACTGTTATTTCTCTAGCTTAAAAGCAAAAGGTTGATGTGTAACACTGAAGTCTAGAAGATGCTTCTGCCAATAAATTTGCAAGTTAATGACTTATGCATTCATAATCTAGCAAACTGCTATACAAGTAGATTTTCCATACAACAGTATCTAATCAGTACAAAGATTATGCATTTCATTAAATGTTTTCAAGTGACGTGAAAATGGGGGCACTCACATGAAAACTAAAATAAGCACACTGAAATACCAAAGAATTGTTGAAAAACCCTACTGTACTACCTCCCTAAACATCACTCTTCCTTTAATCCTGACCCATAAGCTCTCTGCTTCTCATTTATCCCCAGGCAGAGGTCCAGCTCCATGCACTCCAGCTGCTCATTAACAGAGGGTGACATCTAGTCCTCACCTCCACTGCCTGTGCTTCCTAAAGAACCCCTGTCCTTCCATTCCAACACTTCAGTCATCTTGATGGCAAGAAGATTATAGCCCTGCAGGCATGCACACCTCTGTACCTCCTCTTGCTTATTCCCCATGTTATGTTTGTTTGCACAGAGGCATTTAAACTGGGCCTCCAGTGATGCTGACTTACTGGCTGAAGTGTCTGGAATTCCTTTGTACAGCCTAGCAGATGCTCTTCTGCCCACCTGCAATCCCTCTCCAGGCTCAGGGCATTTGTTGGTGGCACTGGCACCAAACTAATAGGAGTGAAATGAACCGAGGTTCCCATTCCTCACCAATCTTATTTTGAAATCAATCATATGATGCATAACACAAGTTTATCATTAAACACTCCCTCCCCCTTGTATTTCTTGTCTTATTAGACATGAGGTGTACTCCATATTCTTTGTTTGCTGAAACTGACTGGTAATGACAGTGCTTAGAATTAAGGAAGGTGGACAAGAGAGATATTGTATAAGAAACCTGTATAATGGAAGAAGACAAATTTGCTGAAGAGATGTCAAAAGTTTTACTACAGTTTTCTGCTTAGTAATCAGGACTGTGTCAGCCTCTTGCAATAGCTCACAGAGCCAGACAGTGCAACACTAACTTGACCCAAGGTTACAAAAAGCTGTCCACAAAGCTGCAGTACAGCAACATCACAGCACTGCAAAAGAAGTATTAAAAAACCAGAAAGAAGCTATGTGCTCTTACCCAGCACTGATATTGTAATTGAACAGTGAAAAAGCTCAAATTAAGTGTAAAACAGTCCAATTTTAATAATGGTTGTAAATGATGTTTTTTTAGCCCTTCAATATTATGTGTCAGCATCATCAATACAGTACAGCACACTGATTCTATGCATGGCTGATAGAATCCATATCTTTCTATCATCCAGCACCCCATACTCAGCCTATGTTTCCCCAGCAAGGAAGGCTACTTAAGACTATTTTAAATTCTAGGCGTACTTGTTCTACCACTTGTCCTCAGCTCCAAAATCACTGCTACATCTTTCATTGAATCTATTAAATTTGTACACAAAAAGAGAGAGGAAAAAAAGCCCATGATTTAAAAAGAAAAGACTCAGAAGAGGTGGGAAGGCTGGTGAATAGTAGTCAAGCATCAGCTCATTGTGCAAATGTTGTCAAAGCAGCCAAGAGGGCACTGAGAATATAGATAGATAGCAGCAACTACAGGAATGGAGTACATGGGAATTCTTTGCGGTAGTAAGCATCATAAAGCAAGGGGAAATTTTCTCCTGATTCTTTTTATGAACACATTAAGCTACAAAGATTAACTCTACAAAAAACACCGCATGACTTAGAATACATCGAACAAGCATCCCAGATACATGAACAAAGAAAGTCAAAATGTCCTAACACATACTGTGTTTACATACAATTTATGGCCAGTGTTATTCAAGAGAGTAATTCAGGTACTAGAACTTGCTCTCTCTGGTAAACCATTTATTACCTGAAAGACACCTAACTCTCATTTTACAGAAGTCAAAATATTATGCCTTAATAATATCTTTTGGATCTTGAAATACTTCCTTGATATAAGACATTTATGCTTCCGTTGGTCCATCACAAGAATTATGCCTTTCTATCAAGTACTGGCTCTTTGACACCACCCAAGGTACATCTGCTCAACATAATTTAAGAAATATGGAACCTCCTTTCCCTGGATATCACTTCCAAAATTACGTCATCTTAAAAGAATACATAAAATATGAATCATACCCTCTGCTAATAGCCACTGTTAAGGAAAGTATACTTATTATCCAGGATAATTAGCTACAAGCTTCTGAATGTCAATTCACCACACAGAGGTGAACGACAGCAGAACAGTCAGCTTGACCACTGAGGTCTTTATGAATTGCAAACATTAGCAAATCTCAGTAAGAAAATACTCTGAAGTATGTACTTGCAATTTCCCTGCTATTAGAGAGTATTAAATGTTATTCATATGCCACAGCTAGCATGAGATAAAAATAGGAAGCTTACATAAGCTCCTATTATGAATAATGACTATTGAACATAAAAGGAATTGAAAAGGAGATTGTAGGCAGACACTGGAAGGCTAACTTGCCTTAGCTCTAAAAACACACAATAATGTAAGGGACATAAAGCTGATCCATATCCATTTATAAACACTGCATGTGATGTCCTTACTGAGATAATTACTGTATGCATATATGAATGTGGTTTAGTAAAAGAGCTGTTCAGAAACTGTACGCAATCATTGGATTAGCAAAAATTGCCAGGTTATGGATGATTCAACCAGAAAACATCACTAATGGAAATACTGGATGTCTTAAAGCTCAAAGCTGCAACAATTACTTTGCCAAAGTCACAGACCTAAAGGACAGTAAAGAACTAGGAAGTAATTTGCAACTTGCACCTAGGCAAGTCACATTGCAGAGGTCTGCTGTGCAATCACAGTTTATATACAAGTAGATCACCCAGCACACACTTTAGAAGCAAATTCTCCAGCAGGAAGATTATATTTAGAAGGATCACTCAGTAAGACTAGAAATGGCAACAGAAAAACAACTAACACATAAGTCCTGACCAAGATACCTTTAAAGAAGTTCTCATTTCAGGTAGAATGTGTATTTCAGGAAGTGTGCTAAAATTTACCTTAGGAAACATCTACCATTCTCTAGCATTAAGCATTTTCAATGTTCAATGTTTTATATGGATTCATTAGTATGGATTGGTCATAGAGGGACTTAAAGTTTTTTGTAACGAGCTTAAACTCTATGCCTGTTAACATCAATAGGTTCTAAGCTTGTCTAATACTTCCAAGAATATGTGTGTAAAGAAAACACTGGTCTAACAATTACTTAAAACTAAAAAAAACATTTCCAAAGGAAAACTCTTTTTTTCTCCAGCCTTCCCAAATACTTGCTGTAGAGAGGGTCATGAGGCCCACTCACATGTATGTAAAGCAGACATAGCTCTCATAGCAATCATAATGTATGATCAACATCCCAGGCTTTCACCAAATTACAGTGCTTGTTGTTTCACTAACACCCGTTAAAGAACCTCCCTAACTGCAAAAAAGTGCCATTAAAATAATGAGGAGCTAGAAGAAGAAAGAAAATTGTGTGGCCCATTGAAAGGTCATGGCAAATTTAATCAGCAAGTGTTGCCAATAGTGCTATATCCCAGAGTTCAACCAATCTGGAGATAAAAGAATATAAAATGAAAGCTAAACTGTGACTGAACAGAGAGATTGGAAACAACCTCCTTTCATTTTCAACTGGCCTCTAAGCAAAATATACTGTGTGCAATGGTGACCTTACCCCCTGAAGACAATGCATTAGAAAACTGGCAATTTTTTTTACAGCATACATTAAGGAACCCTTTTTACTGCATCTTTCCAAGTGTATCAGTAGAAGACGCTGGCCCTCGTGAGAATACTCACTGCCATTTCAGAAAACATTTATTCATCTCTGATACAGTGGATTGTTTCATATGAAACAGGAAAAAAACCCTAAACCTCTAAAACACAACAGAGAATCCCATCATCTTCCAAAGAATTCTTCAGTTCCAAAAATACAGAAGTAGAGCATCAGCAGGTATTTACAGTTAAAGACCTTTGAGACTTAAGGCCCTTAAAATCATATTAGCAATAATACCATTCTATATCGAATCTCAAGAAGCTTTACAAAAAAAACCACTCTGAAATGCAGCACATCTGTGTCAGTGCAAAAAAGCACATTAAATAATACAAAATCATGCCAATCCTGGGAAAAAAACACTGCTCACATAATATCCCAGGATAATCTATGTGAGTGGAGAGTGACTTTGCTTTTCAGGTTTGATGGAAGCTCCTGGTAAACCACATTCTCTAGAAACTTCCAAAGTGAACTCAAGTTTCTACTTGTACAGGAAGCAGACAAGAATTACTACCTTGTGAACACGTATGATTTTATATGTCATTGTTTTTAAGCAATATGGTGTATTACCTCCAGTATTTAGCACCAGAGAAAGCAAAATCCTCTTGAATTAAAACCCCTCACATTTCTTATGGCATCTCCAAATGGTTGTACAAAGGCATATCTTATAGCAGACTTTCAAATTGTGCAGATCAGGAATTTCACATACTGAATAGCATAAATGCAACTAAGAATCACCAGCACACAGAAGTGATCTGTTCCCTTGTAGTTATTCTACTGAACAGCTGCTCTTCAGTTTAATATTCTAGGGAAAAGTTTCTTTGATTTTTGCAAAGAATAATACAAAGCTATCCTTAAGAAAAAAAAAACTCTAACAAACCTGAAAATGACCCTCCCTACAAATACCAAACTACTGAACAAGGAATTGTCTAGGTTGTACACAATAGAACCCAAATGTGTCTCAACAAACAAGGCAACTGAGAGGTATTTTCATACTTGCTTTGTCAAGACATGTACAACTTGTTGTTGCAGAAGTCAACTCTGTGTTACTTCACTAAATCTGTAAAACAAACTAATTTCCTGGCAGGAATTTTCTTTGAAGAAAGCTATTCTAATATCTTAACTTTAATCATAGCCCAAACCTTTATTATTCTCATATCCAACTCTTCAAAATAAAACATTTAAATTGACAACAAGACCCTGAAATTATACTGACAATAGTGTATAACTGGAAAATATACAGATAGACTATTTCTTCTCTACTGAGTGTGATTCTGGAATTACTCAAGCATTTTTTTGAAAAAGCACTTTAAAAATTCATGCTGTTGTTAACTACTTATTTTGTGCACTGACTGCTTAGTTCTTACTTCCTCAGTGACTACCATTACACATAACAAGGACTGTTTAACTTCTCTACAGCTGCATTTCTATATTGATTTTTTGAGGCAATTTTTCAGGTGCTTTCTAAAAGGAGAAAAAAACCCCAAATCTAAATGAAATTATTACTTGTAACATAGCTCCTCCAAACATCCTGGAGCAAAAGGTCACCGTTTACTCTCACAGAAACCATAGTGGCTATCTTTCTTTATTGAAAAAAAATATTTTTTCTAGTGATGCTGATACATTTAGTTCCTGTGGAAAACACTGCTGTAAATCCATTACTTCTGTGTTTTTCATTCAGGTGGTAGATTCAGGCTTGCCCTTCCAAAGACACTCCACTCAGTAATTTCACCAAAATATATCTTCCAGACTGTTCCAGTGGGTGAAGATAAAACTTCCTCAGGGGAGACTGCAGTGGTCTTGTTCTGACATGATGAAAACCCACACAATTGCAGGACTGACATTCAGAAGGAGACTGGTGCAACCTCTGGAACCAGGTCCCAGTGGCCAAAGGACTTACTGCCAAATAGTGATGCAGCACACGACAAGGTACCAAGTGTGCCATGGGCTGTAGAAATGCTTGTACACAGCATTCCATGAGCTTTTCCTAATGGATGCCGAAGTACCGACATCATCTCACACCATTCCCTTTTGTTGCCTGCCAATACTGCTGCCCACAGCTGAGACCTGAATTCCCTTACAAACTATGACATCTCTTTTGATTGCCCTTGGACACCATGTTGCAGCTTTGTCATTGCCCACATGGAGGAGCAATAAAGGGTAATAGTCTGGGGGCTGCACTAGCCTAAGAGCTTTCCTAGTGATGTCCTTAGCCTAGGTGGCAGGGAGGCAGCAGCCTTCCCTATGAGGAGGGTCTGTCCAGCACACTGGACCTTCTGTTCCACTCAGGAGGGAGTCATCTACCATTATAGCCCATCTTTCTTCCTTTGGGAGGTGGTCATCATACAGGTGCCAGTCCTTTTTGTTCAGCAGTATCTCTGATGTAGATGGGCCATCATCCATATCACCCTCTGACTTACCTTTCACATCCAGAGCATCATCACTGCTGTGTACAAGCATATGGGAAGGCAAAGTGGGCAAAGAGGGAGTTTGCCTGCTGCTCCAAAGAGGGACTTGTCCTTGTTCACTCTTTATAAGTTACTGCCTTCTGCATGGCAGGGGAGGAATACAGGACCCCCATCCTGTGTTTTTTCTTGTAGCTGTTCTTGTTACTGTCTCAGGGAGAGCAGAGCATGGGCTTACCAGTTGAATTCTTTCTCATCTCCCTACTAATGACCCTGTGTTCCACTCTTGTACTTTGAAATAGCAGCCAAATGTCCTAATAATGGTGGCTGATAAGCATGGCTCTGAATAACAAAGTGCAATGTCTTTGAAAATACTGTTTTCCATTTCAAGTAATGACATTAGGTGATTCAAAAGCATTATTTCATGCTTCTTATAATAGCCACACAAAATGGAAATTTATTTTTTTGTTCAGAGTAGCAGATGAATACACACAAAAATATATTGCTGGTAAAGGGTCATTTACTTCTTGTTTTATGGATTTTAACCAGCTTGAGCAGAAGCCATGTAATATGACTGATGTAGAATGAATTCTATCTTACTCAAATTATTTTGCAGTCTTTATTCTCATTAGAAAAGAAAACTCCTGGGGTCAAAAGACAATGGAAATTACATTTCATTTTACCTTAGACTATGAACTCTGGAACTAAACCCAGTGCTTGAATATCTGGATGCATTTAGACCTCCTCAAATAGGATTTAATATTCTTCTATAAATAGCAAACTCTGTGTAAGTTATCACTAGTACAGAGATAACTCTCAAAAGCGTTATTTATAGCCAAAAAGTATACCATATTCTATACATGCAGTGCTCTCCACCCACATATATAGAAAATGTTACAAAAAAGTAAGCATTTTTAAACTGCAAGTGCTTCTATTTCCACAATGATAAAAGATTTTTTATCAAACAATTTTTTTTGGATAAATAACATTTTTGCTAATTCTAAAGGGAAAAGCACCTAAGAAGTTACCGCATCAATGAAATGGAATGGAGCCAAATGGGGAATCTACTATTAACTTCTAGAATACAAAATGTTAATTCTTTAATGTTAACTGGCCTTTTGGGATTTCTAATACGCTGAGTCTAGCATGCTGTGGGATTTTAGCATTGACATGTTTCTAATGAGAGGTTAATGAATCTAATCTCTCAAACCATGGTAAAACACAAGACTGGGAATCAGAGAGCCAGTTCTGACAGTGTTTGGCTGTATTCAAGTGGGGTTCACTTATTCATGAAGAAGCTTCCATCAGATATTCTACTTCTTACTGAAACATGAAGTGAGCTGGAAAATAAAGGTCTCTGTGGTGTAGAAGGAACTGTCAACAACCCAAGGAAAAGGCCAAATTAAAATTAAAATTCATTAACCTTAGCATCTGTCAAAGAGTTTTGAAAGGAAGAAGGAAAAAAGAAAAAAAGAAGCGTGAATACAGTAGTCTGAGAGAAAAAAATTACAACTTTTTAACTGTTTACCAGAAAACTGCCTTTTACATCAATAGCCTTAGTTCTCCAAGAACAGTATCTTTGATAAATAGAAATTATGTAACATAGCTAAGCACCATTCTTCCCCAACAACTCATCTACCTGAATGTGACACATTTGAAAGTGGCAATACCTTTTTTGGTCCCAGATTTACATATGGTCAAGGAGAAAGCATCCCACTAGATAAGTCCACTCATCAAAAAGCTACTGCAACATTCCCAGCACTCCACATCCAAAGAATCAAAGGAAGAAAGGTATAGGCTTAAGTTACTCTGAACAAAATAAGTACACAATACACAGCAGACAGGAGAAGTGAAGCCTCCTGCACCTTGAGCAGATGAAGTTTCCTACAACTTAAGCTTTACATGGATTCTCTGGCAACCAGCAACCAGCTTATAGTAGGTTCTCTTCACAAACCTAACTTAGCTTTGCTATATTCAGAATAGTTTTCATATCCTTGAGAGCTTCATCAAACATGGTTTAAAGTAGTTCATATATGCAAAAGCCACCAAAAGGCTGTAGAGAACAACTGCATGAACAAGCAGACCAACAGAGGCAGTAAAAATTTATATTCTCAAGCAATTTAGAAAAAAAATAAAAACCTAGATGACCAAGTGTAGAATATTCAGGATATGAAATTTATCAAATAAAACCAAACCATGCATTTAGACACTAACATATATGAAACATGCATAAGCTTCTCAAAAGCAAATAGAACTCAATGAAAATTCATACACTTCATGAAGAGCTACTATTTTTCACTGGTAGTTCAAAAATCACTCCTTAGCATCTCAATACGTAATTTACTTAAACTCTGTCCTCAGAACAGCCTTTTACTTTTTTTCAGACTACTCTAATAAGTACTGGGATTTTGTCTTCCTACATTTTACGTTTCCTAGCAATTGAAAGCACAATTCTGCATTTTAACAGTGCCATAGCATGGGTAAATAAATAAATACATTTCATGCAATTTCTTCAGCCAGTCTCACTACTTTTCGAATACTGCAATATTTCTCTGCAACTGTGAATGATTCATCCCTCTCTGTTTAGCTCCCTTTTATGTTTGTTCCTACAATACCTTTTTTCAATACAAGCAAGTCAGGATGATCAAAAGTCCAGTAACAGTCCCAATATTTTATCTATATTTCCAATTTATTTTAAGATTAACACGCTCATCTTCCCCCCAACAGATCTTGGATTCAATACTGGATGTTAATCTAATTCACTTTCTTTGGGAACTCTGTTTCCTTATTCGGATTAGATAAATTCCAACTCTGGCACCAGGAATGTTCCTTTTTGATGCTGGAACAGTGGGAGAAGATTTAAGTGGCTCTGAAGGCAACACACTCACTACCTGCTTGAAGCATTCTTATTCAAGAACTTTCTATTTCAATGTTTCAGAGTTAAAAATATACAGAAATTAGAATTATAAATAGAATAACTTCTTTAAACTATGTTTTAGCTCAAAGGAGGATAAGAGACATGGCATGGGTATGGCAAACTTTCCATGATATGAACATATAAATTAAAATATGTAGTAGAAGTATTAGAGACTGAATAAATTGCTGAAAAATCACAGATCAAATAGCTAGCCTAAATAGAAGAACTTGTAATGAGATTTACAGCACTGGCAATGATATTGGACTGTTATTTGCTTCCAGAATACAAGAAACCCAGTAAAATGGACCTTCAGTATTGGTAAAAGACAGTATCATGCATCCTTCTCCAATAAAGATTATTCTTTCATGGATGGACAACATTCAAAACTATTACTCTATAAAGTAAGATAGAAAAGAGGGAAAAAAGACAAATAACTTTTAATCTCCTCAAAATAATTTCAAAGTAGGTGAAAATATTATAATATAATAATATCTCAGATTATCTTTGAACACATAGTTTTGAGATAACCAGCTCCTTCTACTACAACAAGGAAACTGTAAAATTACTTTAGTTATAATGGAGGAAGATGCTGCCAACTAATATCGTGAAGGAAGATAAAATATCAAATGCCAACATTTTCAGAAACACATTTTCCAAATCCAAACCAAGATCCCTTGTTGCACAGTATTACAGGATTGTTCTTAATAAAAGCCAAAAAACCCACCCTACAATAAAGCAACTCACTTGACAAACTCTAAACTTATTTCATTCTTTTCAAGGCTCTAAAAGGTCATAAAATCTCTCTTTTGGTAAGCTATCAAGTAAGGCAGAATATTCTGATTTCCCTTTATTTATTCTCTGCCAGTAACTCTGGCAACATAAAGAGAAGGGGACAGAATTACTATCCACTGGAAGGCTAGAGAAAGGCTGAGTTCTCTGGCTCATTTAATGAGATGAATCTTGCATTGTCACTTGCATGATAAAATTTTTTTACCTGAACCACTGTTAGTATGAAACATGTTTAGAAGGCAAAAGTTCAGTTTACTTCCCAAGAGGGTGAATTATTTTTTTTTCCCAGCAATTCTGGTAGAGGTTTTGCTTGTTTAACGGGCTCCGTATTTGCCTTTTTTTCTCCCTGTCAAAAATCTAACCTCCACACAAATTTTCTGGAGAGAAAAGGCAAAGTGGCTCCATTCATGAAGACTATTTTATGGCTAAATATCAACAACTAGCAAGGTTTTGGAGCTGCACGACACAAGGCAGGAAGCGAGGTTAATAGAGAAAACCTTTAAGAGAAATCAGAGTCAGAAATCAGAAAGAATGAGAAAAAGTTAATTAATTAACTAACTAAATGTATGTGATAAAAATAATTCAAGAAACTGGAAATCATTGAAAGCTATAACTGGGTAAGGTGAAACACATTTTTTTACTTTAGTGGAAAAATCAGATATTCCTTCCTTAAAACCAGCGAAACAAAACAAAAGCACAGCCCAGCTCAGGTCCCCAAGATGACAGCCAAATATTTATTATCCTGTTACTGCAGAGCGTTCTTGAATTTTGCATTACTTATATTTGCCATAGCTCAGAAAAATGCACCACAGTTTTTTTAATTTTAAGTGGTATCTTTTCAATTTTAGGTACAGAATCACTACAAAAGCACAAGCTGCATATTGAAATTAATGTCAAGCTGTCCCATCTGTGTTAAAAATCTCAACAGTTGCTGAAGTTCAAATGTAGATCTCTTACCAGTAATACTCCTGGAAGTAAAATACATACATGTTTGGTTTTCTAACAGCTCAAATAAAGAGAAAGAGGTTAAATAAGCTGCTAAGGTTTCACAGTGAAATCAACAGCATTGAGAAAAGAAATGAAAAAGAGCAGATTTGTATCTGTTAAAAATTCTGCCTTTTCACCATTAAACTCCTTTCCTTTCCCTTTAGAAACATAACCTTGATTTTTTTAATCTCACTAGCAAAAAGAACAGGGGTCTCTCTCCAGGGATGCCTCTTCTGAATAGGTTTTCCTACCATTTGCTTTCCAAACTCTAGAACAGTTCTAGTCTCGTACAAAGTTTTGCTCTGGAGGTGATGGGAGGCTTTGCTGCCCCTGACATAGCACCATTAGTTATCAGGCATACTGAGGCATATTCAATACAGATTTAATAAAAATACTGTCAAAGGAAAGGGAAATATTTGCACAGCATTGCTCTCCTCAGATACCATGTTGGCAGTAGCCAGTAGTGAAAGACTGCAGGCCTTAGTCTGACTGTGCCAGCAAAAAACATTTTGAAGGTGGAAAGTCCCATGTCCCAAGGTCAGGTTATTGAAAGAACAGCTTCAATTTGGAATAATTAAAGCTGCATTTAAACATAAATAGACATTGCTTGAAGGAGGCAGAAAAGGCAAGCAGATCATTTAGTTAAAAGCATAGGTACAGGCAATGAGATTCAGAAGTTCTGGTCAAAGTTCTCAAATCTATCCCTTTAATTCAACAAACTGAGCATCTGGTGTTGTTCCTTTTTGTTATAATAGTGGAACAATAATTCCAGATAAGGATTCCATTGATAAAGTATTGCTTTATTATTCTATTAAACTTGGAGACACAACTACAGAAAAGTAGTCACTACACTACAACTATTAAAGTGGCAAAAATATAAAGGAAAGAAAAGAAGGGAAAATGAGATTTAGTGTGATTGCACTAGAGCATTATAACATGGTCACCCACAATGTACCTCACACCCAGCACCTTAATACTACAACCACCTGGGGTTTAGGCATCCTTAAAAAGATAAATGTATTAAATGGCAAGATGCTCCAAAATTTAACAGCTGTGAAAGATTACATGCAGAGAATCACTGTGCCACCTACTAGAATGAGCAGCTGTATAAGGAAGTTAAATTCAGAATTTGAGCATTTTGCAGTAAATAAGTATGTAATTCTATCACTTATGCCACTATTTCATGTTTGGGTTTTTTCTTCCTTAATAGCCCTGAACCTGTGTAGTAACTGTCAACCTTTTTTTTTTTTTTTTTTTTTTTTTTTTTTTCTTTTTTTAAATCAAATACAACTCAGACTTATTTCTGCAAGGATTTTTTCCCCATATTTCTACAAATACTGGTTGTTAAACTTCGCCTTAGATGGCTGCGAGAAAATACAATTAGACTGTGGAAAGCAAAATCAGCTTTAAAACTGACATAATAGTACTGAATAAATAAATAAATATACCTGCATTTTTCAAATTATACATTTATATAAATGAGGGAAGGTTAACTTCAAAGGCCTTCTGTCCCCTGATCACTCTTCTTGTCATTATGTGTGATTTTGTGCTAGCTGAGGACTCATTTTCATGAACAAGTAGCTTTTCATTGGATGCAAGCTTTATGTGTAAAATATGCTAAAATAGGTAAATATCAAATGTGTTTCTCATTCCTAATAACAATCAAAATTAATGATTCTAAGTTGAACCTTTAATGTGAAAATAAGCTCTGGAATAAATTCATTATCCTGTGAACAAAGAGTTTAACTGTATAAATCAGCATCTTAAAAAAAAAATCAGCTTAAGAAACAATCTATTACAAAAATTCAGATACACAAAAATTAAAGCTGCCAAAATACTTCAATTGCAGAGATTTCCAATCTCATGAAGGGAAGAAGAGAAACATTTAAACAGCAGGTAATTTAACGTCAGAATGCAAAAAATATTCAGAACAGTGGCCAAAATATAACAATCAAGCAGCAAATATGCCCTAGATTAGCTAATACTACTCTAGTGGTCTATGAACACATTCTGGAATTTGGACACTAAGGAGATGGAACAAACAATTTTGGAAATAACTCATTCTTAAAATTTTAAACCTTCCGTAAGTATCAGAGTGAATTACACTGGGCTGCTTCGGTGGTTTTTCTACACAGAATGTACATAAATGATAGCAACACAATTCTAAGGACAACTTCTCATCAAATCCATGTGAACAGAAACATTCCAATTTCAAATGGTAGCTGTCAACATGTAGCAGAGCAGAAGAGGTGACTGTAAATTGTGTCCAATGCAAAGAAGGGAATTCCAGCAACTAAATGCAGAGAACTTAGAGAAAGTGAATGGAAATTGTTTAGAATGCAAATCTGAGCAGCACATGTGAAAATATGCATACTAATGTCACTTGAAACAAATGGCTCCAGGTAATTTTCTCCATGTCATTTTTTTTCCATGCTCTAAAACTACAACTATTTCTGATGACATTTATTCTTCCTTACTGCAATTAAAAAACACATCTTTTCCTGCTCAAGTACAAGATTTCTGAGTTCTTCAGAACAAATTGTTTCATCTGTTGCCACAGACTCCCTACTGTTTAAACCTATCTACTAATGCACTTGAAGATTTTATGTTCCTAATCCACTCCTATTTAAACATCTCTTTCTCATAGTACTATAAAACAGATTCTAATAAAATACTATTCATCCTGGAAGACACTCCTGTATATAGCAAAGGATGCCATCAGTCCTTTATTATGCAGCTTGATAATCACCATTTCACAAAAGACTAATGGCAAACAGTTTCTTTGCAAATTAACAGTGGTTTACTTTAGGTAAACTCATGATTCAGTATCAGATTTTTGCTTTAAAAACCCACAGATTTTCAACTATTCTTAATACATCTGCTAAATAAATGCTGCCAGTCAGCTAGAGAGTTCCAGGCACATCTTACTCTTAATATTCCCTTTATGGATAGTCTCAAGGAATACTCTAGGGGTAAGAAGCAAGATGAAAACTCTTCATTTTTGGAAAGCGGTTTTCAGATCACATTGAAATGTATTGGTGGAGTTCCCTGTAAGCTTGACAAATTGCCATCAATGGTACAGGGCTTTTTTTTTTTTTAATTTGGGAAAAGACTAAATTTACATTATATTTAGCAAGCACCTTAGTTTCTCCTGACTTAAACTTAACTTGGTTTTCTTAAGACTATGCTGCTTTTGGTGGATAGTTTTCATCACCACATTCATCAGATTTCTTTAATGATGACATTTGTGAGGAAGAATAAAAAAAACAGCTAAAATACTCCTGAATATAAAACAGAAAAAGTGTCCCACAGATACTGCCATACTGGCTATGCCTTTAAATGGAAGCCCTGTGTTTGTTGCCCTTATCAACTCATAGTTCTAGAAATCCTAAAAATGGCATCTTCAATCAAGGCTTACAGAAACACTGACACTTAAGATTTAAACAGCTGCAACATGATACCTACTTTACACGTAGAGATGCTTATAGTACTGGTTTTCAGGGTCAACTGTAAGAGAAATTACACAAGACAATTTCCCATTCATCTCTAACTATTCTACCCATTCTCCTGTCTCCTAATTCATGTTCCCAAGGATGCCTGCATCAACAAAAAAAGAATTGTCCAGGAGTCCTTCAATATGCAAACTCAATTACAGAAACAAAGCCAGGATAAACCAAACAAGAATGCCTGGACTCGCTAAGACTTTGTGTAAAATTCTGAGGAAAGTAAGACTTCTAATTTTTAAGTGAGCAGCAATCAAGGCGATATGAAACCCTCACATCATATTTATAACTCAAAATTTCAGTGGTGACTGCAGAGACACCATGCTCCCCTAATGCTTTCCTCATGTATTCAGTGGGTAATGAGGGTTTGCAAGGCAGTTTGCAATGACCAGACTGGTTTCCCAGGTTTGGTACATAAAGGGCTCCCTAAAGTTGCGGGACCCATTGATTTCTCTCCATATGCTTACAATCCACAAATGCTAAAACCTAAGAACAATTCAATAGATTTTTATTATCAATAGGCACCTTCACTTCTACTGTCAATACTAAAATACATTCCACTTCTATATTGAGTTTGCTCAAACTGTCCAGTGTCTTTTCATTATAAAATGCAGAATCCAATGAAATGTAACTACACATTTATCCATTAAAATGCATTCAAAGAGGTGCATGAATATGGAAAGCAACAGCTTCATTGACTTTTACATTTCTGGATTTATGGCTCCAAGTGAACAGTGTATGAAGCAGTGTACAGATCTCTAACCCACAACTCCTTCTCAGCTGGAAACACCTTATTTTCTTAACTTACTGGGGCTCAAAGCCCAGGACTCAGGGACATTTGCTTTCAACTCACAGGGAAAAAAAAATTATTTAATACTAATGTCTCTAAAATTGGTAAATACAAAGAAACCCTAAAAATAAGACAATCTCCTTTATGTTTTAACCATTGTAGAAAATAATTTTATATTCAAAATTGCAGGCATCATCTGGCATCTACACCCCCATCTTGTATGAGGGGCTGGCAGTAGGACTATCCCCAGTGTCACCCAAACTGGGTCACTGCACTTAAAATCTCCTCTTTAACCCTCTTGCCGGCTCAATATCCTCACTCACAAGCAGTGAAGAGGATGTACCTGCTCTAAGCCAGGCAGTGCAGTTACCTTGAACTTTACAGGGAATACCACTCTAGAGGCATTTTCTTTTTCCTCCCAAACCTTAAGGACAGGTAAATAACAAAAGACAGAAGCTACTTGCAAAAGGTTCACAAAGATGTAGTATATGGAGAGATTTTTACTTTTTTCAAATACAGTTTCTTTCTAAAATAGTGTAACAAAACCAACACTTGGTTTAAACACAAAAATACATACATAAAACTGTAAGAAATGGTTAACTATATGGGTATACATGGTAACTAAGGTATATATTTAAGATACATAGATATATTGCTGGCATATTCTAAATTTCAATGAATTTCCAAATAACTAATTTGTAATAATTTTCATTATAATGTATTTTTAGTAGACCTAGTATCAAAGTCTGCCTCGATTTCCATTTCAGCCATGAACAACCCTGCATTCCAGCAACATTCTGAAATGCAACTGTCCTATTTTTAGAGCCCAAAATCTTATTTTAGGTAAGATTTATTGCTCAACATTTTTAGATCCATTCTCCTAATGTGGGCATTAATTAATTTAGGGTGGAAAAAACCCACTCTGTTTGCTGGTACTACTGATATACTGAAATAGCTCATAGAATCATAAAGAAAAAATTTATTGGACATTGTACCACTACTGAATGTTATCACCAGAAGCCTTATTCAATCATCTGCTGTATAACACCAAGTATAAGCAAGCTGTTTGCACAAATCAAAAGCTGTTAATGTTGCGGAACACACTTGCACTTCTATTACTTCAAAGACTGTATAGCTATATGCTCCATTACTGTTTCCTGTAAGTATTACTTCAAGGCTTCAAAGCTATTCCAAAATCTTATATATTTCCATACTGGCTCTTCACTTGGTTATTGAGTCCTTCTGTTGGTAATTTGATCACTCTGAATACTTTGCTGCTGTGATTGCTACTTTTCACTGGAATTGCAATAAACATGCACATATATTCTTGCCCTCTGAAAGAACTGTGTACAAAAAAAAAAAATCTTGAGAAATGTAGTATTATTTTTAGAGAAATTTTTTCACTGCCATATGCAAAGAATAATGTTTTGTAACTTTACCTTATTTTCTTTTTTCACTGTACTGCTTAAAAGCATTGTGTCAAAATTAAAGGAAGCACTTAGGTTGTTTGATTCTGTCTATATCAAACTCCGAGCTCATATCAGGATGGAACTTTTACAATAAAAACTAGCACCAGGCTTTAGTTTGCACCGTGGAGAAGTCTCAGAGTGCATAAAATGGATGCTTTATTTGGATGAAACAACTGGAGCGGCACTCAAACTGCTAATGAGTTCCAGCTCACAGCACCAGACCAGAGTCACCACCAAGGAAAAAGCCCCAAAGACTCACTGGGTCCCCAGCACCACTTTTGTGGCAGTCAGCTCGACAGCAAAGACATAGCTAGGTAATAAAGATATAACTTCACACAAAAAAAAAGAAAAGCAAAGAGCTTTGCTTTATCAGGGATTACTTTATGTTTCAGAGCTTGCTAAATAAAGCTTTGGAAAGGGTGTTTTTTAGCAAATGAAAGAGTATATATTTGTCTTCCTATAAATTCAACCAACTGAAATTACATTTGAGTTACCAAGAAAGTTAATTTCAACTTTTAGATTGATGCTGATAATATTCAGATCAGTTTCAAAAGGCCTATCGAAATTTATATAGAAACTTGATTTTAATTGTGACTGCTTCCCCAACAATCATGGCAATTCAATTCACTGAATAGATTTATGTTAAAATCATAAATCTTCAGATAATGAGGTCTGAAAAATGAGTTTTAGATCAGAAAAACTCCAAGGTACTTGCTTTTTAAAGAAAAGCTTATCAGCTAAAAAACCCCAAGGATATACTACACATTAAACAATGCATCGCCTTGAACAAAACACAAATTATGTCACTACTGCCAGTTTTCTAATAAAGACAATAGGCAATCAATCTAAAACATCAGGATCTGTATTTTTTTTTTTTTTTCCTTTGGGAAAAGGTCCAAAACTCTCTCTGTTTAGAAATAAGAGGGAAAATATATCCAGATGTCTGGATCCAATACCTTAGGCCATGCATCCATGTCAGTTGTGGGTAGGTCCCAGTGTAGCTGGTAAGTTTCACCCAGGCTGCTGTCTTCTGGCTCCAAAAGAGGATGCTATGCCTTCAGAATCCATAAATTCCCACAAGAATCTATCCTGCACACAGTCCAACAGGTGAGCACAGTGCATTGGCCCAGCTCTAGATATAAAGTCACTCAGCATTTTCAGGAGGTCCTTTTCACGCTCATTCCCAACTTAATTGCAATGGAACTGAACACGAGGAGTATCTTGTGAGGGACAGCCAACACCAGGCAAAATTAATGATTACCCTTTCAGCACATGAGAGAGGATGGGGCAACGTGAGCAAAAGGATTCATAGTGGAATGATCTGGATACACACATGGTGTCATCTGTTTTATGTTCTTTGTTAATCATCATGTATCTGAAGAGATTCAATCTGAGTTAGGACTGCCTTTAGGTCCACCATTAGTGATCTCACAAACCCAAAGAAGGTACCAAAGCAACGAGTTTCTTTCACTTTACACTGGGCACAAACATGCAATTCTAAGGGCATAAGTAAATTTAGCTTACATTTAAGGTTTCTGGCTCTTAGTTTTAAAACACTGAAGTATTTTTCCTAATTTTATCATGCTATCTTCTAATGGTTGGAGTACAACAACAAGACAGTAAAGAACGACATCCTTATTATTTTGTCAATATTTAACTGCCTAAATATTGCCTGTAGCAAATTTACTATTAAAAAACACCATGGCAGATGGAGAAGAGCATATTTCACAGTAACATGCCCACCATTTAAAATGTACATCACAACTGACTAGTTTTTTAAAGCAGATTCACTGAGATATACACACTCGCCTGCAGCCAATGCCATTGTACAACCGAACCTGGGAACCAATCATTTGCCTAACAAACAAAAGCCACCTTTACCTCATTTCAAAAGAAATAAAAATGTGTTTTACATAAAAACAATTATGACATCTTTTTTTATTTATCATCACAAGGTAAATTTGGATAAGCTGAAATATGACCCATAATTTTACTTTGTAAGATGTTCTATCTACCTTACATGAATTAACTAGTTTTACACTTTCAGCTAACATCTCAATCTCACCTTCCATTCCTAAAGGGAGGGAGGGACAGATATACCATGGAAGAGACACATACCAGAATATTCCAGAGGGAATTTAATAGAATAAAACTTTTCAAACACTCCTGAAATATTTAGACATCTGTAATACAGAAATAACTTCTGATTCCAGGCCCAATTGTTACTTCCACCTATCATTGCCATGATTTTACCATCTGACCCAGCAGTACAATTTAAGAAGAAACAGCTTAGCAGTTTCTTCAGTAAAGAGAAGAGGTGGACAAAAGGTCAAGCTGTTCAGTCCTACAAAGCTAATGAGTACATTGGTTTATTTGAAACATTAGTATCTCCCCAAAATCCCATGAACTATGTACAAAATAATTTAAACTAGGATACAGAATCCTGGCATACAGGCAAGTAATAGAAATCCTGAGAGAATTACAGCACGAAGAGAAATGTTGTAAAACCTTTGCAGCTTCAAGAGTATAAGAGTTCCTGGCACAAGCTTTTTGCTAACTTCCATAGGACAAAATAATGAGTCACAGTTGGCCCAAATCTTAAACTGCTGCTTATAAAGACACTGCCATGATAATTCAGAGAAAAAGTTCACCTCTAACTGTTTCTAGGTACCATATTTTATGTGGTATTTACAGAATGGCAGGCAGCCAATGAAATTCTCAGTAGAACTCTACATCCTCACATAGCTTGCAAGTCATCTTATTTTCTATCTCTGAACAGCACAATGCATTGTAAAATTAGTTTCTCCCTTGCTTCAGCTGGCAATTTACTATATCAATCTTCTTAAATGTTTAAAATTAACATAAAAGTCCTTATTCAGATTACTTTAAATAAAAGATAAGCAGATAGAGCATAACTTAAAATAATAGAGTTATTCACATATCTATTTTCAATGGCTACATTTGGAACAAAAGCAGCTTGAAGGCAGAATATATTCAAAAGTTACACAGAGCCAGGTGGAACATTAGAGATTCTATCTTCCCTCTTTCAACACTATTAAAAAAAAAAAAAAGGACAAAAATTACATTATCACATGAAACTTAGCAGAGAGGAGCTCAGTAAAGAATTTTGTGACACCATTGGCACATGACAGCCTTTGATTTATATTTTTTTTAATTCACAGCTAGCAATGAAGTTTATCTGTTCCCTTTTGGCCCAGGTCATAATGGACATAGATTCTAGATGACATGGAATAAAAAGCACTGTTACACTGCTGTGCAACCTTCTATGAGAAGGCAAAACAAAACTGCAACTGAAATGTAATGTCTCAATGAGTAAGAGAGATTCTGTACAACAAAGGCAGAAAAAGTACATTGGAAGTCAGAAGCTCGTGAGATTGAGAGGCCTGATGACCTACTGCAGGTCTCAAAAAGGACTAACCCATTTCTTCAACTTCAAAGTATACTGAAAAATTATTTACCCAAGACATACACTTGTGAGGTGAAGAAGAAATACTGTCAGGTCACAGTATCAACAGAGGACATGCTGGAACAAGGTAATCACTAGGAAAGCAAGGAAGCAGCACCAGATGGTTATGTTCACACAGGATTTTAACATAGTAGAAAGTTAGAATGACTGCATCTCTGCATCTTAACAATTCAGACACCTGATTCTTGACAGCCAGAGGGCAGAAAACATTGCCAGAAGCACTACAGGTGATTTGAAGAATCACAAACAGAACACCTTTATTTCCAGCTTAGGATTTCATAAAAATTATGTCACAATGAAATATACACAGGAATGCAGCTTCCCTGCAGCTAACCAAACAGTACCTGGTTGATTAAAGCACCAGAAAGTGCTGTAATCTCTGTGATTGACTGATTGTATTAATAAATAATAGTTGTGACTGAGCTTTAAGAAACAAATTGATGCTGCAAATATAAATTGTAGGTCCTATTATAACAACACCCAAGGACAAACTACATTGTGCTGCTGTAAGAGAGGAATTGTTTTCATTTAATTTAATCTTGAGATATATCTATGTAGATATATATGTATATGCAAGCATATACATATATACCTATTACTTCTTATTGTGCGTATGAAGGAAACAGGATATTACATGGAAAGCCTGTGTATCTTTACAAGTATACCTTCTACCTCCTACCCTTATATTCTGCAATAAAAGAACACTGCCAAATAATATGTTATGCAAATAGGAGTTCTATTGTAAGTTATTTTATTAATTTCTGGACTGAAGAAAATATGTTGTGAATGAAATCTACCTATGTTCATCATCTCTTTCCATCACGTAATTCCTATCCTAAAGAAAAACATGAACACAAGAGCAGCATAGATTTCTGCATTCTGCATGGAATTCTTTACACTTTACTAATAACCAATTAACATTCATAATACACTGACCTCAAACAACTTGAGAATACACAGTTTGCCACTGAATCTTGCAATTTTCCATCTCTTCTTAAAGAGGATCAGATTCCAATAAATATGTTTCAACAAGAAATGATGCACCTTACTGTGTGCCACACAGACATGCTGGAGACTTGTACATGAAATAGATTTCATATGCAAAAACTTGAGCAGAAATCTACAATAAAGTTGACACACACCAGACTGCACTTAACTGAGTAGACTTCAAATTAATTTTAATACCAGTACTTTAACTCAGCTTCACTACCACTACAACATATGGGCAGTGCCTTAAAGGTGAAATGCATCAATCCTTCAGCACTTTTTGCAGGTCAAAGGATTTCCTTACAAATGGCCTGATACCAAATAAGTGACAGAAAGCTTATTTTACACTAAAACCCCCTTTTTTCCTCCTCTTTGCGTCAGAAGTTTGGCCTATTTTGAAGCTATTTTACTTTGAGTCTATTCTACTTCTGCATTACTACATGACATACACAACTGTGGATGCTTAGAGCTATATTTCTGGAAAAATAAACACAACCACTGACCAACAGGTAACACAGCAAAAGGAAAATTGATGTATTTTATGTATAAATTCAAAGCCTCTTAAAGACTTTGTCCAGAACCTTGCTTCTGGTAAATACCTGGAAAACTACAATCTCATTATCTATCCGTGAATAATATGTTAACAGAACCATACTGTACACCAGTGTCCTACATACAGGTAAATAGCCCCTTTCAGTAAAACTTAAAAAAACTTTAAAAAAAAGAGCAAAATTTATAAAGCTTAAAGTTTTATACATGACTCTTGGCTAGGGTATTTTTGCCATTAATTAAAAAGCAACATGAATTAATACTATAACATAGTTCAGAAGAACCTATGAAAAGTAGATGCCATCCTAGTGCACAGTGTTTTTCAAGTGGAAACTTAATTTCAAAAGCTGCAGTTCAGAAAAAGGCAAGAACCTTTTATTCTGCTAGATAGTGCTACACCCCACTTGCAAAAGGAGCTGTAAATATTACAGTGAAGCTACATAATTTTGATGAGCTCGTATAATTAGGTCTGTGAATCAACAATGCTTTGACTATTTAGTATTCTTCCTGCCTAATCATCACCACTAACTTTTCAGAAGTCATTCTGGAATACTTGCTAAATACCTTTCTCTGTAAACAATGGCTTTATTTTCCCCTTTTCTGTTATTCAGTCAGATTCAGAGATCAGCACTGGAAGATTGCTGTTGGAAACCAGTATCAAATTTCAAAGTAACAGGTAACAACTTCAGAAGCTGACAGGAAGAATCATTAGGACAACTGCAGGAACCCCCAAAATTATGCCAAGCGTAAGAGAATACTGCAGAACATTTTTAACATAAAGATGGCAACCTATAAGCATGAATAGAGGAAAGAGGGAAAACTACACAAACCATTTTCGCATATGAGTTCTGACAGGATAACTGTGCCATCTATCTGCATTTCTGTACAGGAAAGAGAAGTTGCAGGTCTTTCCCTAACTGGTGAGCTACTATTTCATGTGCAGATTTATCACTTTTGACATTTCTGTGTTACTAACTCATCCATATTTCTAAACAAGAATACTTGTGAATTTCTAATTTTTGTGAGAATATATCATACAGAAGTACTAACTATCCAGAGAAGTCATACCTGCTGCCAAGGATTGGCTCCCCAGAGGTTCCCAAAGCAGAATAGTCCATGCCATAGAAATTCAGTCCTAAAAGTATTTTATTCCTCCATTTTGAATCAGGATCCAGTACTTCAACACAAGCTCGTACCCAGGGAAGGGGGGAATTTGGGCCAGGTCTGTCAAGTTAGCAAAAATCAAACAGGCTGTCAGAAAAAGTACATGTTCACACTCAGACTTCTCTTTTTGGCCAGTGTAATTGTAAAAAGAAAATTTTGGCACACAATAATCAGTGAAGATGAACCTATAATTCTATCAATGTTAAATGCACATTCTTCTGTAGCTTGAAGTGCTGATACACAAAACATGATTGCCCCACTCTTGACTTTTTGATTCAACTCTAAGGTGAAGGGACACCGAATTCCTTCCTAGGGGTAAGAAAAGGTTTCCCTCTAGCACATTGCTACTGGGTCTTGCACAATGCATATGCTATAATTCAAAACTCTGTATGACTTCAGGTTTTTTTCCTCAATGTTTTTACAGCAATCTGGCAAAACATACTGGGACAAAATCAACCATTTACTTGCAGAAGGAACTATAAAAATTAGTGCCTGGTAAGCAAGACAAGTTTCAATGATTGTGTAACACTTATTTACGGGAAAAAACCTACAAAGTACCTAAGAAAAACCTACAGGAAGAAAAAGAGTATAGCCTTAATACACGGAGAAATTGAATTGTCATGTACGTAACATCAGGATATTATGCTCATTCCATTCCTACCTCGCTGGAGAGGAGAGTAGGCTGTCCCTCAAATATTAACATGACAAAAGGCACTCACTAGCATGGTAACAGGAAGAGTATATCCCAGTCTTACAAATACCAACATCTGCTACTCCCTACTAATTATCTGCCTCAAAGCCTTCATGATACCTGTGCCATTAAAACTCAACATACTAATACAGCAGAACAGAGTTGCTGGGAAATGAAGTATCAATTGTTTAAAGCTAATTTGTTTGACAATGTTATTATTAGTGTACCTATCCTGCAGAACTGTGCTAAATAACTCAAAAAGAGTTATTTAGCCTGGAAAAGAGTAAGTTATCCTTTTAAAAGAATGCCTTTTTAGCTGGAGTACATAGTCTTTCATAATATCCAAACCCCAGATACACATTGCTGTTAAAAATACACTGAGTTAGCTTATAGAAAAATAATCTATTTCAATTACTAATCCAGAACTTTAGTATCATACAAGTACAAAGCACTATCCACTTTACTAGAAAAAAGATGAACTTGTACTGTAGATTTAACAGACCTCAGTAGGAATCAGCTCCTTCAATGATCTTTCTGATGTCAGATTTAATCAGGAATCTTACCGATGTGGTGCCGAATAGTCGTACGTCATGAGACTGAAGCTGTCTATTGCTGAGGCCAATTGATCAAATTCTTTCTTTGCGAACATTCCTGGCTGGTTGGTCCTTTCAAAACAAAGCAAAACAGAAACAGGAGGAGATAAATTACAGCAATGACCAGGCTTATTCTCTCCTTTGGGTTTCATACCATTTGATCACATAAGAAAAATATGTATTACAGTGCCATTTTTGTAATAAATAGCTAAGGAGGAAAAGGAAAAAAAAACAAAAAAAAAAACCAAAAAAAAACCAAAAAAAACCCAAACAAACAAAAAAAAAACAACCAAAAAAAAAAAAAAAAAAACCAACAAAAAAAAAAAAAAAAACAAAAAAACAAACCCACAATGCTATGGAGGTAGCCAGTGGGAAGAATCATATTTCCACAGCATACTTACCAAATAAGCATTTCCAGCATGGTTACAATAGTGATTATAAGGGCTACAGACGAATCAAATTGCCTTAGGTAGCAATCAATTGAACTCTAAAAGCTTTTACGAAACCTTTAATTGCTTGGGCTGTTGAACTGGTTTTGACACTTACAAAGCTAAATTCTCTGAGACATACTTAAATAAATGGATGGGTGCAGCTGTTAATAGAAAAATATAAACCAAAGGTATTTTTTTTTTATTGACCTCAAAAAGAACAATTTCAGTTTATACCATACTTAAGAAAGAAAACTTATTTTCTTTAGACAAGAACAGGTCAATTTCTTTCTTTAGGCAGGGGAGAAGAAAGAAGAAATCCATTCTGTGACCTTTTCTAGACAAAAGTCTAGTTATGCCTTCAGCATATCTTGGTATGAAATATGGAAAACCATTCTTCCCTCCTTTTCTTGCTTACTCTTGATTTACAAAATATAGACCTGGATTAATATGTACCTTATCTTCATGGGCAAAGGGGTGTGCATTTTGTCTGTTTTGGACTCAGAGAACTTGAGTGACTTCCTCCAGTCATTCAAGATGGAAATTAATTCACACAAGTTGCCTGAAAGCATTGAATTTGTTTCAAAGAGAATTTGCAATTTCAAAATAGCAGCACAAATAGCACAGCAGGCAACATAAGGCAACCTTAATCACATTGCAAAGATGGGACTGGACTAAAATAGAGAAGCTAATGCCAGAAGAACCCTGCCCTCAACCAGAGGGCTCTGAAGCATGCTAACATGAGACAAACAGGTAGAGAAGTAGGATATCGTCGCAAATAATCTGGGACGGCAGTGTACATAGGGGGACATTGCAAAATAAGAGAAAAGGGTAAAAAATGTAATTTAACAGCTAAAAACTCTGTGGTGCATCTCTGCCATTTAAGAGGCAGACTTATAGGATTGTACAAGATTCCTCTAGAGAGCAGAGGAGAGAGACTGGAGAATCCAGACTTTCCCAATAATATCAGGAACTGCTACCTGAGCTAGAAAGTGGAAGCCAAGCCTTGTCTAGGCAAGGTATGCTTTTAAAACCACTCACGTTCCATCTTAAATGTAAAAATGAAAAAGATGTTCAGTGACAGATGCAAGTAATAAACAGAAAAATCACATATTTTGACCTTTATCCCTTTTGGATCAGTGTGCAAATTCTACATCCAACAATATGTGCTGCATGGAACACCAGAGCATAACAGTGCTCATTTATCAGTTCACAAGGACACTTTGTGTTCCACTGCATAAGAAAAGAGGTGAACAAAATGCAGGTTACAAAGTCACATAAATCACATAACATGCTTGGCAGATTTTCAGAACCAGTGATAGACTAGTCATAGGAAGGAGAAATCCCATTCTTTTCCTTCAAAGGTTGTAAAAACTTTTTTAAAAATCTTCACTTCTAGAACCTACTGGTGGACCTCAGGCCTTTTTTACAGTCATCTGCTTGTGATGTACTGCAGTTGCAAACTACAGTTGTTCTACAAGAATTAAAATAATAAATACATCTTTGAAGCAATGTTATAGCAACTCAGATGTCTGTAGGCAAAGCAATTTCCCAATGCAAACTCCAGCAAAACACATTTTCAGTAAATTGATTGTGATTACTCCTGAAGGGAAAAAACATAAAAAGTAATTATAATGCGTATTAGATATTAGGGCAAGTTGGATTGCTTTATCAATTTAGCCAGGTAGTACTTTAATGAAATTTGCATGTGTAACTTAAGAAGAAACCCACAGGTTAAAATGGATATTGCCATAATTTTGTCCAAAGCAATTTTGCAACTCAACTACTCCTGTTACAAAGAAATGCCATCTAAGTGGCAAGGTTACAGATTCCAACTTGGAACAAACCTAGCAGCAATGAATATACTTTGCCCGTTAATGTATAATGTTAAAACAGCAGCACTCTTCAAAAAAACAAGCACCAGTCACCAGTTCAATGAATAGCCAACTCTGCTCTAGTCAAGCACTTTGGGAAACTCCACTGGAACAAAACCAGGACTATTTGATTCGTGTCTTTAGTATTGCTCTGAGTCAAGAAAATGGGCACTCAGAATAAAACCCAAATATTTTTTCGACAGCTATTATACTTCAAATTGGAGGTTTTTCAATCATTCTGATATTTATGTAAACTTAACTCAAGGGCAGGTATGTTCTAGTGACTACTTTGTTGAGAAATCCAGCATGGAAAGTCAGGAGACTTGGCACAGAATACGCAAAGTCCATGAAAGTAGTACTTTCCAAGTCTAAGTCAAAAGCTTGTCATTCTTCTAAACTTTTAATACCATTTCCAAAATAGTCAGTAAAGTGACAGAAGCTTCATCATCCTTTATTAGCTCTGTACAATATACACAGAATCATAAAATATGCCAAGTTGAAAGGAACCCACAAGGATCAAGTCCAACTCCTGGCCCTGCACAGGACAGCTCTGACAATCTCCCCATATACCCGAGAGCATTGTCCAAACGTGTCTTGAACTCTGTCAGGCTTGGTGCAGGCTTGGTGACCTGCACCTGCCGCTCTGGGGAGTCTGTTCCCAACCACCCTCGTGGGTGGGTGAGTGAAAAAGCTGAGTGAAAAAGCTTCTCCTAAGGTTCCAACCTAAATCTCCATAAAAACAAAAAAAAGAGCTTGTATTTACAGTTACCCTAGTTTGCTAAAACATTCAAGCCAAAATCCCTCTGTCTTGGAGAGAATTTGGCATAACTTACCCAGTTTGCTGAACATTTCCACTCTGCTGAACTGGGACAGACTCCACTTTCGCTTGGGATTATTTTTTAAACATGGCTTGTTTAATTTTAAAACTTTATAAAGAAGATTAAGAGACACTGCAGAATGAGAGGCGAGAGTAACAACTGAGTTTGCTCTGCAAATCTGCTTTTAAAACTTCCACTGGTCTAGAGTAGGCAAGGGCTCCTCTCAGCCTGTTTGCAAAACCAGACCCAAATTCTTCACCCAAGATCCTGAAACCCTCCCACATCTGGGAGAAAGATAATGATACAGGAGGGGAGGAGAAGGAATGAAGACAGGATGGAGAAAGGATGCCCCAGGTGGCACAGCTGGTATCCCCAGCCCCTCAATCCCCAGCCCTGGAGCTCCAGCCCCCCAGATCATCCCATGCTAGGACTCGCTCCCGGGGGCAGCACTGTTCCATGGTGCAGGGGGACTGGGGAGGCCACACGAGTGATGGGCCTGGTGACATTGCCCTGACCCTATTGGAGCACAGGGCACTGGGATGAAACCAGATTCAGCTATGGATATCCTCAGAGGGCTGAAATTCCCCAGCACTCTTGCTAGTATCAACTGCTATTCAGCATCCATGGAGGTTTTCAGTAATCTGGATTGAACAAAATACATGAATGTGAATTATAATCAACTGAAAAACTGAACTATATAAGTTGAATCTACAAGCAAGCCTGCTACTCAGTGCATACCCCAATGAAACAAACACTGGGAAGAAAGGAAAGACAAAAGGACAAGACTGATTTTTCTGGGATTGCTGAAAACCATTGCCTTACACTATTAACAAGAGTCATATTTTTTTAAAAAATCTGAGATACTTGACAGTTTTTTACCATTAAAGAGGCCTTAAACTTACTCAGGCAATGCCTCATAGTCACAGGTTTGGTTTGCACTATTATTGAGAAAGCACTGGGGTTTTTAGCTCCTTTCAAAGCAGTTTCAATGTGGCACTGCAATATTATGTCTCAACCTATGCAACCAGGCATTATATTGTATTTTTACATCTTCTTTACCCAATATGCTCCCAGTGTTTTGATCAAGGAGCTTCTGTGGCAATGATAAATGCTCTGGTGAAAAGCAGATGCAAAGCTAAGAAGTGCTCAGACTTGAGTCATCACTCAACCTACTCTTCTGATTGACAATTCAGGATCCAAAAATTCATCTTACACTTCATGGTCTACTTTCAGTACAAGGTATGTTGTTTATTTACCTCACAAGCATATTTCAGGCAGGGGAAATATCTAAGCAAGACTACACCAATGCAAAGTATGAAGTGCATAAATAAATCTCCGTAAGAAAAGACATCAAAAGTGTGACAGGTATCAGTTCTGTCACTTACAGAGTGACTTGAAAATGCTCAGATACTGGTAATGAGGATGATATAAAATTCCACTGTAAAAGGAAAATCAAATTGTATCCTCTATCTTATATAATTAATATTTTAAACTAACACTTTGTGGTGAATGTGTTTTCATTGCTTTTGAAAAGGAAAAGCATCTCTCAAAGAAATTATGCTTTATTTTTTCTTCTTTCTGGTTTGAAACAACTGTTAATATGGAATTATATTTATCCCATATATTTCAATTTTCTGTTTTCTAGAAAAATCTGTTGGATTCTATTTCTAAAATACCAGCCAAATGTAAACAATCACTTAAATTCCTTGGACCAGCAAGATTTTCTAATGGATACAATATCTGTTCTTTATGGTATTTTTAAATATTTATTAAAATGTGTAAGTAATATGGACATAGCCCTGTAAAAATACATATCTGGAATTAATCTAAAAAGTGTCTTCCACTCCTGCTCAATGTTTAAAGGATAAGGCACCATACATCAGAATTCAGAGAGGTGGCTTTCTACAAAATCTCTACAAAAATTTCTACAAATAGAAATTAACAATGCAGGGAAATTAATAACACTAAGGATAGGAAACAGAGCATGGGACTGCTGGGTGTGTAGAAAGGGAGTGGAAGAACAAAAACACACTGCAAAGAGAAAATGATAGTTTTCTGTCGGAATCTCCCCCAGATTGGGGTGACTCTGGGTGGTGGTAAAGTCTCTCCTCCAACCTGTGCTTTCAAAGAAAGACTCAGTAGTCTTCAGTTGTCTGGTCTCAAGGCAGTTTATTGCATGTTATCTCAAGGCACACAGACTTCTTGGTATTCTCCTTGACTCCTTCTCCCTCTGCGTCTCTTTTTGTCTCTCTTCGTCTTTGTCTCTCTTCATCTTCGTCTCCCCCGCCCAAGGGGCTGGCGCCATCTTTTATATCACACATTACGTATTAAATGTTTATAGTTTTTCCCCAATGCCTATTACCTATATTGAACAGTGGCTTTCTACTCTAAACCAATCTGTGAGTGCCAACATCACTAAGAACATAGGGAATAAGAAAGAAGAAGAAGGAAGACAAGGTACGCTCAAATCTCTCCATTTTAGAACTTCTGACCCCCATGTACAAAACTCAGACCCCTCTGTACAAGACCTAAAACCCCCCTATACAGCACTCAAAAATCCTACCTTTTACTTTGTGATTACTTCTATTATAATATCTAAACTTTTATGATTTCTTGTTCTTCCTACAAAGTTAGTAAATTGTTCCATGAGTCAAACTCAAAACCACAGGGGTTTCTGGCTGCCTACCAGGGTCTCAGAGGCTTCTGCCCTAGACCCAGAACATCCAAGAGTGTCTGAGGGACACCTTAGGTTCCGACAGGTTTCCTTTCCAGTTCACTGCTGTTTTAACCTTAAGTGGACGCTTTTTAATCTGTTAGGTATTTTCCTTTTCACAAACAGTAAAGAAGCTGCCTTACACAACATCCATGGAAATCCTTCCCATAAAAAGCCTCAGGAACACAACAAGTTTACAAGTTCTTCCTTCAAGTAAGAGAACAACGGCAACCTGGCAGAACTCACAGATGATTCCCCTGAGAGCATAAGTCTTATTTGCACACATTCCTGAGAATTTGCCAACATTTCCCAATGGCACACTGCCACATGCACATACAAAATCCCAATTATTGGGACAACATCACCAATCTAGAAAAAAACACTTGTTTTCCTTGGTATTTCCATATACACAGCCTAGAATTCCACAGTCTCTATTTAGTATTCCATCTTTTCATATCTAAAATAACTGCAGGCAGGTTTGTTTCACAGCCTAGAAGGTTTATTACCTGAATCTTCCAAATTACATACACTCATATGTCTCAAAATTCCCAGTAATGCTTTACTGATAAGTATTTTTGTAAGGTTTTGAGTATGTAGTCTTTCATATTGAAAGACTGGAAAAAAATACTTTAACAATGAAAGCTGCTTTCATTTACTTTCAAATGAATCTACATTCTCAATTATTTCTTGTCTCACTACAATGACTCTCAAAATGAAATAAGGAATAAAAAGGTCTTTTAACTGACTTCTATTCCATGCAAGTTCAAACTGCATTCTTGTAGGGCTACCTCACCTTCACCCTGCTTTATAAAAGAGAGGTTTCCTGTATCCTCATCTTTGAATAGCCTTCATAATGGAAAACTGATTGATTTTCTGTTTCCACTATGATTCTATTTCAGAAGTCAGCCTCTCAGTAATGACTTGATTTTCTTGTCATGTATAATTTTCTGTAGAGCAACTGTTTGCAAATCTTTCTTCATCTTGAGATATTATTGGTTGTCATAGCTCATTGCAGTTAGGAGCACTACAATATAATGCTACTGCATTTTATGAACACAGACCACTGAATTCAGTTAATGCACAATCACTGAATAAAAATTCTCTGTTTCTTCCTGCATGAAGTCTGTTCTACAGAAAATAGAAGAAAGAGGTAAATGACTACCCTGTTCATCACACAATTATAGGTATTGATAATGAAACAGTCAAATGTGTAACCAAGTTCAATCTGAAACCATTTCCTTCTCCGAAAAAATCCTCTTGACAGTTTTGTAACTACTGTTTCTCATATTAGGTTTTTCAAAACTCTCAGGATGACAGCTCACTGAAGTAATTTTCCACTATCACTACTTAGAAAACAATTCAACATGGATCCCAGTTAGCATGGATGTTTTGCAACTACATTTCTGGTGTCCAATAGATGTTTCACTTACAATGCCCTCCTACAGCAGGGTCTAGGGGGAAAAAATTATTTTTTATCTTCATCTGTCCAGCCACATATTTTCATGAAGTAACAGGAACCTACTATTAAAATTCCACGCCTATCTCAGTTTCGCTTGAAATTGGTCAAATGCCAAAGCAGCTCTAGCAGAGAGATGAAAAATGTAAGAAAGAAAGCTTACAGACACCTTGTTACCTCAGAAACCAGGCTAAAAACAGAATTAAGGTCTGTCTACAACAGCACTGTTGAAGAAGCCAAGTCAGCAACAGGACCTTGAAACAATACTGCACTGCAAAGCCATGAACAACAATTACAGATCTAATCCCTGCTGTCAAAAGAACATGACCATACTGAATGTTTAACCAACAAAAGAGAGATCCTCAGGTAGACAAAAGCAGATTTCTACATAGTGGGGGATGAATTCCATGCAGCTGAATGGAGACTGTAAAAAGCACAGCATGTTCTCCATCTCTGACCTCTCTCCCTCAATAAGGACATCCTCCCAGACAACAGATAAAGGCTTTTGCAGACATGCGTGTTACTCAGGCATTTCAGAAAATGCACATGCTTACTGTAAATTCAAGTATCTTCAAAATACAATTTTTTAATTTTCTCTAATTTCTTTCTAAGGACAAAATGTTGCAAGAGGTGAAGCATGATATAAACACAGTATCTCATCCTGGGGCCTACAAACCCTGATCAATATGACAAATCAGGGACTGTACATTTCAAACCCAAAAATGTCCATTGAACCACAGTGTTAAGGTCAGTCCATTTCAGGAGAAACAAATAACATAAATGCCAAGTTAGTATAAATTTCTCCTCCCAACTTTGTTATGTATTTAACAATCTCTGTACAAAAGTCTTATTCCTCTTAAAATAGAATTAAAAATCAAACTTAAAGGTTATTCCATAAAACCAGTGCAATCAGCTCTGGTCACATACATACTTCCAGTCATAGTTATTCATCTGGTTCTACTCAGAGAACACTCTCCCAGTTTCACACACTAAAGTGCTGGAACAGATGAGGGCAGAAACAAAAGCAGGAGGTTCCCTCCTCTCCAATCTAAAGCCCATTTTAGCATCTCCAAATCTCATTCTGCTTACATAGTATGAAAGGACATCTTATTGTTAATAAGTCAGAGAAACATCATCCTAAGAGACAAAAACTATAAAAGAATAAGCAAATGAGAAAGGAGAATTTTAATGAAAGCACAACAGTTTAGCAGTTCATTTGTAATGAGTTGGAGCAGTCTGAATATGCCAAGATAATTGCTTTAGAAAACCTGGGCTAGACATTAGGGAGAACCTTCTAACGGTGTAGGTAGTCTGAGAGTTCTGACATCCATTCATTTGTAGATTTTAAGAGTTTGCTAGATAAACTTCTAGTAAAAGTAATTCCATTATAGTTTATTTTGCCTCTTAAAAAATTCTTTGCACCTTTCAATACTATACTCTACTACTATTCTGAATAGTAACTTAAATTCAGAAGTAAAAACCTGCAACCCTATTTGTGCATTGTCTTTGTCTGGTGCACTTATTTCATGATAGTAATGTTTACACTCAGATGCCTTCAGAGCAAAAGGGTTCTTTTCTGCCTTCAGAGCAAAAGGTCCCTTGTCCACAGAAAATATCACAATATAAAATAAACATCTCTACTGAAAACCATAAATCACATTACTGACTGTGTTCAAATTTTCTGGCAAAAATCTCTTTATCAAATTCTCAAATAGGGAAGATTAACATAAGTATTTTAAAATGAACAAAACCTAGACAGCTTGACGAGCAAGAAAAGTGTAACTGAGTACTACAGATTCACAACACAAAAGACCTGGGTGTGGTTCCTTCATAAATCCCAAGTGCTTCATATCACTGGGGGACTGTGAATTTTAACAGACTGACAAGTGAAAACTTGCTATATTTTTATCAGGAAGCAGAATGGTATCTCTGTACCTAATGAATTTTTTTGCAGAACATTAAGGGCCGGCACTCTTCTTTAATACACACATCCCATCCCAGCCGTTGTTTTTGCAGTCCTTGCTCTCCAAACAGGGAGAAGCATGGGATCTGTTCTTGCCATGGAGTAGCCTACACAGTTTTCATGAAGCCAAACTAATTACCTGTGGCCCATCTGGTTTAAACCAGTAACAGAAGTCAGTAAGGGGAAACATTCCAAGCAATATATGTCCTGAAAAGAAAGCATGAAATCTCAGCAGACTGCTAGGGACAAATAAGCCTGAAAACTGCTGTCCTCAGATCTGAGGCACTCCAGCAGACCAGTCACTTACAAATTGTTAAATTACAGTGTAACTTAAAAAAATACAGTATATCTAAAATTCTGAAGTCAACATAAGATATACATTTGACAAAACCAGACAATCTGACTACCAAAGAAGAAAAAAATTAATTTGACACTTGTTGTATTTACCAGTTCCATTTTTAGGAAGGTCAACTCTTCTCCTTTTATGCTGTTACCATTACATTGCTTCAGTCTCTTCATAGGAGCCATTTAAGAAGGACTATGCACAAATGAACATCCATTGTGTCACCATTTGCTTCTCCTCATTTCCAAACTATTCTAGTGCCTTTCATGCCAGGGCTTAATGCCCAGGCAAGCGATGCTCCAATAGCAGAACATCATGCAAAACAAGCTTGCACTCTGGAACATATGAGCCTAATTTAAAAACTCTAACACACCAAATGTAGCCTTAATTCCTCCTTGCATAAAATGCTCACAATTTTTCTTCTCTTTGTTTTCTGGAAAGTTTTCCAACTTAATACTGAAACTTATGTAGTAATTGCTCTACACCAGCTGGCTCAAAATTGGTAGAGCTACAAATGACAGATATGCAGAGGAATACATTCCACCTTTTCTTCTCTTTGGCTGTTGTTAGCTGACCTACAGATTATTTCAATTATTCTCCCCAGAGGGAATTCAAAACCAGATGTGTGCACTTGCTTCAGAAGATGTCAGCAGAGTCAGACCTTCATTGCATTGATTTTATATTGTAAGCTGTAATCTTTAAAAGAGCCAGTTCTAAGAATAGATTTGTTCCTCTTGAGTCCTTTATGAATCTATACCAAATGCATGGAATAACTCATGGCTGCAGTCAGAGCCACGCTGTACTGAGCTGGCAGCCCAACAAACAGCAGCAAAACCAGGGAAGTCATCAGGAAGGGAAACAGATGTAGTTTAGAGCCATTAACAAGCATCCAGATTTACTGTCACTAACAGAATTCACTTTTAAAAGAGATGTGACTGACAGCCTTTATACAGGGAAAAAACATGAGCCCAGTAGCATGACTGAGTAGGATTTAATAGTATTACCATAATTTGAAGACATTATTAAACTTGCTCCAGTAACTGTTACTCAGTATCAGTAATAATTTCCTACTGAGTTTTCTGTTCCCCTCAGTAAAAACTCACATCTCAAGCTGTATCTTGTGATCCAAATCAAACATATTATACAGGTTCTCTAAAATGCAATAAAAATTACTACACCAGTCAGTTAGCCTAGACAGCCCTCTTAATAGTAATTTCTGTGCCTTCTTGAGTGCTGAATTTTATGCACAGGGTCCGATTACAAAATTTCTTGTAACTGTGCTCCCCGTATTCCTGACAGTCCCTTTTTTTTACGATACTCACAGGAAGATGGATAACTATGGGAACAATAGAGGGCAAAGTGTTATTACCAACTAGGCACAACAAATACGAAACTCTGCATACTTAGCTTTCAGATTTTCCCTCCCAAGTCCCATTTTCTGTATACTGATTGTCCAATGCAGAGCATATTGGTATATACTTAGTAGCTCTACAATAAATAAACACCATTTTTACAATTGCTTGCTTTTCTGTGACCTCATTTGTCAAATTGGAAAGAAAAGTCAGAAAGATGAGACATGTGGAAAGCTCAGAAAAATTCAGCAATGGTATTAGTGATCCAACAAAATAAGATTATTATGACCAGGTTTCTCACAAATATTTTAACCTTTCATAATTTTATGTTTTGGTAAAGAAAAATGCTACTTAATAAACAGTATTCCACAAAGTTGGCTTTCTAATATACTGTTATTTGACATAATCTGGTGATTGGAAACTTCATCTGAAACAAGCAATATGTTTCCTTCTGGTTTGATCCAGCATTATTTACTTACCAAAATTTCAATGCTTTACATTCTGTCCCATATAGTCTTTCCTGAGAATGATGTTAAAAGTAAGTGACAGTTCTCATTTCACTCCAAAACATACACATGTTAGAAGCTGCTTATAATTTCATTGATTTTGTTTACCATACATTATCATAAAAATTGCCCTGCTGTTTACTTGTATATTCTACATCAGAATTGCTACTTGCCAGAAATACATCTAAGGGAAACAGTGTGTATATATACACTGGAATAGTAAACCAACAAACATATCATTCTGTATACACAAAGTTATGGCAAGGCAATTGAATCTGCAGCAACTTCTAAGGATGACAGATTACCGATATAAAACAAAAATGTAATTACAAGTATCTGTTCATAATCAGTTTCTAAAAGACCAAAGCACCTATTTTCTCTATGCAAAACACTGGTCAATTGTGGCACCCATTAGGCTGAGGAAGTGTGAGGTCGATGAGCAGCTATTCTTTGTGTGCTCTTCCTTCTTTTCAGTCAAATAGGTATGTATTTGTATAGGAAAGGCAGAAAAGAGCATGACAGCACTAAGAGAAGGGACAACATGTCTACCCTCCTGCCAATCTTTCCAAGAGGCAGAGTAGCAAAACTAAGCTGGTATCAACTGCTAGTGGATAGGAGTAATGAAGACTGCATAGATTCTGGTAATTTTCACTGCACAGCAGTTCTACAAAAAAAGGCTAAAGATACTTAAGACAGTACTTCACATCCACAAGAATAAAGAATAAACTGAGTAGCTAAAATGTTAATTTTGAAGAAGTGGCAGTTTAGTGCTGGAAAATACTGATAATACATACCTATACAAGTTTTAAGTAATAGGAAGATGCGCTGTAATTTTTTTTCCTTACATATGCAAATATGAAATCCAAAGTAGGGGATGCTTGCTGTATTTTGATGAGACAAGAACATACATTATGTTCAAATACTTGAAGACAGAAAGTGGTTTGGGTTCCTGTAGCTTTAAAATGAAAGCAGCTGCACTACAGCTGTGCATCTCAAGAAGTCAATAAAGACAGAAATTTTTCTAGAAGCTGTGAGGTTAACTGCACCTTTTATCAGGAAGAAACATGTTTGGTTTTAATTTAAATACTGCTTTGATATATGCTGTCAGAAACTAGTCAGGAGATAACAAATTATTCTAGCTAAACTGTATGCAATTTGCCAATAGTAGCATTTTTTGAGAATGTCATGAGGACAGTGACAGCTCTAGTGGTTTGTTTATAATGTGCTTCACTCTTACTAATAATCCCTAACACTGAGTCCCACAAGACTGTATGAAACCATCTTCCTCACTGACCTCTGCTTTGTACTGGCAAGCATGTTATTAAAACACACTAAGAACAGCAGCTATTTTACATACAATTACTGAAATCAAGGATCAAGGTGTGACATATTTGGCTATTATTATGCTAGACTTGATAAAATTATTAAAAGTATAAAGCTACTTTGTGTTACCTGAGGCTTCTTAAACAATTGAAACAATCTCCTTCTAACACCGTCTTCCATGCATTTTAATTATGATTGCTACATACAAAGCTCCAAAGTTTTAGAGATTTTTCAGCAGATGTTTGATTTTTTTTTCTCGGAAATGCAGCAGTAGCTTCATCTGTAACTGTAAAACTCTTAATAGTGATAAAATGGGGAAGGTGGGGAAATGACAGAGGAGATGCAACTGCTGCAACAGGCAGGAACTTGTCACCATTGCCACCTATCCCTTAAGTCACATGTTCAGTCAGGTGGAAAGACGACAGGGAATCTTTTGTGTAATGTGCCCTGTCATGTGCCTAAAAGGCTTCTACCAGGGAAGGTAGAGTGTGATTCCTGTAATCCATTTCTCTCTTGGACTCCTGGATACTCCTCAACCAGTTCACCTCCTTGTGGAGTTCCCTGAGGGCTTTCCAGTTAAGGAAACCCCCTGGGCAGCACACTACAGTGCCCCACCACAGATCATGCTGGCAGGGCAGCTTCTCTCCTCAGCACCTGAGTTTACTTGTTTACTTCACAGATTACTTTCTCTCATTTACAGATTCTGTGCAACATCAAGAGTTAAAGAATCATCTGTTATTCAAGAAGCAGCTACTGTCTTGTAGCCTGAAGAGAGGTGTGTTAAAAGGATATCCATCACACAGGGCAAACTGCCTAGTGCATACCCTAACCATCAAAATGTCAATAAAGAGTATAGCATATTATATTATGAAGTGACACAACCAATGCCATTTTTACTTCTACTTTGCCCAAAGGATTATACTTCAGGGGATGATAAAAGCCAAAGGAAGGCAATCACTAACAATCTAAATACAGGGTTATTTAACACTGTGTTTAACAAAATGAACAGCTTTTAATGAGTGTATACTGAGACTTAACATATTTATATCATATGTCTAAAGTCTGTAATAAACTCCAAATGCCAGGAAGGCAATGGTTATGCAGCCATGGATAGATTGAGAACCCCTGTGAAGAAAACCTACAGCTTCCAGGAACTTTTTGTCTTTGTTCTTTCTCACGACAGCAAGAAACAGGAAAATTACTGATGCTCCCTCCAATGATATCTTATGTCAATAAACGTTATTTTTTTACTCATTGTTTTCTTGATAGTAATCGGGAAACACTGATGTAAATTAAGGGCCAGGAGACCAGCTCCTTTAAAAAGGCCTTTATTAGGTGATCAGCTCTGGGTGGGGGCCCGAGGGGTTGCGCACACCGCCGCTGCTCCCTTCGGCAACGCAGAAGAGGAGGTGGTCAGTTTTGCTTCACAGCAGAACTGGGGCCTCCGTCCTCAAGGGTGTGCCTAGGAAGACGGCTCCTGGCTCGTAGACTAGGGTCCTCATCTCGGTCTGGCTACCTTCAGGTGGTGGTGACCTCCAGAACTCGATTGATGGTATGGGGGGACTCTTCCCACTAGGTCTAGTTACTTGGTTCCTCGAATTTCCACGTTGGTTTGGTGTTTTTAGGCCTTTTTGGTGGATTCTGTTCTGCTTTACCTCATTTGCATACTGCCGAGGTTGTTTCCGGCCGCCATTTTGGGAGCAGCGGAGGCAACACCCGAGGGACTGAATAAGGATACTAGTAAAGGGATTTAACAAGGGGTAACAGGGGGGTATTATAATAAAGGGTACAACCTTAGTGAACATGGGGGAGCATATAACAAACGGGGGGCAGTATTACAACAAGGGTACAACTGGAGTGAACAGGGGGAGGCATCCACAGTGGGAGAAGTAACAAGGGGGGGTATTATAACAAGGGTACAATTGGAATGAACATGGGGGCACAACAAATATGTAACTTTTACTGAATTCATTCATGACAACACGGTGAAAAAATGTTTGCTGAACCCGGACAAAACATGCATCAGTCATCAACATCTAGTCAGATAAAATTCAATTTACTTGCAGACAGAAAAGAGTTACTATACAAAGTCTCACTTTTTGCTTTGAGAATACATTCCTAACATTGTACTTGAATCCTTTATAAAGAAACCAAATAACCAACCCAATGCCTATGACTTATGAGAACAGGTGCAACCAGATTTCAAGGTCCATTTGCCATATTTATTTTTTCCCCCAACATAGTTATGCAAGTGCATATTTAGGCATAAAGGTAGTTCACTCCAGCACAGTTATCCTATTTGGAAAGAGGCCTGTGAAATCAGTATAAAAACATTCACACATCTTTTCCCAGTATAATTTCTGCAGAACAATAAAACACTGAACTGCATATATTTAAGGCAGGAATTTAATCAAGCCCAGGATTAGTAGGACCAATGGAGTTACCATCAGCAATGGACAGAATATGCCTGGCTACCCACTGACATTAAAGAAATGATACCCATAGTTTATACGTGCATCAATGCCCATGCATGTTTAAAGCAGTAAAATTCTAACTTTTTGAGACATTCTGTTGAAAGACAGAGTGGGAGTCTTCAGCAAATCATCTGCTCTAGCAACCACTTACACACCACTGCAATCCCTGCATGCCTCTTCAGACATCTGCAACTGCAAGACTCCAATCCACAAGGGAGAATTACACACATACATACTTCATAAATAATAGCTTTGGCTCCTGCTGTTCCTCTCTCTTGTAAATCATTTACATTTGCAGGAAAATCATGCAATTCCTAGACATCAGGTGGATGAAAATACTATCTCAATCTCAGTTTTCCACCATGGGAACTCCAAAAGCATTCTCTGTAACAGTAAAGCTTGCTAGAGAGATTCCTGCTTCCTAATCAACATCCAAACACGCTTTTAACTCTTGATTAGTCCTGCTTATGCCAGCTCAACTGCCTCTAGTTAATGTTGTGAAAAGCTATAAAATGTGTGGATTTAAAAAGAGTGATGTTTTCTTTTAGTCCAGAACATTTTACAAGGAAACCAAAATCCAAATGCACCACTTCAGTTACTAAAGCAAGGTTCAGTAGAGGATTGGTCTTACATAATTTTTGTTGCAAAAGTTGAATTTGAGAAGTTAAACAGATGATCCAACATGTTTTCTTCCTGCATCCCACACTTGATCTCATGTGCAGTGCTGCATTTTCCAGATGGGTTTTCCCTCAGCAAACTGGTATTTTTAGCTCTTAAGTGTCTCCTTTCAGATAGCATTTGCTGACAGACTGCTTTGATCTTAATGCATATCAAGAGAGTCTAAATTACAAATTCCTAAATAAACTGCTTACATTTGACTATGCTCTCTTTAAATTTTAATCAGGGTAGAACACAAAAGGGACAATGTTTCAGCTCCTAACATCCAAATTGGGTAGGATATTCCATATACTGCTCATGTCTCCTTTATCAGTCTATTGCCAGCTGCTGAACTCTGATACATTATTTGATTCTTGATGGTACCTATTTCCATACCTTTTGCTGTATTTTTGATTAACGGTCTACAGTGATTCTACAAACTAAAGAATGTAAGATGCATTAAAGCACACTTTCAACCATGTGGAAGTGTTACAATCCAAAGTGAATTTCAAGTCACGAGATATTCAACACACAGTAGGAGGTGCTTTTCAGTTCAAGACTTGTATCCTATAAATCAAATATTTTCAAGTACAGCTGCTATCCAAAAAGTCAAATAAGGTAGAAAGAAAATTTCAGAATTCTGATTGTTGATATCATTAAATGAAATCTATTTCTAAGTTTTAAAGTATACATGGACATTGTGAGCGTTTTAGGATGTTTCTGTAAGTTATGAATCTATTTGCAACAACCTATTTGCTCAAAAACTTTGTGTTTTTCTAGTTAATGCAGTAAGAACACACGCAGAAGACACAGACAGGTGGCTTATGTAAGATTATTGATGGAAAAGAATGTGGTTAATGAATTCTTGTGGGCCATAAAGGTTTATGGATAAATCCCAAAAACTTTAGGAACGGATAAAGATATATACAATTAGTTTAGAGGAATGAGACTTTCAGATTCTTTTATATAAACTACAGCTGTTCTCACAGTTCCTCTATAAACAGGCCATTTAGGAACAGGCATGTAAAACTTGTTTCAGGTTAAAAATTGCACTTTAAATAGGCATCTCTTTCCAGCTCTAATAGTGCATCCCTAAATCCCAGTTCAGAAAGGTTTCAGAAATGTGACCTGACTATTGTATCAATATGCAGGACAGCAGGAGGCAGCAATGGCAACACAAGATCCAAACTTCAGCGTAGTGTTCAACCCAGAAACAGTCTTGAAAGAAAGGTATCTTAAAAATGCAAATTCTGGTCCAGGCAAAACATGTTTAAGAATACAGATGTTTTACAGAGGCTCTAACTCTTGTTTCGGGACTTAGAAAAAATAAACTGTAGAGCCCCACATGAAACAAAACAGACTCAGGTCCCTCTGGCTGACCTTGGTAACGTCAATAGGTATCACAATGAACAGGAATGTTGAGGTTTATGCTATTCTTCACTTTTTCCCTACCACCCAAAGCACAAATGCACTTCAAACGTGAACAGTGTTTATAGCAATTACTTAAATTCTACCAGAGCATGCATTAGCATTTTAAAAAGCATCTGTGTGATGCAGTGACTGATATGGCATTTTAGAAAAATGTTTTGAAATGTTCTCTTTTGCTTTACCTATAATAGACTAAAATTAATAGCAACAAAAAATTACTTTTTAAAGTAACTATCACTTGGGATAAGATATAGGACATAAGAGGGCAGCATGAAAGATTGGAATAAATGACAGACAGGAGATAAGACATACTAATTTTGCATTATTTTTGATTTAACCATATCAGAAGAAACTCAAAGTACCTGTTAGCACCACTGAAAAGTAATGTGATGCAAAGGCATACCAGCACACAATTTTCCAAAGAAATCTGCAAGAATTTAGAGGATTAGTGATCCAGACCCAAGGTAAAAGCATAGGTGCTTGAGGGATATGAAGGAATCTCCTCAAAATGCAGCTAAGCCTTCAGTCCTTTAAGTAAAGGATTCTGCACAGGTAATATTTTACAAAACTGTCTACTTTACCAATTTACATCGAATTTATTGTTTTCTTTTGCCACAGTCTTCAACACATTGTTTCTCTCTCGCTGCCTATCAAAACTGGGTGGCCAGCCCCACACAGGAAGCAAAGGGATTTTTGTATTGAACTAGCTACTTGTTGTAAGCATATAAATCAGTTATAGCATGCAACAGAGGAAAATATAAAGAAACAAGAAGTACCCTCAGAAGTACATACTTTACAGAAAATAAACTGCAATCAGATTTCAGGCAGCTATTGAAGAACAAAATTGGGTAGATATTGTTCTGGGCTTAGAGTCTTAAGATGGTAGGGAGTACCTATATTCAGGAGTTGGTTTGGATGGGGTTACATTACTAACCTACAGAAGAGGTGACACCACAGTTATAGGGCAGATGCTAACTGACCTCAGCACACAGACAACCTGCAACAGGATCCCTGAATCTTTTCAGCCAGATGCATTTAAATCTGCACAGACAGCTGTAAGCAGAAATACTTTATTTCCCCAACATGCTATAGGACCTCCTCATAAAACTCAAAGAAAACTTGAGGTCATTGCAGAGAAAAGTCCAGCCACAGAAGCAACATTTGTCAGACTGCTCAGGCATTCAATTTTCTCAACCTATTTGGCACTTTGAAAATAATGTACACTGAAAGACATGACAGGCTACAAGAAGTTTAGGAGGCTGTACAACACAGTCCTGAAACTGTGCTGTTGAACTGTCATAATCTGTACTGGCTGTGAGCCTATCCATACTGCTGTACAGCCCAAAGTGACAAAAATAAGAAATTGTCATATTTTTTGTTTGCTGTCTACTGACACTCATTGGAAAAAGTACTTAACAATGCTTCTCTGTTTGACTTACATTACTGAGTTTTCATATGCAGGCAATAGGGTTGCTGAACATCTTAAAGGAAGAAAGAAAACTTGGGGGGAAAAAAATAATCTTGCATTGCCAACTATGCAATTGTCAGTCAGCTGTGCACTTGCAGCTGGGAAAGCCAACCACATCCAGGGCTGCACCAAGGGAAGTGTGGCCAGCAGGTCAAGGGAGGGAATTCTGCCAGTCTCCTCTGTTCTCATGACACCCCAGCTGGAGTGTGGGGGAGAACAAGGTCCAGCATAGCACCTCTCCTTGTTGGCTCCTCTATCACATCAAAAATTAAGAGGTATGTATGAATGCACATAGTTACCAAGACTATTCAGTGCAACATGCATGGAGAAAGGACTACAAATCAAACCCAAATAATTTCTTCTTCTTTTAAACCACACAGCTTTGAACTTACTGTTTATCAGACAATAAAGTATTTCTCACATGAAAACTGCCATCTAAAGAGGAATACTCACCCTGCTGCAACTGCAGGAGGGATGACCAGTATGAGTTTAAGTTGTGCTTCATGCAAAGCTTCAGAAAGGTGAGTGAGCAAGTGAATCAACTCCCTGAAATAGAAATATATTATTAGAGGGAAAGGCAGGAAAACTGCTGCTATATACTGACAAGAACAAGTAACAGTAATAATAATTGAAAAGATGCAGCTGGCAAGAGAGACAAACACAAGTTGTTGCCAATTATCATAGCAGAAAAAAACAATTAGGAAGACTGATTAAGTTTACTCTTTTTAAGGACTATGAACACTGCACTGCATGAGACAGTCTTAGTTTTATTGGAACCTGGGGTTTCAAGTGTTTCTTAGTTTTATTTTATTTTTCTAACGATGCATTGTTAGCATGTAAAACAAGACAGCATACTTTATCAGAGCAGGTCATTTCTTGAGGTCATTTTTGGTGAAAAGAATTAGATCAATACAAGAACCAAACACTGTTCTGAAGAAGCAAATTTTGAAGAAAATAAAGTTGCCACTGTGTTGTTGCACACAAGAATTTGAGAAGACACTTTCACAGCAGAACATGCACTCTTCAAGGGATATTTCTGAGGCCTGTGTTTAGAAACATTTCTTCTGCTGTTTTTTTTCCTGTATAAGTAATCCTTTTGTTTCTCTATACTTCACTGTATACCTACAAAATACACTTCTGACAATGTTGTATTTGGAAATAGCATCTTCTGTCTGCATCATTTAAATAAAGACTTCCACAAAAGCTGATTTTCATATCCATATTCTTGGTATTTCAATAGCAAAATAAACTTTCAAATTCTTATGCAAACTGGTTTTAGCACTCCTAAGTGGAAGGTTGATGTTAATAGAAAAACCTTCAATTTGCAGAAACTAAGTTTAATGTCACCTTACGAGGAATTCAAGATTACCTTAAATTTGCACTACAAACATGGCTCTTCTGAGTGCCTTTCTTAAGTCATTTGATTCTTCATAACAAAGTTAACTTTCCTATTTTTCACCTGGCCACAAGGATCCACAAACACAGTCAGATGATGTTAGCACAGAACTCTAGATCTGTTTAGGACTACACTTGAACCAGAACCAAATGGAAAGCAACTTCACCAGCCATTTCAGGAGGCTAAAAGTGCTTAAGCAGGAAAGGCAGAATAGAAAAAAGCCACTATCCAAGTTCTTTGCTCCACTTAAACTGGATTAGACCTGAACTCTCAGAAACAATATCTTGGTACTGTCGTGTCTTTCAAGACAGTATAATCCCAGAGATACTCTCCTGAAGCTATTGCTCTTCCTATATAATTATCCATCACAGTGATTATGCTTGAAACACTATCCAAAGATAACCAAGTATTTCCATTTTCCCTGAAATGGTTTGATGCCTGATGAAAACTTCCTAGGGCCTACAAAAGCTATTACTCTCAAAATCCTGGCAAGCAAATAAAGCATGTTTTATCACCTTTCCAATACTAGCAATATTTTGTGCTTACAATTTGAGAGCTGACTGTGCTGAACAGCCCTTAACAATGAACTATCACACTGCCACCTATATTTCTCTTCTGGGGGAAGACATGGGATTACAGCAATCAGCTTTTGGTCTGTCTGCAGCATGTATTTCTACCATTCTTGCTCTGGGAAGCCAACAGCTTTCCCCCCTGCTATTTTACCACATGCATTCCATGTTAGGAGTGTCACTATTCAGACACAACAATTATAGCATAGAAGAATCCTTTTCCATAGGAGCACATTAAAAACTTACAACAGTAAGCTAAACAGACATTTATTGACACAAGCATATACATCTATCACTACTCCCACATGACATAATCCTATCAAAATCTATAATCAGTATAAAAACTAGGTAAGCAAGCTTTCCCATTGATTTGTATCTTGTGGCTTAGTCACCTTTTAAACTAATTATGCCTGAACTACAGTACAACTCAACCTTTATTAGATGTCAGACATGCTATATATAAGATATATTTGACCAAAGAATCAATTCCTCTCGCCTTGAGATTATTCTACAGTGTTCATCAGCAGGGATCTCTCTTCTCTGCCTGGCTACCTTTGTTAGCTGTAGGAGCTTTGAGAACTCTATTCCATGCAAAACATTTGCTGACTTTAACTCTTTAGAATATGAAAAGATAAAAAGAAGGGCAGGATAGGACAAAAAAAAAAAACCCTAGCATAGGTACAGAACAAGGTAACAACTTTTCCATTTAGAAACAAGGTTAACATCATCGCTCCTATTCTGCACATGCAAAAACTGATCCACAAAGGCAGTGACATACTCTCAAAAACAGTGACTGCAAAAAAAAAAAAAATTAGTATTTTGAAACATGTAAGTGTAGACCCATAACCTACAATTGTAAACACAGGACAGAGATTTGTGGCCTGAAAAGGGGATGGGAATGCAGTTTGGATTGTGGGTGCACTCAGGACTCTAGAACAGGCTACATCTAAACAGCCACTTCCTACCCTCCCCCCACAAAATTCAATCAGTATTGATCTGGCTGAAAAATAATTACCTTCAACTTGAAATAGGTCAAGAAGAAAAAGGACAGCTGGACAATTGCAGATTTTTGCTCAAGAAACCCAAATTAGTATCTATTCACTAACCTGTCAAGCCAGGGTTCTGGGTCCTGAAAGCTTTCTGGCAAATCAGGCAGGATTAATGGCTAAAGATTGAATGTAGGCACACTTCCATGTGCTGGCCAAGACAGATGAAATAAATCAAATATGCACTTTTCCCTCTCCTCCAAAGAGCAATAGCAGAACGTTCATTTATTGTGCTATAAATTAAAACTTTACTGTGTCCCAACAATGTTTTCCAGTGTTTTAAATGTAATGTTCTCCAATGTTACCATTGGCAATTTTGAAAGAAAAGCTACTGACATTTTAAACATTATAATGAGGTACAGGAAAGTAGGAATAGAAGCAATTTTTCTAAAAAAGCTTCATTAAATATTTACCAGACACTTCACTATAGTCAAGTTTAACTTCAGAGTAGCTACTGAAATATTGGCAGCTTTAAGATTCTATCTTGAGCGAACACGGTCTACTTCATTCATACTATTTCAGGCCTTCTCTTATCACTACTATTTGGTAGGTCAATTTTCCAAGTGTTTATGATTTCAAAGTACTTTGTTCCCTATAAAGTATTCAGGCCTCCAAATTTTCATCATCCATAGTTTGTGGCGAGCTTATTTTTCCAAAAATCACTTTTTCCAGCATTGCTGGTCTACTGTGTTTTGAACACCTTTTAGAACAGTTTTCTTCAGTGCATAAGAGTAGGATGTCAATGCATTTGAAAGGCCTTGCAGAAGATATGAAAGGTTTTCATACCTTCCCCTCAGTTACACCACCTTTCAGAGCTCTGCAGGTTTCAAACTTCAGCCACCTCTCTGCATAAATTGGGAGTCACCGCTCCCTAAAATTTATGCCTTGTCAAGAAAATTGGACAAAATAAAGCTGTCTACTTGAAAAAGAAATTGCCCTTTTCTGCCATTTCACTGCCTAATTAATACCAAGAAACTAGAGTGAATTATGGCAAATCTTTGATTAATAGATTAATTTTTCAGGGACTAACATGAAGGATACAACTACCAGAAGAGTTTTTCCTCCTATACTCCAACCAACATTAATAAGATGCCTGAAGGTCATCTTCTGCATAGAGTGACAAAAAAATCACGTTTTTCAGATTGATTCTGTGTGATGGCAGTGCCATCTGTCAAGTAATGCTGGACTGATCAGAATATTGTGTGCATTTTTATGTAACCTGTGAGAGTATTATGAGTATATTATGCCTTTTTCACAACATATCCTGGTCTCTGGAGAAAAATAAACCCACCCAGTAAACCCACAATTGAGATTAGTAAGTGAGACATGGTCTTGTCTAGCTGTTAACTAAATAAGCAGGAGAACCTTTGCCTGCTCACATCTCTCAATATTTCTGCCATGTACATTTCTAAACTTAAATGCCAGGAGATTAATAACTTGGAATATTTTATTGCAAAATCAGGCAAGAAAGTTTTAGAAAAAAAAGAGAGTTATTTAAGAAGTAGGTTTAAACTATAAGAAGCCACAAAACAGATTAGAATTAAGGTATCATTTGCATAGGATATCTCATCTCATTTAGATTTCTATTAGGAGACTACTTTCCTATGTGTTAGGGTAAGAGGTGGGCAGTTGAACCCTTTTTCACAGTGCAATGATTACTAGCATGAAAGGAAGAAGCATCAGTTAGATGCAGTCTTTCACCTCCCATTAAATTTGATGCCACTGTGATTTGTATATTAATGATTCTATTCCCAGAAAATACAGGGAAGAAGTAGGTACCAGTGCTACAGAGGGTACTTCAAAGTGTCTGTATTAGACATCTGCAAGAGCCTGAAGTGGTCACTATAAAACCCCCAAAACAGGCCCACTCACACATATCAAAGCAATTCAGATTCTTCAGATGGAACAGGTGTTATTTCTAAAATTAAGAACCTAAACAGAAGATTCTAATGCCATTTTAAACATGTCAAAATATACACAGCATGCATTGCTGTGTAAGACTCGAGACACCAAGGCTCCTACGGGAACAGCCAGAGAAGAGGCTGCTCAGGATATCTAACATGAAAACAGGCAGATGCATTTAGGCACATAATTCTCTTTAAAAATTGATAATGTTGATAAATCAACATTTAATGAATATGCAAAATAAAGCAGCACAAAGGACTTATATAATTTAAGACTTTAGTCTGCTAAGCATTACAGAACAATTCTATAACCCCAAACCAGAATGATTGAAAAAATTTTTGTTCTAGAAAAAACCCAAACCAGTTTGAGTTAGTTCTGCTTAAGAAGACATAAAACAGAAGATATGTAGTGAGCCTGAAACCACAGAATTTCATGTTTTAGTGGATGCCAGCAACTTAATTTCTAAGCAACATTTCACCTCATCTGTGATGCCAGCTAGAATAAAGAGGAAACTGAAGACTCTTAGATAACTCCTTGGGCCTCGAAGGAAAAATTTTCACTCATTTCTAAAGTTGACTTAAGTACCACAAAAGAGAAAGGTTTTCTAGAAACATGCAAAGGGCTGAGAGAGAAGTCTCTAAGTTTACCTAAATTTAAAAGTGCTCAGTGATCACAGGTTCTTAAAGAGGCTGGTCACAGGATTTATGTGTTACTGAAGAGCTAGCACTGTTACCCTTTTAGATGAAGATTCTTACATAATTTAATCATCACAAAGTTTTTAGGCAATTCTTAAGCCCCAATATCAAGGGACAGCATATGTTATGAAAACGCCCATCCAATATTTAGGTTCAGCTATTGAAAAGTGGTATCTCATGGGACACTTGCTCACCTGAAGTCAACTGAGAAGAGACCTTCAGCTGCAATTAATCCAGCTTTCTGATATATGAAGTAGTTTTAAATCATAGCCCAGTATCTTGGTGAGTTAGGACACTAATTATCAGGTTTTCAGATTCTTTTACAGACTCACCTGCTTCTGGGGGCGCTCTGCTAGAAAGTATCACTGCACATTGTCTTCAGAGAGTGGATGCTGATTTCATAGCTGGAAGACTGTATCAGGCACAAATGTTCCAGAAGCAAATCCCCCCGTTGTCATTTTAAGCTGGATAAAGAAACCTGTGCTGTATCAAGTGTTCCTGCACCACTTAGGCAGCACATTGGATGGGATCTCAGATCTTTTCCATAACACAGTTAAAAACATCACAGGAATAATTTCCATAGCTTTCCCCTCAACATAGATATATGAAATATATATAATAATTGAGTGCCATTTATTAATTTAATGGCTAGGTACACACTTAATTTAGGTTCTGAAAAATGAAAACCATAATGATTATCTCTGTAATATTTTTCCTAGATCGACACCACTGCTCTAACATTGGATAAAGCAAGATGACAGCTGCAGTGTATACCATACATTTTTATGCACCTGTGTTGAGTTTCAATAACCTGTTGCTAACTGCTTATGTGAGATTATTCCTTGTATGTCAGGGAAAAAAGGGATTTTTTTAAATTTGATTTTAAACTAAAACATGTTCACATTAAATAACATGAAAAACTGTATTAGCTAGGCAGGTCTCCTTGTATTGTCACACAGCTCTGAAAGTAGTTTGAAGGCAAAATAGCTGTTCCCAGGAGCATCATTATGATCTTTTGTCCCTTTAACTAGAAGAAGGTTAAGCTACTTCCAGGCATTTGACCTTGAAGGATCTGAATCAGGAAAGCCTACACTTCACCTAACAGTTACAACAGATGCTTTATTTGGAGCATGCACAAATACCATCCTACAAGCATTTCACCTCTCCAAAGGATTAGGGTTCGCCTCTGTGCTGATATCTCCTGCGAACTAATCCCCACCTTTCCATGGTTAAGAACTTGCTTTACTACCGGGGTTTGCCACTTTCGAAAGACACAAGCTGAGGGAAGATCAGGTGTGACTCGCGTTACAATATTGCCACGCTGTGGGCTAAATGAGGCATTGCGCTGCTTCAACTCTTTCGGCAACTCAAGCGAAGCAAAATACCACCCATGCTTACCCAGAAAAAACTCTGCTCTGCTACTCAAAATGAAATGAACTGACCCCAAAGTAACAGCACTCAAAGTGCAATAAAAATACAGGCTTGCCAACGGAATAAATTCACTTAATTTGGCCCCTTAAGATCTGTTCTAAGAAGTTCCATTATTAGGGAAAACTGGGCACTGGATAGCCAAGCCATTGAGTTTCAAAGCTAGTGATAGGAAAACACAATCTCAAAGTGAAGACAACGGTCCTATAACTTACAAGCATCATAAGACAAAATTACCATGTAATGATGTGAGTTTCCTGCATTCACAAAACAGCTGTAACTGCACACTGAGCCCAGCTTCAGCTCTCTGTCTCAATTGGCATAATTCAGAATGCAGCGAGCCCAACCCAAGGCACTGTTCAACTAAAACACCCTAACCATTTCTAGGGACACAGCAATAAAAGGAGGAAAAACCCACTGATGAGTTTCCAATGAAGCCCTTAGATCAGGTCTTGAAATGGAAGAAAATCTGCAGTTCCTAATTTGTTTCCCTTTATGATTGCTTTTGTGACAAACAATCTCATATTTAAATTAGGATAAGCCTTAAGTGTTATTCACAGTGGCCATATATGATTACGCATTACCAACTCAGAGAAAAGGATCCAGTCACCATTATATGGCATGAGAATAACCCTTTCCTTTTCAGAAATTATGGAAGATACTTCCCACTCCTTTCTATGAATAACAGACAAATAGTGAATGAAAGTGGTGCTTCACCTAAGTAACACTCAGGTCTGTTCAGCATGGAGGAGACTGAGGGGAGACCTCATTCCACTTACCACTTTCTCCTGAGGGGAAGAGGAGGGGCAGACACTGATCTCTTTTCTCTGGTAACAGTTGTTACCAGAGAACATCAGGGGAGGTTTAGATTGGATATTAAAAAAAGGTTTTCCACCCAGAGGGTGCTTGGGTAGTGGAACAGGCTCCCCAGAGAAGTGCTCACAGCACCAGCCTGACAGAGTTCAGAAGCCTTTGGACAACACACTGGGGCACATGGTGTGACTCCTGGGGATGGTGCTGTGCAGGGACAGGAGCTGGACCCAATGATCCTTGTGGATCCCTTCCAACTCAGCTTATTCTGTGATTCTGTGAAACAACACTGTTTTAAACCAACATTAGTCCTGGCAGAGAGCAGTATTTTTATCATGACACAAATAAACTCACCCTGGGGCTAACACAAAAGTATGCTTTGCTCATGTGTTTCATTTGCAATACAGGACTTTCATGCCAGTGTGTTGAAAATGATCTTCAGTAAGTGTTACAATGACAGTTACACAGTCTGTCTTATATCCATGTTAACTAATAGGAAAATTATTGATTTACTTAAATACAGTAAGCACAGTAAATAAAATGACCACTACCACCCACTTCTGACTGGAAGTTACTAATTGCTTCAGTCACCTTCTTGGCTGCTTTATTAAGACACTGCACTAGGTTCAGAACTCAGGATACAGATAAGCTCTTAAGAACAACCTGGAAAATTACCTAATTATAAGCAAGAGCATATAGCTGAAGGATTACTCATTGCAGGGCAATTGATGGAGCCCTTTACAAAGCTAAAAGATTCTGCAGTTTCCATTTTTTGTACCCAAGTGTTAATTTTATAGGAAAAAGGTAGGACTGCTAATGGCACACTCAGTTCGAGAAGAAACTAATATATGCCATCAGTCAGCAGCATTTGCCCTAACCAGAATAACCTGAAGTAACCATTTTTTGAAAGGTGAAAGCCTTCCATAATGAAGTCTGCATTTTCTGCAGCTTTCTTGAAGCTATTTTCCCCCAGACATTTCAGGCAACAGAGATCTCTAAGAAACACTGTGCTTTAGAGAAATGGATGCCAGAATTTCCTGAGAAACTAACCTAAAATCTTCAGGTTCCTGCACTGAACCATAATTTCACCACCATGTTTTGTCTTTCCCTCGTGAAGCAGAAGTTTGGTATTTGCCTTAGGTCTTGAAGTATCACACTGTTCCAAGCATCACCCAGTAACCCAAACCAAACACTGTTATGATAAAGACCAGTGCCAACATGGGAGTGAGTGTGCAACCAAGGTACCCTCTACATCCTCATACAAGTTACATCATGCAAAACTCAAGAATGAAAGACTAACACGGCCTGCTAAACCCACTGTGAAGATTATGATGTAGTCTTTGATCTCATGTAGAGTGAGGTGAATCCCTCTACTTCACTGTAAGATAAGCAGAACAACCTTTAGTTGTTCTAGAATTAAGTGTATTTATTTATAAAGACATATTCAAATCAACATGGACAAATTAAAAGGATGCTTTAAAGGAGCTGATTTTTAGGATTTGCTTCCTATAGATTTATACTTACGTTTGCTTTTGATTTTCCAGTTGACTCCACACTTCAACTACAAAACCATCAAAATTTTCATTCTAAATAAAGAGAATTGTCAACAACACACAGTTAACAACCATGCAGTTATTTTTCTTGTACTATTACAGATTGAACATGCTTTGTATCCTTACACCAGATTCATCTTTAACACAGCATTTCATGGAGAAGTCCAAGAGAAATTTAAATCATTTAACAAACACAAACATGCAAAAGTTTAAAATCTCTATTAGTTACCCATTTTATCTACTTTTACAGAAAAAGCCAATATTATATTAGGAAAATTCAGACACTAATGAAAGGTGGTTGTTAAGCAAATAATTTGACACACTTTTACTTGTATATCAGGGAAAAAACTCATTATCTTTTGAGTCTGAAGATGTAAATGCTAATTCGGCATAGATATGATTCCAAGTATTTCCCACAATTAGTCTCTCTTTTGATAATTTATTCTTCGCATGATCAAGGATACTGTTCTACTTGAGTTGACATCCTTAAGAGGTCAAGTGTTACTGAGGACCTAAAATTGACATATTGGTTACAAATTTTAAGAAATTATTCAGTTTAACTCTACATCCAACTTCCTCTAGAGCACTGTAAGATTTCTTTATGTCATGTAGCAAGTGAGAACTCTTATTCTGACAATAAATAAATAGGCTGCTATGAATCAACCACTAATGCTGAATCTCTTTTGGGTGCAACTTGTCTATTCTCACATATGGGATAGCTCTAAAGCCATTAGCAAAAGGGTTGGCCAGAAATCTTAGCAAAATTCCTCTTCTCCTCTCCCTAGTCTCTTAACATTTTGAGGACACTGGTTGATCAGACCTGAGCAAAACTGTTCAGTAATACATATCCAGTGAGTGATTCTTGGTATTAAAAGTAGCTCCTTAGCTTTACCACACTGAGCCTGAATGCATTCCTGTACAGAAAACAGTACTCATTGCACCCAAGACCCTTTTTCTGCCTATCAGAAAATACCACTAAGCAGTTTAGCCACAGCTCAATAATTATATTTCGAATAGAAATATAAAAGTAATTTAAAACAGGCAAAAATCATGAGTGCAGCTGCCAATGACAAGAAGTTTATGTTGATCAGACTGATGTAGTCTCACGTTAGACTCGTAGTCACTTGCACTTAAGTGTTGTTACATTTCATATTTACAGGAACTGGACACATACTAAGACACACTATTAAGAACCCTACCTCAATATTGTTTTGAGTAAATTTTATTTTGTAGAATGCAAAATCACGAGATATGAGAAAACAATTATTACAAAAGGAATCAAGTACCATCTCACACTATTTTATAAGCATCATAAATAGCTTTTTTACCTTGGCTAGCAGAACCATGTTCTTGGAAAGCTCCTCTATCTCATCTTCACTGCCAAAAACACTCTCAAAGTCTTGGTAAGTCCAGCCATCAAACAAAATTCGAGGCACTATCAGGCAAAGTTGTCAATCAGTAGAGAAAATAAGGAATTTATTATCTACACTGGAATGTTTCTGCAGAAACAGAATACAGCAGATACAAGCAGAGATGCCACTAAAAATCACATCCCATGACTGAGATCATTGCTTTTTCACTCTGACCAGCTTCAGCAGCATAGATATATTGACACTGTAGAACATTCCTCTTCATTTTAAGTTTAGTTAATGATCAGCACTGATGCAAGTTTTAAGAGATGATACCTTAATTTGATTGAATGATCTTAACTAAACTACCACTCAAGGCCTCAAGTAGAGTCTTAAACCAGCAGCAACACAAGACATAATCTTTAAGTTGTGCATCTCTTCTACCACAATAATGAGGTAGAAAAGTTCACCTCAAACTCTAATTTACTCCATACACAGCTCTACATTACTTCACTCTTTTACTCAACTCAATGCCCTAAGACAAATTTTTACTTTTGGAAAGCACTTGAGCTTGTGTAATTTGTTTTTCTAAAAACACAAAACATTAAATAAATAGACAGGAAAACTGCTGTTGGAATAGTTGACAATCATGCCTTCAGCAAGGATTTTATGGCAATGGATTTTATGGAGCTATGTCTAAGCCCCTACTAACTACCATGGTTGTAAAATTATGTTTTAGAAAAGTGTAGAAAGATTTCAAAAGCTTTATCCTCTGGCAGCTGAAGTACATTAAAATATCTGACTGAGCATTCAATTTTTCTAATACATTTCAAATTTCATACTCCCTTCTGAATCAAGAAGCGTTTCACAGTTCCACAGAATTCTTGCTACAGACAAATGTAAGAAGTCTAGCACAGCAGAATCTCTACACCAATGCTTGCAATTTTCCCTAAAGACACACACTGCAGCACATCCCATGAGTTCCCAGCTTTAAGGGGAGAAGAGACAAAACAGGACTTTTCTATCATGCAGGAAAGTCTGAATCACTGACTCAGATTTGGTTGTTTTTTTTTTTTCTTTTTAACTACACAGAACCCCAAGCAACAAGATTGAAGACTTCTTTACCCAGGGAGGCACACAGTGTTATATACTAGTATCCCTCCATGGAGGGCACTGTAACCCAGGATTTATTGTGAGACAAGAAGCTAAGGCTTCAAGGCATCAAGACAAAGGCATCAAGAGGGCCAACACTTCAGTTACTTAACTATCTACAGTTAACTGCTTTAAGTTTTCTTCTCAGACATCTTCTTCATACAGCTGTGCTAAGGTAATCTTCCTTCCTCCCATGAAGACCTAGAAGAAAACCTTACTTTCCTCTCCTAGAAGCTAAATAAGATAAAAAGCAAGCAAACAAACATAAACCAGAGGCTCACCTATTTTTATGTTTTTGGAGGTTTTTCTCACATCTTTCATCCAACCTGTCAAACAGTATCAAGTAAGACAGCTGATAAAATATAAATGATGTTGACAATGATAACATATTTTCAAGCATTCTTCAAATGATGTAGCATAGCTTCATTATACACATTTTCCTGCCACAGACTAGCAGTTCATAATCCACCCAGACAGAACATCCTGTGATGCACAGAATCTGAAGCCATGAACCTGCACCACAGCATTCACTACAGCCTTACAATAGTCCCCACCCAGCCCCTCCCTGCTTAGTTCTGCCTCACTATGGAAGCTGCCCTAGTGCCTACTCAGAATAACATTTCTGCAGCCACCAGGCATCACCTGGGAGGAATGTTTGATTTTTTCAGATGGTACTTTAAAGTGTCCCATCCACTCCTCTTGGCAGTCTTTGCACTAGGATGAATTTGTTAGTAGGCACTAACACGGTAAGAATTATAGCTATTTCAAATGAAATATCACATTCAATGAACTTCAAAACCATGAACTAGTACACACTAGCTGAAATTTAATCTTGCTGCCACTTCCCTCATAATGAAGGAAAATAATTCTCTTCAAATTAAATTTTAATTAAATTTTAATTAAATTTTAATTAAATTTAAATTAAATTAAATCTTCCCTTTCTAAAACAAATTCGCCTAAAGCTTTTTGCAAAAAAAAAAAAAAAACCAAAACCCACAACGGGTAAACAACTGCACAGTGCAACACCAAACACTGTTTTTCCCTGTACAGGATCTTTGCCTTTTCATTTTTTTAAGAGGGGTTTTGTGGACAGCATGGTGGAAAAGCCAATCTTCCCACTTACATTTTCTGACAAATAAACTATGTACACATGTGGAAGCAGATGAGGACAGAAGGAAGTTCAATCTGAAGAAAACACAAAAAAATGGAATGGATGAAAGTACTTCACCATGTGGCAGAGCCAGCAAAACCCACTTAGTATGCCAAATCTACTCAGTCTGCAACAATATTGCAATTCATATTCAAAGAAAAAAAAAAAAAAAACAAACAAAAACCACCTTGATCAGCATCATGGAGCCCAGTGAACTGGAACCTTTCCTTCCCTCTCCTCTTCACTTGTAACCAAACCGGTGAGATTAGCGTAAATTTGTTTCCAAATATTTTAGCAATGTTATAGCCATGGTTGTTCCACTTGAAAAACAAAGGAGAGGAAAAAAGTGAGAGACTCAGAAGTAAGATATACAATTCACTTCACTTTTGACCAACATAAAACTCTTTAACAGAAATTTAATCATCTGCTAGATCCCTATTCATTCATTTGAGGAAACCTGCTGGGATATTGCTTTCATTTAAATAAGATAGTACTCTGGAAGCTCTGCTTAGCTACATGAAAGGCAATCTTCAAATTGTGCTAATTCACCTGAACTACAGCAACTGGCTTGTAGATTCCCACACAGTTTTGAATTTATAGACTCTGAATTTAGGTTCAAGAGAACTTGAGAATGGTGAAATTTATAGGGCACCTATTTGTCTTTTGAGCAGTGTAAGACAAAAACAAGTGAAAAGTATCCTCTAAAAAAAAAGGATGAAACATTTATTATTCAAGAAAGAATGCTTTGAAGGAGACAGGATAGCAAAAGACATCAATTTGATATCAGTTTGGCAGCATACAATTATTACTGTTGATTTAGCAGGTTTGAGTTGCAGCCCTCCTGTTCTGACTACACTGCAACTTCCCCTGACTCACCACTGACAGGAGAATACTCTTATCCCTGTCAAAACCAGCATTTTAAAGAAGCTTCCCTGCCTGACCATCTAGGAGCCACTCTGGCAGTCACTCCGACCACTCCAAACTTTCACTGCTGAGGGCAACTCCAGTGGCCCCAGGGGTGTCCCTCTTGGCTCCCTGCAAACCCCACAGTCACACAGCCAGACAGGGTTTCCTCACTGGCTCAGCCCTGGGTTTCCCATGGCAGAGTCCCAGATGTCTGGAATCCTAAAGCAATTTAATTGTGGTGCAGTAACACAGAAACAGCTTGAGCTGGTGCCTCTGGGGAGGGAACCCCAACAAAGGAATCCCCAGGTTTTTTACCCTCCATGCCTGTGATGGTCTGGGGTCTTCCTGATGAGCCCTTGGCTCCTGCTGTGTCCCAGTGTCCAGTCACCTGGCCACCACAGGTCCCTGTGCCCTTTTGCTGTCTGAAAGGTCAGCACCAGGTCACAGCCCCTTGCCTGGGGCTCCCACCCAGGCACAACCTGCAGCTCCCACTGCAGTTGCACACCCAGTACCTGCTCTAAGTGTATTGCTCAACACCAGCAAGAGGAAAAACAATATACATCCTCCTAGAGGACCTAGACATCCTCCAAGAGACAGATGGGAGAACAAGGGTTTGAGACCACCTGAACCCCAAGACAAGTCTCAAATACTTCTCTGGCTCTTTGATTGTATTTGACTAGCAGCCCCCATTACTATAAAAATACTTTTAAAACAGGGATGCAAACTTGCAGGTTAGCACAGTCTGCTGCATATTCATTCAAAGCACAAATTTTATTCATTGTATCAACTTACAGGAGTAATATATCCCAGAACATCTCCTGAGAAATGTCGTTCCTTCATCTTCTTGGAGCCATAACTTTCATGTTCCAGTATAATATCCTTTGCTTTTGGATCCAAAACTACTAATCCCCGGTCCTGAACATTTTTATCAGAATGCAGCTTCTGTGGAGAGAAGACAGTTATTAGAACCAGTTATATGAAACAGCCACTTTCACTGGCAACAGACTTTAAAAACAACAGCAAAACAAATCACTTCATTAAACTCTGAGCACTCCTTTTAAATTATGCAGAGCACTTTGATTTAGAACTGAAATATACAAGTCCTCAGAAATGACTTGTCATCGTCAGTAAACGTATTTTGTTTGGAAGGTAGAAAGCATATAAACAAAAACCAAAACCCAAGACATTATCAGAGTAAAGAACATAATTTATGACAGCTGATGGTGCTCTGTTTTCTAGTCAATGCTTTCTGTCATGTTACCCCCAAAATAATAAAAATGGGTTAGGAGTTCTTAACCAAGAATTTGAAGAGAGCTTGTAAACTGGATATATTTTAGTCTGAGAATGCTGCATTGTGAAAGTCAAGATTTTAAACACTCTTCTTTAGGGAAGATGCTTCAATTGACCCAGCAGATAAAAACAGAACGAGAAGATCAAATGAGATGTTCATGGTGGGTATGCAGAAGCCATCTATTGATTAATTGTAAGGAATTTAGACATATGGCCTGCCTTAACACCTTGCATTACCCTCACTACCTGCAAATAAGATTTGCTTCCTGGTAGATGTTGAGCAAGTAATACAAATAGTGACAGATGTACATGCATAAAACAATAACAAACAAGGAAACAATAACATGCTCAGCAAGTGAAGAGAGACTTCGGCATGCTGGCTCTGCTTGCTCTGATTATTGTGGGACTCTGAATAATTTCTGCCTGCAAAAGAACAACTGATTAGAAGGCTCTTCAAAATATTTCATCACAATACAGCCTTCCCATTGGCAAGGCTCCATTGCACCAGTAAATGACCTAGAGCTCTTGGCCCAAACTACTGTTCCCCACCCTGGTTTCCAAAGGGATGGAAGTGTGTTCCCTGAGGGGACAAAAACTTCCTGCTTCTGCAACTTGCAGAGAGGATAAAGCTCCAGAAGTCTAGATCATATGTTTCAAGAAGTAAACCATTTGTGACACACAGAAAAGCTGAAGGAAAGGACAGTTTCAAGTTTTATCTGTGAGTATCAGCTTCAGAGGAAATGCATTAACACTTTTTTAACAGAGGTAGAGGCCATTTACCAAAGTTCAATTAATTCACTACACATGTTAGATAAGACAAGAATTTCAGTTATTTCCCTTACCTTTTCCTCCAGTTTTTTTGTAGCACCTTTCTTTGCATCTGTTTTTGACAGGGTACCTTCAGCTACCCAGCATACTATGGCAAGAGAAAGGAAAGCACAGAGAAGCCTCATGGTGTTTTTCCCCATGTCAAGTTTCTCTCCTCCTGAAAACATAAGGGTTCAAATCTCTGTGAACAGAGGAATCTAACAGTTTCATTCAGTTTTCTTGTCTAAAAAAAGTAAAGAAATTTTCTTATCTTCTCCCTTTTTATCTCCCTATCTCTTCTCATCTTCTGATTATCTTAGAATCAGACTTATTAAGGCAGTACTGTTTTAACAGTGCTTCTGCTCTGGCAACAAAACCAGTGCATTATGAGAGATTACTTCTAGTCTCAAGCACCTTTTTTGTCCCTTGTTTTAATAGGTGTATCACAGATGAAGTGGGTTGGACCCTTGCAGCTTCCTTTTTAAGGAATCCCCCTAAAGAAGTACAACTGTTCACAGCTGAAACTGAGATAAATGTCTGCTGCACATAACAATTATTGTGCCACCTTACCTTTTCTATAGAAAATAAGAGATAATATTTTTTTCTGCTCCTACCTAGCCTGGTCAGTGTGTCATAAATTAATTAACAGATATAAAGAATTATAGCTATATGCTTACAGCTATGTGCCTTTACTGCAACAGATGAGACCTTTACTTTCAATTCCTTGCCAAGCCACTGATACAGAAATTGAAGGGAAAAAAAAAAAAAAGGAGAGGGTAGGCATGTCCTTTTTGTCTAGAAGAATAACTTTGACAGTTTGCCCTAGCTCCAAATAAAGAAACTGAGAATTAGTAGACAACAGTTCTGTTGTGTGTTCATCTATCACTGCTTGTATCTGTAGGAAGACTTTTTAAAAAAGTCAAATACAGCCAGAGTTTGTTTTCCAATCTTTCCCCAATCAAAAGTTGCACTGGTTTCCCAGCCTAGCTCCCAGTAGTGAAGAAGAAAACAGAAAAAAAAAAAATGGCATTTGGGGAACAAGGGCTCTAGATCTGTATCAAGCTGCTTCTCATAAATATGAGATCCTGATGGAGAAGAAAATAGGTTCTTTCCAATATTCTGAATTTTTGTTGAACTTAAAAAACTGTCTTGCTTTCTATATTACTCTACCACTCATTTTGAAGACCTACAAGCTCATTTCTACAAATCATATTTATAAGACTTGTTCTACTGGCACTGATAACAAGTGCTGCTCAAAGTTTCAGTACAAAACATCAGGTGCAGGATCCCACAACACGAGACTGAGTCTCTGAGTACTGTGGTAGAAGGAACCTTAAAGCTTCAATGGAAATGTACTCAATGAAACAGATATGAAATCAACAACCTAACAAACTTGCTAGTATTTAGATGTGTCTGGCTTAGGATTTTAAAAAACAGAGGTATTTATTATAGGATTTTGGGGTTCTTCAGGAAAAGAGAGGTATATATGATTAGGCAACTAAGTAGAAGGATGATGGCAGAAGTGCTTGAAAAAAACAATGCCAGTATCACCAAAGAACATCAAAAACCTCCTGTACAAAATTGTTTGAAAATTTTAGTCAAGTCTTTTATAAACTGCAAAATAAAAGCAGAAAGCCTTCTAATATTTCTTGGTTCCAGGGAGTGTTGTAAAAGCTGAATTGCTATACGGCTCAAAATTCCTGTTATGAATAATTAATGTCTTACGCTTCTACTATGATTTCAATGTCACAGGTAACCCCCTTGTTTTCCATATTCTAAAAAATGAGACAAAACATGTTGCTTTTGATAGTATCTTCTATGTTCCATCTAGCTTGGCAAGATCTATAAACTACTGCAGAGAGGAACAATCAAGAGCCTGAACAGTCACTACAAGTCTTAACTATTTGGACAGGATCTCAATTCTCCCAGAAGCTTGTATCTATCGATTTAGAGGTGTTTGATTTCACTTTCAGAAACAATTAGCAACAGCATCCACTTCCCTGAAAAGAAGATAATATCTAACAGCTGAAGAACAGAAGCTTAAAAAACCATCCGTGAACTCTAATTAGCCATCAAAATGTGCTCATTTCCTTGACAGGATCGTATCCGTCTGTCAATTATTGTTAAGCCAACATCCACTCCTAGATTTATAGGAAGCACTGAGCCTGTGGCAAATTGGTTTCTGCTACTGACAGTCCAGTATAAACTCTTGGTTGGAAACTTATTTTAATAGTTTGTTCTTTAACAACATCAATGAAAATCAAGTAGATGGCATCACTGTAACAAAGAAGATGAATTGGTCAAACTTTAAATACTCTCTATGGAAAATACAAGCATCCATTTTGCAAGCTTTACAAAACTAAATCCTCATCAAACTTTTCTTCTACAAACACTCTGCCATTTTTTTAACACCTCTCAAATTAGCTGAACTCAGTAGAACTGTCTGAGCTTTGCACTCTTTGTTTATCTCCTCTGTCACTGCAAAATGCAAACAGAATTGAAAACTGCCTCTATGTCCTTGTCCAGCTGGTACTATGGACAATTTAAAGCTTAAAACATAATTTGACAAACTGATCTGAAGGCCAGGTTTCTCTCCTAGCCAGGTCATGAATGTTGCTTAACCCTGCCTCCACATAAGGTAACATACTTTTGGAAAGCTGTTTTAAATTTATCTTAATTTTTAAAATCGAGTAAAGCTAGCACAGATTTAGGCTGTCCAAAATAAGCAAGCAAAGAAACTAAATGGATGGTACACAACAGTGAGTTAATGTTTATAGTTTATTTATAAAGAAGAAACTAGATTCTAACTACATTTGCAGAAAGAACCTGCATCACTTTGTAAAGGAAGGCCTGGAAGCATACTGCTGATGCGTTTTTATATGAAAGCAATAAAAGCTATAGTGGGGAGTGAAGAGTCAGAATAAATCCTATTTACTAACCTGTGTAAACATTAAACCCTCCCCTCTTGTAAAGTGCACCACTTTTACGTTCAGAATTCCCTCCCACACTCGCCCGACTTTCGAGATACCAGGGAGCCCGCACGCCTGCTATGGCATCAGCGCCTCAGCGCCAGGGCCGCTGCGGCCGCCCCGAGCTCGGACCCGGCGAGGCAGCCCCGGGCTGCCGCGTCACCCCCACCGCGGCATGGCCAGGCCCCCGCCCCGCCGGAGCGCGGCCTCACCCCCGCCCTTTCCGCTCTCCTCCATCCCTTCCCAGCCCTGCCGGGCTGCCGGGCCCAGCCCTGCGGACACCACGTACCGCCGGCCGCCGCCGCGGAAGTGCGGGCGAGCGGCAGCGCCCCGCCCCGCCGGCTCCGGGCAGCGCCGGGGCGGTGGGAGGGCCACGGGCTGCGCCAACATGGCAGGGTGGCAGGCGAGAGGCAGCGGCTGCGGCTCCCCGGCGCTTCGGGCCGGCCCAGCGCCGGCACATCCCGGCCGGGCCCCACCGACAGAGCTGCTACTGGCCTGGCCTGGTCCGGCCCGACCCGACCCGGCCCGGCCCGACCCGGGACGTGGTGCTTTGGGGCGCATCAGTAGCTGAAGAAAGGAAATACTAATAATGGTGTAATTCTAAATTCCTATAAAGAGCCTCTTGGTTTAGCCCAAGCTATAGCAAGTTGATACAGCTCCAGGTCTAGCCTGGAGAGGAGGAAGTTCAGGGGTGATAGGCTGTAGCCAGGTTGGGATCAGCCTCCTCTCACAGGCTACCAGCATCTCAAAAAGAAATGGCCTTAACTATGCCGGGGGAGGTCCAACCGGGAGGAATTCCTTCACAGAAGGTGAGGAAACATTGGGAGGGGCTGTCCAGGTAGGTGGCGGAGACCATCCCAGGAAGTGTCTAAGAAAAACTTAGAGCCATGGTCTAGTTGATATAGTGATGTTTAATCACAGGTTAGACTCTATTATCTCTGAGATCTTTTCAAAACAAATTGTTTCTGTTATTCTGAGAAAAAGTGTAATTAAATCAGGAGCTTGGGCTAAAATGCACACACGGACCTGGAGGCAAAATGATCATATAGGTAAGGCTGCAGAGAGTCTGCTGGCAGTACTGCTGACTCTGGGTGTGCAGAAAGGAGGGGTCAAATCTCAGATGGCTTTTAACAGGCTCTAAAATAAAAGATTGTGGTTTTAACTGAGTTTTTTATTTTCTTCTGCTTTGACCTTCTACAGTTTGTGTTCTTGCGTGCAGCATGGCTTGTGTTACTGCTATTTTTACTGCAGCAGAAGTTTTGGTATAACTCTGTTATTTCACAGGCTGCTTGCAGGGACTAAATACCCTATCAAAAGACTTGATAAAAAAACCAGATGTGTTATATCATGATGTAGAGGCAAAGCCAGCATATCCTAGCAGTGCAGTTCCCAACAGAAGCCATCCTGTGACCTTCTTTCTCTCTTGGTTACAGTTTAGTACAACCTTCTAGAAGCTGGACTGGAAGGTTGCCTTATTCTGCTGAACTGCCCTCTTCTTTCATTCCCTCTTGGGTAATGAAGGTCTTCATGAGCATTCTTCAGCACTGAAAAGAAAAATGGAGATATTTTTCCTCTGAACAAAAGTCTTGTCTGTGAAGCCGATGCATAGTCTTCTATGCCCAGATCCATCCCAAATTTCTGTAAATTTAGAGTTTCATGATAGTGATATTAGCCTAACTTTGTGTTTTCTAGTGTTGAAAGCAGCCCATCTGACACTCTGGCATGGCAGAAGGCATTGTGCTCTTGGTTAAGGGATAATGAATGTTTGATGTCAAGTACAGAAACATGGTTGTGTATGCATGGTGGAGCCATGGATTCTGTTTAGTCCTGAGTTCTTTTTGGTTCCAGTAATGGCTGGAATGATCATGAGGAGCAGAAGAAAACAATAACTGGCGAGACAAATGTGAGAGAAGTAATAAAGGGAAAGGAACAATTCCCTTTTTGTAGTTCCCACAACTGGATCCTCACCAGCTGAAAACACTGAGATGAATGGTAATAGTTTTATGAAGGTCAGTGCAATTATTAAAGCCTTTGTACCAGTGCAATGAAATTCTGAAAAAAAATTTAAAATAACTCCCATATAAAATGGAAACTAGGGGACAAACATTGTGGATCTATTAAAAAACAAATGTGATGCCAATTGTTTTATGTAATAGGAAAATGTTTCTTGGTACTATCTCCCCTTTAATGCTGATTTTACAGTAATTATAAATATCTTGAATAATCATAACATCTTGGGATGGATAGAAACACTTATGTTTGTTTTTAGGCAGCCTGGTGTTTTATAGATGTTAGGCTCAAACAAAAATATTTTACAGAATTACCAACTCAGTGTGTTTGCAAAGGGTTGTGCCTGGTGCAAGCTCTGTGCTGAGTAACAGCTGAGTTTACATTACAATGTTTCTTTCAGCCAGGATGCATATAGAGACCATTACAGACTCTCTTTCCTCTAGATACCTATTATTCACATAAAATTTCTACCTTATCCTTACCAAGACATCTGAAATGCACTACTAAGTTCTAAGTTATGAGGCAGTAAGGACAGACATGCCTACGCATTTGTCCTGATTGCACAAGCCTTTGTTGAGGTAAAAAGATTGAATGTAGTGAAGCCTCAACAGCCAGTCAAAAGAGGTTGACATAAAATAATCAGGGTATGTGTACTGCATACTGAGCCCCTTCAAATGAAACATTTAGCTGTATGAGGCAAAACTAGAGTCATCCACATGTGTTAACCACGTGGATATTTTCCCAGCTCTCAAGAAGAATTTGCAGCTCATGCTTAGCTTGGTACTGCTACAGCTATCCTGCTGGCAGTACTTAAGCCAGTTGGATACCTGCATGACTTGCAGTATTGACAAGAATACAGCCAGACAGGGCTGATAGACTGAGCCTTTAGGTGTCACTGTGCTCTTAGGAGTAGAAATCAGCTCAAAAAAGATTTCTCTTTTTTCTGATCACAGAAAAAGCCTCATTTGGTGACATGGGAAGTTTTCACATTCAAAGGTGCACGGAAATTATTATTAAGCGTAAACCTATTTGTAAAGCTGTGGAAAAGGAGAGTGTTCTTCATGAAAGCCTACAAATAATCTGAGTTGAACAGCAGACTAATTGTGCATGACTGCCTGTAGTTGCACTTGGTCTACAAAATGGATCCAGGGGCAAAGGGACTTTGCGAGACTACCCCATGCTGTCATCCTGCCTTGCTCATAGATACTTGCACAGCTAAAAAGCACTCATGTAACAATGTATCCTGAAAACACCTGGAATAGACCCTTCAGGTGTGACCTGAGGTATACAGCCATTGTCAGACAGAGGGTATCAAGTATTATATAGATCTTTATGAAAGAAAAATGTATCACGAAATTAAATGTACTGGAGCTTGCTGAATCTAAACAAGATGCAAGTTCTAAACAAGGAGAATTAACCATGGGAGCAAACTATCCAGGGAAACAGTGAATTTGATTGTATCAGAGCAAGACTCAGTGCCTTTCTGGAAGATAGCCTGTAGCTAAAAGCTAGATATTGGGCTAAGTTCACTGGGGGGTAAAAAAACAAAAAAAACAAAAAAAAACAAAAAAAAAACAAAAAAAAAGAAAAGAAAACAAACAACAACAACAACAACAACAACAACAAAAACAAACCAAAAAAAAAAAAAAAAAAGAAAAAAAAAAAACAAAAAAACCAAAACTCCCAAAAAAATGAAATTAAATGCCTTGAAGTATGCTGAAATAGAGGTGAAATGACTGGTTGATCTCCAGTAGCCCTAAGCCCTATGATTCTGTGAGTCATTATTCTTCACTAAGCATACTAATCCCTTGCATCATGACTGAAGCCCCCAGCACACTTTTGGTTAGGCAGCCTCGGCCAGTTTTGAGACCATTTGAACCGATTTTCAGCTGAAGATATTAAATGCTCTGCACAGTCCCACCTCTTCAGCATGTTTAAGACAGTTTAACCTTGAAATGTTTTCAGGCTCGTGAGTAGATGTGGTGTGGGACTGTGTCACTCTGCATGTTTACAGCCATCGGGAGGAACATGTGGCCCTGGGTTTGCACACCTGCATGCCCAGGGAGTCAGGGAGTGGGACTCTCTACATGAACATGGAGCAACTGTGCCACTCACACAACCGATGGTGGACTCAAAAGGGGGATGTGCCTAAGGATGGAGCTGCACACAGTCGCCTCCGGGCTTGTCAATGCTCACAGAGACTATGCAGGGTACGTGCAGGAGAACCCGTGCACTGTTTTGGGGTCCCTTTTGAGGAGGAGGACCAAGGCACAGACTCCTGCAGTCCACCCTGTGGAAAGCATGTTCTTACTGACTATACCACTGAGAGTCCGTACCTTGCTCTTCACATTTAAAAAATAAGATTCCAGATCAATAATCTGCTCAAAACTTAAGTGATGAAGTGAAATTTTCCAGTATCTTGATCGGCCATCTCTCTCCTTCTCCCTCAGCAGTTACATCCTCTGAAGTGCCTGAGAAGCCCGGTATTTCACCTTCGAAAATCATCAAACTTCTCGGCCATTAGGGTCACGAGGAGAGGAAGGGATTAGGCTGTTCTCGACCAGGGAGCGTGCAGTCAATTCACCCACGGACACAACGGCTAACGCTGCCCTGCCGGCCCTCACCTCGGCCCGGGCCCGTTTGCCCTAACGGCCGGTGACTGGAAATCGCGTCCCAGTAGCGGCACGGCCGATCCCCAGGGCCCAGCCTCCAGCTAGCCAGACTTTGTGGGCCGCAGGGTTGCACGGGCGATGCCCGGGAACGGGGGCAGATCTCGGGGCACATCCCGGGGGACGGGCGGGGTCCGCGCCCGCCGCGGCTGCGGCACCGGGAGGCGCAGGGGGCCCGGTGCCCCCGCGGCGCTCCCGCCTCCGCACGGCAGGTGGCGCCCGAGCAGCGCCCGCCCAGCGGCTGCGGGGGCGCGGGAGCCCCGGCGGCGCCTGCGCGCTGCGGAGGCGGCGGCGGCGGAGCGGCCTGAAGCAGCCCGCGGGGAGAGCGGGCGGCGGCGGCGGGGGTTCGGCGTCCCAGGGCGGCCGTGATCGTGCGCCACGATGCCTGCGGTGTCGAAGGGCGATGGCATGCGAGGCCTGGCGGTCTTCATCTCCGATATCCGCAACTGTGAGTGGCGCCGGAGCCGGGGCCTGGGCTGGGCCGTGCCGGCCGTGGCCATGGGCTGGTGTCCCGTGGGGCCGGGGCTTCACCCCTCGATCCCCTTCCTAGTGCTTCCCTCTTCCCTCTGATCCCCGCAGCGGGCAGCTCGGAGCGCTCCTGTCTCACGAAATGGCGACGCGCTCGGAGGGGCGGCGGGGAGGGGGGAGCTGCATAAATCATTTGCCTGTGGGCTTGAGCGTTTTGGGTGGGTGGGTTGGGGTGTTCCCCCCCCCCACTCCTGTCACCGCCCTCCCCCGTCCTTGAGTGTCGCGGTGGCCGCCCCGGCCGAGGGGGTGCCGGGGGTCGGTGCCGCCGTTGTTCGCGATGCGCCGGAGCGCTGCCGGGGCGCGGGTGGGTGTGCGGCGGGGCAGGGAGAGGCGTCCCTGGGCTCCTTCCAGATCCCTGAGCGGCTCTCGGTTCATCACGTCACTGATGGAAAACAGGCCTCTGTAGGCGCCTGAGAGCAGGGCCCTCAGTGCGTATGCCTAGGCTTGGCTTAAATTGGCTTTAAGATTCTGCTTTGATGGAAATCAGCGCTTGGGATAGGTGTAATTAAAAATGGGATGGAGGGGGGTGCGAGTAAGTGCCCCCCCGAGAGAAGTGGGGGGAGCGTGTCTGTGAGTGTGCAGCAGGAGAGGAGGAATACAAATCTGCTGCTGCTTGGTATGGGGGGAAGGAGTATGTGTGGGGGCACACCTCAGTGCTCAGTCTTCCTTTTTGTCCGAGAATTGCATACAATAGTTTAATATTAATCACAGTTAGAGATCTAAGTGTATGATGTGGCAGGAATTGCCTGGGGAAGGGCTAAGGTCGCTGTGGTTGGTGTGATGAAACAGCTCTATTTTGTTCACCTGTGAGTCTCTGTAGATCACTTGAGGCTATTTTAAAAACAGTGGAGGAATAGCAGTAAGCTCTTCTCTCTAAAGATATAAACAGATTTGGAGAATTTAGCAGTAAGCTCTTCTCTCTAAAGATATAAACAGATTTGGAGAATTTTTAATGCAAATTATGTTGTTCTGACTGGGAATTATTATTGCGTTGGAATTATTTAATCACACTGGCTTGAAAAACTTCACATTGATGACTTCTAATAAAAAAACCTGGCAAAGAAATTATACTGGTAAAATGAGACCATTTAAATGCAGTGTCTTTATAATCAGGTGAATTGGACATTGAGACATGTGAACAAATTCAAGGTTGATAATCTTCCTTAAAGCAGAAGCTGTTTGAATGAGGTGGCTTTTCTTTTTCAAAACAGTTGCAGATCCTTAGGTTGCTTTAGACTTCACCCTGGTCTGTGTAGAAGATGGCTTATAAAATGTGTAGTGTAGCAGTTCCAGGTTACACAAATGCTCTTGTGCTTTGTCTAGTTGGCTTTGCTATTTAGTGAACATTTTGCAGTGTCCTGGTGTTCTGTGCAAGCTACGATTTCCGCTTGGTGTCATAGCAGTTAAGACTTGTTAAGCTGTTTTATCTACCCAATACAATTCACAATGATTTTTTTAATCATTGTTTTTTTTAATGATTTTTTAAATAATTGTTTTCATTGATTTAGCTAGAAACAGTATTACTTGATTCATCAGTGTTTCATGTCTTGCAGTTGGTTAACTTTGTTCACGCTTGTTTTCAGTGGAATTCACTAGAAATAAATACAAGAGAAACATTTGGGCTCTTAGGTTTGTAACCTGTGTTCAGGGATGTGAAATAACAAAATTTAAGGTTGTAGGATATAACAAATTAGGTACTTATTTCCCCACGAGGCAATGTGGGAACAGAGCTGAAGCTACCTTGGTCCAGATGGGACAACAAACCTCTCATGCTCTAGTTATCTGCAGGAGACAACAAAGATGTAACTTACTGTGATACAAATAAGATGTTAACACTTTGACTCTTTAAACAAATAGTGGTATATCTCAAATGTTTTGTCTCTGTCCAGAAAGATTTGTGGAAGCTGTAATTACTCGTGTATTTTTCTTGTCTTCATAATGAAAAAAGTAGCAGCATCTTCTAAACAGCTGCAGAAGAGCTGGTATTGCCGCTAGTAGGTGATGTTTGAAGCTTCCAAATAGCTGTGAATGGCATTTGAGCCTTTCCTTTAGTGGAGCTCTGAGTGCTGCTAGCTAACCCTGGGCTAGTGTACACAGACTAAGATTCACAAAAGTGCTTCCTGGAATATTCACAGAAGTACTCTCTGGAGACTCTGGGCTTTGTAGGTACTGCTATTGGCTAAACTCCCTCTTTGCCTCTTCAGTGAGGAGCTAGATGTTGTGAAGAACAAAAAGTAGCAGTTGTTAAGGTGAACAGCATCTTTTGAGTAAGCAAAGAAAGCAAGTGTTCCTTTTCTGAGAAGGGAGGGAAGCTAGACACCATGTGCAGCTCTTGACCTCTATTTCTATTCTTAGAATTGGACTAAATATCTGATAGTTGCCGTAACATGGAAAGTTATGCTGGCATTTTTAATTTCAATCCAAATTTTGGCTTTGCTGGACTCTTGTATCTATTTTTAATACTGCCACAAAGGCTTGGCACTTTTAGTTTGCCAATAGCCTTTCCAGATTATGAGTAATAGTGAAACATGGTGTGGATGGGGGGGTATTCTGAAAGATTCTGCACAAATAAGGATTGTACATTATAGATCTTGCTGAAAAATGAAAGTGCAGTTGTGTGCTGACTGTGCTCGGATGGATGCACAGCATGTGATTTCAAGTAATTCAAGTAACCTAAACTTCTCGGGGGTACTCATATAAATTTTGACTGTTTACCTTTGGAAATGCTTGATCTCCTTACATCAAGATTTATTTTTTTGACATTTGTATCTACAATGTCTGCAGCACTAAATAATGCAGGATGCTCTTACAGGTTGGATATGTTACTGATTTGGGAGTGATGCCTGTCTTGCCTATCTTTATACCAGTCTGTTACAGGCTTCACATAAGTCATACTTGATAGCAGTTTTCAGTGTTTACAACTGTAGCTGATTGTGAACAAGGAGCTCGCACTACCAGCCTGTCTTTAATACTTCAAAGCTTGGTTGTCATTTCTGTGTTGTTTAGACATATTTTTTTATCTATTAAACTTCTTGATTTTTGTCTTAAATATTTCTATGTCAGATGTATTTTTTAAAGCAGACTATTTTAAAGTACACTGATTTCTCAGAAGTCTGTGATGTTTTTCGCTAAAAACAGTTAGAATACTACTTGCAGCAGCAATTGTAAAATATTTCAAGGCTAAGAGAAGCTCTTAGCACTTCGCTCTAGTCTCTGTGAAGCTGTCACATTGAGTGTCTTCTTTCAAAATGAAATGTTCTTTATTCATACAAAGATCAAGTGAATTTTCAAAGTATGATAATACAAGAAAATGAATTATCCTTTAGTTCCTTGTAGCTGTCCAGAATTTTGTTTCAGGGCAGCTTCTTATTTTAGGCTCTGCATTTTGCATATGGAGGTCCTAGTGCAGATGGCAGATAAAAATATCTTTTAGAAAATAACCCTTTTAGATGTCTGTCAATTTGCCAGCAGATGCATGAACTTTCCTAGTGACTTGTTCATTTGGATTGTTTGTAACACATATTAATTACTACAGTAAGTAGGTTTTTAGCTTATCTTTCACAGACACCAGAGAAGAGACAAGAAAACTACAGGTTGAAAGCCAAACTGCAGTACTTGATTAGGATAGCCCAGTTAATGAGGGCTTGGTTGGTGTGACTGAGAAAATAGGTGTGGCTATGCTGTACAAAAGATTGTGGTGGAGTGGAGCTGAAAGTTCTGAACCCTGTGGTTTGGTGAAGTGCTATCCAGGTCAGGAGGAGTCCTTGTCACTGCATGGGTTATGTGCCTCGTGAACTAAAACCTAACATGATCTGCATGTGTTATAAGCATATGGACTCCTGCAAGAAATATTTATTCTTAAATAGTATGTTAAGTCTTCTCTTGTGCATGTACTGCAGAGCTGCTGAAGCAATTGGCTTATGCAAGAAGGTGCTTTATAAACTCTCCAGCTGTCTTAGCTGACAGACACATCATCAGGAGTCTGTTTTCATTGAGTACAGCTTTATGCTTATCTCACAATGAAATACTTTGAAGTAATTTGTCACTCAACCAATTCTGCTGCAGCACAGTGCTATCTGCTATTCACCCTGAAAACCAGGAAAGCTTGCTTTGCAGCCTGTAATGTAGAGATAGTTTCTATTATAGTGTTAAGTGTATTGCTAGTAACCCCCTGCTCAACTTAAAATTGGGAAGCCAGTTCCTCTTAGGTTGATGGGATGTGTCTACACAGAGGCAAAAGCTGTTTTTTTTACAGGTTTGGAGTTGAAGACCGTTCTTAATTTCCTTGCTAGGTAACTGTCTTACCTTTTCAGTTTTGCCCCAGAAGTTGGACAGACGGAGGAGGGATTCCTGGGTTGGTTCTCCAAATGTTTCTTTGTATGTTTTCTTCCAAGTTACTGTTTCTTTTTCCTCAGGCCAAATTTTTTCCTTAAATAAAATCCAACAAATATAATAAACAAAGGTCTATCTCTTCTCATAGAATTTAATGCAAAATTTAATGCATTACATTTTCATTGTACAGGACAAGAGATAGTATTCTGAAGCTGAACCTCCCAAAATGTGTCTTTGCTTCACTGCATTGGGACTGGTGCATTAGGTTACAGATCAGCAAGTGGGGATTGAAAAAAGATGGTTCATTAAATTCATCATATGATGATCATCTGTTTGAATGGATGATAGGTTATGAAGTGCATTGCAGGTGTAGGTAGGAGGGGCGTGTACATGAATTAAATGACTACATGGGTATGTATAGAGTTATTTTTCTCTGTGAGAACACCCACCCAGTGAAACAAACTTCACATGGAGCAAGTTGAGCACATGCAGCTTGATTTAGTTACCTGTAAGTATTATATGTCAGTAATAAGCTGTCACTGTGTAGGCTAAAGCTACTACAATGCTTCTCTGAGCTGTGGGTTCTTGTTTGCATTGCATGTAGTGTTAAAGCAGGACTTGAAATACTTCTCTAGACAGTCAGAGACTTTTTTTACATGTATTCTTAGATTACTTACCTTTTTGAAGAAACTGAAGGCAAGGCATCTCAGTTAGCTCTCCTATTGCTTCTTCAAGGCTGTGGCAGCACATCTAATATGGTCAGTTTCTGGCCTGAAAAAAACCAGCCCTAAGAACGTGCTATAATAAGCACTAAGTCTTGCATCACTTGCTGCTATTTGCAGGAGAGTGCTTTAAGGAAAACACAATTAGCATGAGATTAGTCTGAGGAGGATCTCTAAAACAAAACCGCTGTTCTTCCCCTGTGTGCTCTGTCTTGGCTTGCTCCTGGTCATTTCAAAGAGCTCTGAGGGGCTGGGATTTTTTTGTTTGGGGTTTTTTGTTTTTACGCTTGTTTCATTTGTGCATGTTTGTCTTAGAGGAGAGTAATGGAGGAGAAATAGTAAAGAGTTAGAATCTTTCATGTGACATCCAACCTCTCTATTAGATACCCTGGACTGCTTAATTTGAAATCCTTTGGATAAAGACTGCCTGTCAGGACTGATAAGAGGAAATTAAGGACTATTGCAGAGGCTATTACGTATCTGCATTAATTAATGAGCTCAAAAGTATTTTAAGGTCCCTGAAACAGTAGTTTAGAAGTGATAGCTAAACTAGGATAGGCCTCAAACTGTTCTTCTATTTGAATGTGAACTAAGGTAGAAGAGAGTCCACAGTGACTTGTAGGAAATCAGTGCAAATACTGCCTTATCTTGTTGAAGGGAGTGTAGCTCTACAGTATGAAAAGACTGGTCAAGGAAATGACTACTTGGATGCTGCTCAGTCAAGGAAAGAGGAAGACTTTATGTACAAGCCTAACCCTGCACTTACTGTTTGCATATCTTCTTGGCTTAAAGCTTCTCTTTTGATAGCAGTCAATGTCGTTTTGCTACCTAAACTGCCAGATGGATGTTCTGTGTGTCACATAGTCACTTGGATATGAACTTCCAGTACACTTTCGGTTATTCTAGGGAAAGCTCTGGTTTTAAGCTAGACACTGGTTACCTGGTTACTTCTCAAATTTTCTCTTAACTTGTGGTGCTTAGAAAAAAATAGCCATGGTAAACATCTAAAATCATTAAACTTGTATTAAATTGTTGCAGTTTATTACATCTGGATTGGAAAGCTGCTTTTGTGCTCTTATTTCTCTTCTCTTATGAGGACAAGGAGTTAATGGATTAATGGATTACAGTAAAGCCTGTGACTCCCTTCTGTTTCCTGAGAAGTGTTGTTACAGGAGCAAATCTCTAGTGGCATAGTGGAGGAAGAAGTCAGTTCTGTGGAGAGTAGCTCACTTACTGTGCAGAATATTAGAAAATGTGCTCTACGTAAAGTTCTAAAATATCAGTAGGTCACTGGTCTCTGTCTTAAGATATCTAATCATAGCAAGATGTCCCAAGGCACAACACTCCTAAACTGCCTTTGTGCCATTTGTGATCTTCAACGTGACAGGCACTTCTTTTCTTCTGGTCAAACAGATCTTGTGGAAGGACAGCATGCGCTCCTGTTTTTCTTCATAACAGGATTTTAGCACATCAATAAACAAAAAGCATCTTGTTCTTCAGACTTGAACAGGTTGATTTGTGAACAAAAGTGAAGCCATACTAACTTTATTTTTTTTTTAAAGGTGTTCAGTATTTTATTGTCTCTCTGGATTAGCTGTGCAGTGAGTTTGTAAACAATTGCACCACAAGCTCCTTCAGACTCGGGTGGAACTGGAGCTTGCACCTCTTTTGTAGTACCCTAGATAGTTTAACCAAATGAAGGAATTTATGTAGACAGACAATGTGAGGATGGGCAAGCAGACCACTCTAAATGTATTGCTATGCAACGTGTCTGCCTTTTTTTTGCCCTCTTCCCTGCTGTGCTAAAGAGCCAGCTGAGAGATTAGAGAGAGCTGGAGGATGGATTTGGTGTTTTACTTCATGAAGATCGTGATCTGCATAGCAAATGTCTAGTCTGTCCTCTAGTGCGGTAACATGAGTATCTGTCCCGCTGGCAGGTAGAAGTAATGGTTTAATTTACTGATATGAGCAAGTAAAAAAGCTCTTTCACAAAGGCAAAAATGGAGGCACTGATTACCTTTATGTGCATATTTTCCTCTATCTCTACAATTTTTATAGTGGAGATACTATTATTTGTTCTGGTTTTCCCTGTCTTTCAACCAGTTTCTTCCTCTGTTCCCTGATAGCAGGGTTCAAGAATGCAGTGTAGTCTTTGCATCATGCTCGCAGGCTGTTTTAGCAATAGAAAAGGCAAGTGGGTCATTTGATTGCTTTATGCCAACTGAAGTGTCTAGACAGTGAATGGGTGAACTTGTTCTATACCTGGTCATATCTTCTGCTGGCACTATCACTTGTGGTAAAGCTGGCATGACTTAGCCTTAGCCTAGACTTTGCCATCTTGCTTTTGGTTGTTAGGTTCCCAAACTGACCTGCAGCAGTACAAGGTAGTAGCAGGGATGTGTGTGCCAGGATGAGAGCAGTGTTTAGGAACCATCTGTAGTTGTCTCTTAAGAAGCATAGCCTTGAATCAAACTGACTCTCAGAGTATCAATGTTTTGCTCAAGGGAAGCTGGGTAGCAGTTTGGCTGTGCTCTCTCTCCCACTGAAGTGGTCAGTCAGCTTGGATGCTCCTAATGTAGAGGCTAAGGAAAACATAACCAGAAACATTCTTATGTTTGGAAAACAGTGACTCTCAGCTCTCAGGGAAGATGTCTAACATCACCTTTAAAATTGAGAATTTATCTTTTGTGTAAGAACTGTGTTCTTCCTATGTAAGTGTTCCTAGCCATTAAGGAATTCAGAGAAGTTCCTGGTCTTAACCTTGGTAGTATTTGTGTTCTCTCTCCTAAGCAGAAAAGTAGGCTTGTCCTCTATCTTCAAGGCCTGTTTGGTAATTGAATGTGAATAGAGTTCATGTTGTATTAGACCTATGATTTTGTGGCAGGCTTTTTCCTTGTGCTAACAGAGCCTCCTATCCTCTGCTTTATAGTTCATGCCAGCAGTTGTGCATCTGTAATCGTAAATTGTCAGATGACCATAGGGCAGGTAAGGCTGAGAGGTAGCACAGTGTAGCAGTTCTCAGCTGTCTGTAAATTCAAAATTAATTACTGGCTGGGCTCAATTACACTGAAGGCTGGCATTAAGCAGATTGGAGCCAGATGAGTACTGGGAACATCTAAACTTTTGTGATTTATTTATTTGTTGCTTTAAATGTTGACAGTATGCCTGTGTCTCAAGGCCTTGCCTGCAGAAACGAACTCTGCTCGGTATTTGTGTAGCTGCTGATAGAAAAAAATGCTTCTCTCTTCCTTTGGGAAATAAATGTGTAGGCTTGGTCAGAAATATATCAAGTAGTTTGTATGAAAGTTAAAAACTAGTAGCAGTTCTAGTTAGTACAGGTGGGTTGTATGCCTCAAACTTGCCTTTAACAGTCTGCAGTTGGTATAGCAACAAGTTAATCCTGATGAAGCAGGTCACTGTCTGAGTGAGCCAAAGCAACCCACTAATTCTAACCTTGAAGCACGCACTTAACCTTGCAACCCGGCTGCCAGGTTACTATTAAGATATGTCAGGTGTTCTTTTCAAATGAATGGACTCAACAAACCCCTTTCCTGTAACCTCTATTTTCTCATTCTTTAGGTTGTAATACAGAGCTCCAAACAGAGGAATGGAGGTGTATTTATGCAGTCCTGAAGTGGTGACTGTAGCCTGGATTACTGGGAAATACAAGAATAGTAGTTGGTTCTTTGATGAGCTGCATGACTTACAATGTTCCCTACTGTATCTTTGTTAAACAAGATGGTAATTAAGGATAACACTGCTCTGCAGACTAAATTTACCTTCTCTAATGAAGGCAGTAGGCAGCATGATGGAGTCTGAAGCCTGACAAACTGCCAGATGTGTAGTAATCACCCATAAGCACCTTGGACTGTGTTGTGGCTGGGTACCTGTGTGCTCAGTACCCATCTTGGAGACGATGAGCAGCACTCCTACAGTAGGGCTGTAAGGCTACAAACACTACATGTCTTTGCAGCAAAACAGCAACCAAAGCTTACTGACTTGCAGTCACCTCTTTTAATAACTTATTACAGATTTTAATGATAGTCTGTTAAAATGGTAAAAGTCTGAGTAAGTGAAAGTGAGAAGGATATGGCCTGAACTCATATGCAACATAATCTTCTTGTGCTCTGGCTTAACTACCGTCCTACCCAGTAGTCTGTATACATGACATGACCTTTATTAAAGCCTCTCCAAGCTGAATGGTGTGGTTACAGAACATTTTGTTGGTGTACAGCTCTGATAATTTCATGAGACTGGGAGCTGTGTAACAGCCTGAAACTGTGGCAGAGCAATTGCCTTTGTTAGCTCTGAAATGTAAGCCTTTATTCCTGCAGCATAGCACTCCTTTAGCTGTCATCATCTTCCTTTTTACTGTCCTAAAGATTACTTGAGTGTTTCTAGTGATGGTAAAAATAGAATATGCATATAGAAATTATTCAGTGTGTGCTGACAAGTCAGAGTAACGTGAACTTAGATAAACTTCTCAGTTAATCAAACACATTTTAACAGTGCCTTTCCACACTTGGTGGGACAGAAGATTTAGCTAAAAATTGGTCCTTAGTTTATGATACTTCTGTTTTCTTTTGTCCTTTATAATGGAAGCTGCCTTCCACTGTGAGATTTTGTTTTGCTTTGTTATCCTCTAATAAAAGCAGTTAATCATGTTTTAATGAGGTTACTATACAATATAAACTGCTGGAGTTGAGGAAATTTGGGGTTAGATACTTCAGCCTGGTTTTAACTTGTGAGTTGTCCTCATCATTGTGTGATTGCCCTCAGTGACATTTAACACTTGGTGTGCTGGTACTGCTCTTTAAAACTACAATTGCAGGCTTGCTTAGATTGTCATTAGTAATAAGGTGAAAACTTAATTGTTCAATGTGATCTCCAGTACATGGAGTTAAACTTTTTATCACCTGTGGATTGCTATGCTGTTTATGTTTGGTCATAGTCTGGATGAGATCATATACTGCCTTCAAAATAGGACAGCCTGAAGGAATTCGAAAAAGACTTTGGTTCGTATGCTAAGCAAGATTTAAAATTTGAGATAATAAACCTTCAGATGTGACTCTGGGTGTTCCTGTCATCTCACTGCTACAGCTGTGTGCATGGGGGTGGGATTTCCATGTTTGTGTTGCTGAGCCTGCAGACTATTTCTACAAAAGGTGCTGACTTCACAAATTCCTGAAGTATTTTAGTCAGGCTTTGCTTAATGCTCTGTTGCTTGCTTAGGACACAAAGAATCCAATTTCTAGCAGTAACTGATAATCTGTGAATGTAGCAGGTAAATAATGATTCTTGAAAGGTTTGCCAGGAGGTTTTGGTGGTTATAAAAAAATAAAAGATGGCCTTGATTTCATCTTGTGTTAAAAAAAGCTAGCTGATATGTTACTGTTTCCCTTTCCTCATCCTATTTTTAACATTTTAAAATTGTGATTATTACCACACTTCCTGAGGTTAGAGAAACAATTGCTATAAATTTGAAGTAAATATTGCAATTCACTTTCCTTTCAAACATAGAGTAAAGATACAGAGCAAAGACCTAGTTTCTAAATTTAAAAACTAAATATTCTACTCAGGCTAGCAGTGTCCCAGACTGAGTTCTATATTCTCTGCCCTATTAATGTAAAGGAAATACAAAATCTCCAGACTCTGTGGTTATGTCTTAATGAGATGTGCTCTTCCCGTGGTAAAAGGGAAAATAAAAGAAAAGCTTTAGGAGATTAAATTTTTCATCAGAAGCAGATGAATGGCTGAAAATAAAGGAAGTATTTTCAAGTAGCTTTCAAGATTGGAGTGTTGTTTATTTACATAAACATTTGCACCCTTTTGGGGTATGTTACTGTGGCCCCTTTTCTCAGAGGGTGGGTCCCTGGAGCAAACTACTTGCTTCAGTGTAGTAATGAACTCCTAATGCTGGCAAGTGCCCTAGAAGCAAACATTTGAGTATCTCTGCTGTATGCTCAGGACAAATAATCCAATTAAGACAAATCTAAAATCTATAAAGGAATACACTTCAGGTCTTAGATTGTATGACTTGCTGCCCATTTAAACAATAAATAGTGTTACTACTTTAAAACCATCTTTCTTTAGGTTGACAAGTTAAATTAGAACAAAACTCATTATGTGTTGCATGATATATTAGTGAAAACTGGTTAGACTTTGTGACTCCAACAGATGCATCTTTATAAACAGAGTGTTTATAAAGATGTTGAACATCTTTGACCTTTGAACAGTGTTCTCTAGCTTTGTCATTCTAGAAGTTAATTGGAATTTCTAGGTCAAATTAAAACTGTGGACATTATCTTCTACTTTATCTGGAAATCAAGGTGCATAAAGATAGCAACTACAATTTGTTTCAGAACAGGTATTGTAAATTATTGAGCTCTGAAGTTGTGGGTTGTTTTTTGCCCTGTGGGGGTGCCTGCCAAGGCACCCTGCACTTAAGTCTTTTTACCAGTAGCCCTTACAAAACACTGTTGTAGAATGGAAAATTCTATTTGAAGTGAATATGTGGGGTCTGGAGGTATTTTCTTAAAAGGACAAGGCAAACTGAAGTAGTTGCTCCTATTTTGGGCCTAACATTTCTGATTGTACAGTGTGCTGTGGCTGCTCTTTGTCTGTTCTCTTGTGGCCATTGTTAGAGGCAGATTAATACAAGCCTGTTTTCTGCATCTTATGCAAGAGCTGGTTTCAGAAGTGCCTAACTTCAGTTTATTTTTTTTGAATCTAAGTCAAGAAATTACAAAATCTAGATTCATTAGTACTTGGCAGGGGATTCCTTTATACTTGGCTCTTAAACTATCCTAAGGCATTTGTCTCCTTGAGTTACTTAGTCACCTTTTATTAAGATCCCCAAAAGAGTAGTAAAGGGAGGATTAACAATCCTAAGGTGACACAGGCTTTTGGATATGCAAATGTAGTGTGATCTTTAAATACTGTGAGATGTTTCTATTGAAGAAAGGGGTGAGATTGGAGGTGCTTTGGAATGCTGGTCATGATCTGCTCTTCAAGCCTTGTCACCTCCCCAATTTGCACATTCATGGCTGTAGCTGTGATCCCAGTGGTGTGGGGAAATGTGTGGTGTGAACACAGGGCATGTGATTGCGACAACTCATAAGGCTGGACCATTTGGAACCAAAGCATGGAGACTTTTGCTCATAACCTTGTAGCAAATATATGTGATGAAGAGGGAAGGAAGCTGTCATTTTCTGCTACTAGTTAGTTGGTGCTTGGAACACTTGAAACTTTTGGAAAATGTACAAAAGTTTTAGACTTGTTGAAATTTTGAGTAGGTACAGGTCTGAATTAACAACAGAACTAAATGGCCAATTCTCCATTGCTGAAATGTACTTCACTTGCTTCCCTCAAATGACAGGCAGCTGATAATAATGCCTGAGCTGGCTGTTTTACCCTTCTGTGCTTCTACTCATGTAGGAGACAGTGGACCCACATGTCTGTAGAATCTCAGTCACCAAAAATGAAAATGCTAAAGAGTAATAGGCTGGTTTGGATAGTGCAAATATTACTTAAATAAGTTTGCATTATCAGAACTTAAACTGCAGCTGTTTCTCTGTGTAACTTGAATTGGTACTACAAATCCCAATACCTATTCTTGGAATCAAAGGTTGATATGAAATACTGATGGTGCTGAGAACCATAAGATTGCCAAGTCATGTAATAAAGTGTGAATTTTAAATATTTCTGGTTTTCAAATGACTTTCATGTGGTACATTGAAAGTCTGAACTTGTATCCTAACTGTGTGAAGTCTTGAGTCTTTGGACTCCTTGTGTTCCTCTTCAGTCTGTTAAGAATGTTTTTAAAGCTGTTGAACTGAATGACTGTTCAACAGAGAAATAATAAATTGGCTTGTCCTTAAGGTGAGGAATAACCTGAGCTGCTTGTCTATAAGATTGTGCTTAGGAGATTGACTCTTTCAAAGCACTGTCAACTTAGTAATCACATAGGAAGTAGAATTCACTTTTCTCTGGGCAGTTTCAGGAACAAAAAAACTGGAGCATTTGTGAAAGTCAGTAGCAGTGGCATCTCAGGTTATATGCAAGTGATACTGTCTAAAGTCTGCAAAGCCTCTTGAAACAGGGAGGTCCTTAGAGCTTCTCAAATTCCTGTCTAAAGTGATGCTTAAGTTACCTCTGTTTGCCTTTAGTTCCAGTGATGGAAATGGAGAGTAATAACTCCTCCTGTTGTTTGTATGTTCACAAATGTATGTTTCTGTTTGGGTGAAAAGATGCTTCGGGTGGCAGAGGGATGTCCAAAGCACTGTGTCATGATACATGTTCTTTTCATTTCAGGCAAAAGTAAAGAGGCAGAGATAAAGAGGATAAATAAAGAGCTAGCAAACATTCGGTCAAAATTTAAAGGTAAGTGTCTTGATCATACTATATTGTATATATTTCCATATGACATTCTTTTGTGGGGTTTTGTTTTTTACATGCTTGGACATCTTTAGTCAACTGCTGACTAAAGCAAAATGCTAGAGCAGTCTGTTAGAATCACTTTTGAAAATGTTCTCTTACCTATAGAACAGTTCTGATAGTCCTGTGATGCTTGACCATAATAGAAGCAAACTCCCTCCTCTATCAAAAATTGGGCTACAAACTGTTTCTAATACTTGGCCTCCTAACCATGTGACTGCTCAGCCTGTTTGCTTCCAGAAAGCTGTGAGTCTGTGAATAGTTTGAAGTAACATGGGTGGATGTGATTTTTTTCCAGTAAAACAGCATCTATTTAAACTTTTCTTCCTTCCCCCCTCTTCAGCCCTGAGCCCTTTATGGAAGTAATGGGTTAGGCTGTCTTAGAGCAGAATTAAATTAAAATGTGTAGTTGCTGAAGCTGAAGCATACATCTTGACCACAAGCAACAGCAGTACAAATATTCATATGAAAAGAATATGTAGTAACTAATTTCAAGAGGCAGCAATTAACTTTTAAACAACACAAGGTAAAACTCATGCTGTTAGTTGTACTCAAGTTGTGTATGTGGTTTCAAAGTTTCAAGATTCTGAGGAGCAGTTGGGACGTTTTTAAATGGAATTGTAACAGTAGTAGCTGTGGCAAGTTTTGTTTAAATAGTTGTGGGGCAGTGCGTGTAGTTAGATAAGGTATTGCAATGTGGACATCCTATATGTGCTTTCAGAATCTGCTGGATTTGTAGTAAATTTACCACCAATGAATTTGCTATCCTCGCTTAGACTAGCATATCTCTTTGGAATACTTGATGCATTAACAAATAACTTTCCTGAACTTTGTATGATCTGTGCTACATTTTAAGTAGTATATCTCTTAAAGGTGTACAAAGACCTTTAGAAACCTGAGTGTCATCAACAGCTTAGAAGGGAAGAGTTAACCACAGTGCAAGACGCTCAAGAAATTCTTCTAAATTAGAATTCTTCTAAATCACATGCCTCTTTGTTTACATTTTTCTCTTGGGAAAATAGGTAAAAGTACATGAACATTTAATTCTTCCCTGCTTACTTGTGAAGCAGCAGAGAAATTGTAGATTCATAGGAATCTCTGGCTATGTAGAACCATAAATCAGGCAGTGATCAGAGAACAGAGGTGCTTTCAGCAAAGTAGTGTCGTAATTTTAGACTGCATGCCTTGTATAGCATCCTTTAAGCACTATTTAAATAGTTTTGAATAAAGGTCAGTATATGCTCATTCAGTAGCTTGAGTGGAAGATGGCTGAACCTTCTTGTAGCAGATCTTCATTATGGCTTCTTACTAAATCTGTATGGATTTTGGATGGAAAATTTTAATTACCTGAAGACAATACCTTGATGAAGCCTGAGCAAAAACATAAATGTCACCATTTGGAAAAAGTTGTGTTTAGACAACTTGTTGTGTAACTGCTTGAGGCCTTGAGAGTGTGAGGAGCTGATAGCTGTTATCTTTCTGCTGCAGGAGTCCCACATGGACTTCATGCTGTGTGGTTCTTCCTTGCAGAAGGGCTATATAAAAATTAAGAGACCTTCATATGCATTTCATTATTGGTTTAAGTGGAGATTATTCAGTTTAGCTTAGTTTCTTTTCATGTAACTCTGACCTTAAAATGTTTTTAAATAGTTTGGATTAAAACAAATGTGTGATTGTGAACTTAAGATGAAGCCCCTTGCTAAATAACTGTGGTGAATAGTGGTGCCCTGAGTTATTATTTGGCCGTACCTGGCCAAAGATGCAGCTTTTGGACTGGCTGCATGGCTGTAATCAGGGAAAGGTCTGAGAAACAAGACCTCTTGACAGAGAAGTTCTTGCTTGACACTAGTCTGGTCTACCTCTGGGCTTTTGTATGCTTCAGCATGTGCTGTTGCAGTATCTGGATGCCCATCCCATGTAACTTGCAAGGTGTATTCTTACACTTTTGCAGACAGAGCCTCAATATTTCTACTTTTGTTCTAGCATGCAATTAGCTGTCAAGCCTGATACCTGCCTTATGTTTGGGTAACTTGGTGTTGGAAGTACCCTTGTATTTAACAGGTTGGGATAAGGTTTCACATCTCTGGACGAGCAATACTTTCCTTGAACTGATGGAACTTGTGCTATGACTTTGGGTTCTGATCCAGCTTTTGTGCAGCAAGCTCAGCAGGAATTTAGAATCTCTGTACTTAAGGTGACTGTGTCTCTTGTCTAAGCATGAGGAAGCTCCATTACTGTGTCCTTGACGGTTGCTTTAAATGCTTCTGCATTAACTGAGATAAGAAGAATGTAGTAGAGAGAAGCTACACCAGTGTGATAAAGAAGTTGTAGGAGTAAAGTGTGGAGAGATGCTATGCCTTTTGTCTTACATGTTCAGACTGTAAGCTGATTTTGCTCCCATGCTTGAACCAAACTGGAAGTTTCAGTGTCAGAGCAGTAACTGCTTTGGGAGTGAAAAAATGCACAGTTTATTAAATTGTTGTATCACTTTGATCTCTCAAACCAGAATTTGTGTATTAATGAAACGGCCCACAAATCTGTAAACTGTTTCCATGATCAGAGGAACTTTGTTCTCTGCCTGATTCAGACTTGTTCTTTTTTTCCTGCTCTGGCATTAGAATTTAGTTTTGTTCTGATTGCTTAGTAGGGTTTGGGTTACAAGAGTGGCTGCTAGATTTCAGACATGCTTCTGTATCTTCTTTTTGGCTCATGCAGAAGTGCCTCAATGTGTTAATTGTTGCCTTTTTTTTTCCTTTTTTTTTTTTTTTTTCTTCTGCTGACTTGGTTTTCCATATTTGAGCTAATTATCTCTATTTTCCCAAAATACATGGTAACCCTTTGGAGGAAGTTAAGATAAGGCTCTAAATACCCGTTTTAAACTGAAGCTGTGTAACAGCTCAGTAAATTAATTGCTTTCCTGGCAGGCTGTGAAAGCATCGGCTTTATTTTTAAGATGGGCCTGCTTAGTCACACTGTCTTCTGACCATGTGTAACGGCAGTCACACAATAAAATCATAAAGTGTCTTCAGTGACAAACTGAATTGTTGGAAGTAAAATCAGGCTTCAAATATGATCTGAGTTGTAGGGCCGATCTTTGTTCTGGTGCTAGTAGTATGGTAAATAAATACTAGTTTATGGATTTGTATGGGTTGTTTGGCACAAATATTCAGCATTTGATGTAGAGGGCTTAGACTGTTATCCCTCCAGAAATACAGATCTTGCCTCAAAGTGTAGTTACATTCATAAAAATCAAATTCAGTTTTCTTAGCCTCTAAGATAGAGTAGTGGCCTTCTGATACAGTATATCTGTGGATTGCTGCCAACTGCATGAACAGAGGTCAGTGTAGGAAGGAAGCGAAGAAAAGTGTTGTCCATTCTGTTTTGCAAAAGCCATTATTGTGGTTTTAAAAGCTAAGATTTTAAGGTAGCAATCAGCCATGTGAAAGCTAGTGAGATTTAGACTTGTCAGGCTTCCTTATCTACCCCCAGTGAACATCCCAAGGACTAAACCATTTTCCTGACCTCTCTCACTGGTTGCAGGCTTAGTAACAGTGCAGCACACTGGCTTTTAAGTACACTGAGTTAGATTGAAAAGCAGGTCTTTAACTTATGTTAAGCTATTCTTTAACTTATGTTCCAAACTAGAGCTGGAAGCTGCTGCCTTAGAACCAAAAGGTCTTAAAATACTTTCTTGCCTTATTTCTTTTCAGAGGGCTGTGTGGAAGATAATGTATGAGCAAGGAAAATCAAATTTCTCTGTTCAAATGCTGAGGAGGTGATACACAGAAATTTGGAAGTAGTAATTATTTCTTAATAGTACTCATTGTTAATCAGCTGTTAATAATTTCTTTCTTAGCCAAATAAATAATAAATTTTTCAGGAAAAGCAAGTAGCCTTTGAAATGCCCACTGTGCTCAAAACCTGCTGACTTGTATTGTGAATCCTTCCTGTTTCTGCTGACTTGATTTGCAGCACTTGCAAATGTTCCCGAAAGCATTTGGAAATGAGCTGAGTTAAAAGAAATGATTGTGTATTGCAATAAAGATAACAGAGCATGTGACATTTCCTTCTGCTCTTGTTTGGATGTTTGCTTGGGACTGGGGGAAGCTGTACTATTTTGGCACATACTTAAGCAATGAGACTTGTTAGTAATGTTTGAAATAGAACCTTCAGAACTCTTCATAAATGCGACATGGAAAGGAGTGGAATAGGTAAAATTTCAATAAGAATCAGTCACAGACTTCTTCAAAAGACAGTTAGAGTTAGACAACTCTTGTGAGACCTTTGACTGAAGTCCTCTTTTTTTCAAATTGCTCAGATAATCAAATAATAAAAATTTTTAAAACCCCTGATATTCTGTTATTGCTGGGAAGTAATAAGACTTTGAAGAAGGGCTGTAGGAACTCTAATTTCTCCTAGTTTATAAACTTCTTTTTGCCTGAGAACTCTTGCATTGCCTTCACTTCTGTATACAAGAAACAGGAGCTTTTGAAAGCAGTCAGTGTAGCATTTTTTCTGTCTTCAGAAAAGGTGTTTCAGGTACTGATTTTACAATATTTTTCTTTGATACCACATGGTGGAGAAGGAAGCTGCTTGTTAGTAGGACGGTGATATGTTTTGTGCTTGATTCCATGGTGTAGCTTCTGTCAAAAATTCTTCAAATACCCTGAGATCCAAGGACCTTGCTAATCTGAGCTCTTAAAGTATTGGCATCTTGGAAGGATATAATGTTTTAAATAGCTGGGTCCTAAACCTAAAAAAGGAATTGCCAATCTCTGATAAATAGTTTGTTGTGAAAGTTGATGTGGTTCAAAGTAGACATATTTTCATGCCTCATGTTCTTCGTTCAGCAATTGGGTTGCAGCATTCTATACTCCCTCTTCCCTTCTGGTATCACAGAGTCAACACCAGTCATTTAAGAATATAAGAGATTAGATTTAATACTTTTGTATATTGCTGATGGATTGTACACTAACAGGCAGCTGCAGTTCAGCCTCTTGGCCTGCTGGGAATTCGGTTTTGGAGATTGGCTGGGTTGTCTTCACTTGTGGTGAAGTCCATGTGAAAGCTACTTTTTGATGTCTGTTGCTATATCTGAATCTCAGAGAAGCAACTAATGACATTAATGCTATCCAATACCATAGTAAGTCCTCAGTTATGTAGAGCTTGGCCAATAGAGTTAGACTGACTAAAATGGATTCAGCTTATTTAGTGCCCCCTTCTGTGAGTCGCAGTAGTATCTGTTAATGGTATTGCACATCACCTGTTCCTTACATTGGTCCCCTAGAATAGCTGGATTGTCAGGAGTTGGAGTGGTTTTTGTTGCTAGGTAATGTAAAGACCCACTGGTTTATTCACTGATTATTTCTTTTCCTTCTGGGTCTCATGTAGATGATCAATTAAAATCAAATCTTAAGAGTTTCTAGAAACTCTTCCTAAGCAGCTGAAAAAATACTAGAAAACTAAAGCTGATGCTGCCTTTTCCTGTGTTTTGTTTTTGGGTTTTTTCCCTTGCCTCTCCTAAGGAAAGTTATCTTTGATCTGCATCTCTCTGCCATGGTGGGATAGGAAGAAGCTTCTGCTCTTGAATGCCATTTCATTGGGAAAATAGCATAACAGGAAGTATTTATGCAGAATACTCTACTGTTGCTAATGGGACAGTTTGGAGGTCACAGCAGATAAGCAGACATGGTTGAGTATCTTCTCTTTTCTCTGGCCATATTGCTTCCAAAGAAGGGGAAAAATATTTCTCACTGGATGTTTCACTCTGGTTCTTCTGACAGTAATTCCAAATCTAGGAGAGCAAAATTCCCTATATTTGTTTGTTGACTCAGCAGGAAAAGAGCCTTATAGCAGCAAACTGTAAAAGTGGCTTGAAGAAAACATGTCTTTAGATAGCTTTCTGCAGAGCTGGCTGTTTCAGAGGATGCTTACAGGATTTAATACAGCAGAATTTCACTGCCATGGGTATCTTTAGTAGTGCTGCCTCCTATATTGAAGCAAAATGTGACCTATATTGGCTTCTGTAGTATGGACCTGAAGACAACTCCTCTTTTCACAACATAAAAATAGCTTTAAGATGAAGCTTTTTGTTGGTAATTGATGCACTCTGTGCCAGTTAAAAAAAATCAACGGGTGCCTAAAAACCCAAATTAGAAGGGTATAATTGTCTGCATTAAAATAGCAGTGGTTTGTTTAAATTTATCTCAGTGGAAATAAGATTGAATAGAAGAATTTTTTAGGGTCGAAATAGAAAGTAACCCCCAAAACGCATAGTTGCAGCCTGTAGACATAACCTTTTATCATCGGGTACTTCAGTGGGCTGGTATGCTTTCTGTTGGTTCACTGTTACATGTCCTCACACAGAGCTGGTAGTCTTCATTCCTTCACTAACTGTAAGTTTAGTAGTGGTAATGTTTCCTTGTTTTTTATCCAGTCTGTGAATGTAGTGTGAAATCCAGTGGAGCTGTAGATTCATGTGGCCTGGCAAATTTAATATGCTTCTGTATCACTTCATGAGAAGGAAGAAGGAGCAACATCTGTACTATTAAGATTCTTTTTTAACTTCAGATTTATGTAATAGGCAGCTAAATATAAAATAAAAAGGAAGCTTAGAGCTCTTATTGGCAAGGGCAATGAGTAAGGGATATCTTATTGAAGCTTTAGTGTATGCAGCGCTGTTCTGGCTGAATTTGCCCATCGCTAAGGAATACACACTTGATGTATTCCAGGCCCAGAATGCTGAGGTGAAGGAGCTTATATATAGTCTCTTAGGCAGCAGTATATATCAGAATTTTGCTACCCAGCAGTCAGTCATGCCTGATTTACTGGATACCCCTTTATATTTCCTGATTTACTGGATACCCCTTTATTTCCCGATTTGATGTAGGGAGAGGATGTAACACAGAAAGTGTTATGTTCATGTGTAGCTCTTCCCTTCAGGAAAAGCAATGGTCTCCCGATGAACTGGAAGCTGCACTGCTCCATGTTGCTTCTGCAAGCTTCTAAAATCAGCAGTATTGCAACATATGGCCTAATCTATTTAGAGTGCATTTTTCTTCTGAAACTGGAACACCTGTGAATACTTTCATTTTACAAAAACTTTAAAATTCTCATGGTAATCTCATTTCATATGTTTCTTTGAGTCTTTGGGATAGACCATTGTGACCTGATCTTTGTAAAACAACTTGCTGGGTGTTTTGTTTTTTGTGGGGTTTTTTTGTGATTTTTTTTTTGGTTGTTGTTTTGTTTTGGTTTTTTTGGGTTTTTTTTTTTTTTTTTTTGTTTTTGTTTTTTTGGGGTTTTTTGGGGGTTTTTTTGCTATTGAGTTCTCTACAGTGGTGCACTTGGAAAAGTATGTTAACACTTTCACTGAGATAAAGGTTTGATAATTGGTTTAAGAAGAGAATGTATATAGAAGACATAAATGTCCTTAACCTAAGCAGGAAAATCAAAAGCAGACATGGATGTGCTGCCTCTTACTAAGAACATACTCCAAGGACACTGCAGGATACTTCACGGACTAGATGATAGCATTATTTCTTGACTATCCTTTCATCACCATCCTTTAGGATATAGATAATGGTAGATGGAATTATCACTAAGTAACCAAGGTAAAAGCTCAACATAGACTTAATTGTTGTTTGTTTCATTGCTTTTCAGGTGACAAGGCTCTGGATGGTTACAGTAAGAAAAAATATGTCTGCAAACTGCTCTTCATCTTTCTGCTGGGGCATGACATTGACTTTGGTCACATGGAGGCTGTAAACCTGCTCAGTTCCAATAGATATACAGAGAAACAAATTGTGAGTAACTTGAGCTCTAAAAAAGATAAACTGATCTATCTAATATCCTGCCTCAGCTGTGGAGTCTGTAAAGAATTTTCCTTAATTCCCCCTGCCCTGGCTTAAAGCCTTATTTTAGCGCTAGGGATAATTCTGAAATCTAAACACCTTTGTGCACAGGGAGTCTTGAATTAGTTGCAAAAAATATGCGTTCTGCATAAAATCATTACCCTTGTTAAGAAACTGCCTTGAGTCTTGCATTAAAATGTAAGTAACCTTTTAATTTTCTGAATGTCTCTTTCCATCTCTCTAGGTAAGGCTGTGTTTATCAGGTGCATGTAGCTTATTAGTATTTGAATAATAAGCCAAAATCTTGATTAGTCCCCATTCATCTAAAACAATCTTTTGAGTATATGCCAGAATAGACTGAGAAAACACTTAAAACCAGATAGTCAGGGTAACACTGAACTTATTAATTTTTGTTTAATTCACTTAATCTTTCTAGCCTTCACTCTGTCTAAATACCCATTTCTGCCCATATGGTATTGGAGAAAAGTGTATCTGTCAAAGAAATCGTATTTCCTGTTAATGCCACAATAAATGAAGTCAGCTAAAATAGATTTTCCATGTTGTGACTCACAGGGCTATCTGTTTATCTCCGTGCTGGTGAACTCCAACAGCGAGCTCATTCGCCTGATAAACAATGCCATCAAGAATGACCTGGCCAGCCGGAACCCCACCTTCATGGGCCTTGCTCTGCACTGCATTGCCAATGTGGGCAGCCGGGAGATGGCAGAAGCTTTTGCTGGAGAAATTCCCAAAATTCTTGTGGCTGGGTAGGTGTGACATGCCTCTTTCAAATACAAGACCAATATACTTTTTGGCAAATTGCATCTTACTTTTTGGTTCCATTGCAGCACCTTAATCCGTGTTTGGGCTCTACAGCCCTGGGCTTGCAGTATAATGACAGTTCCAATACCTGCAGGTGCTTTTACTTGCCTGAGTGTGGAGTTGCTTGTAGGAGTGTAAGACTACATGGAAATTAAGACTTTTGGTGTCTTGAATAGGCTTTTACAGCCTTGTTGTGAACTGGTTTTTATTTTGTTTTGTGGTACTGAATACCCCTGAAATACATACGTTTTACTTTCCTTACCTCTCCTGATGAAAAAAGAAATAAATTGACCTAAATAGATGTTTATACTACAAAGTTTGTTATAAACTGAAGTTCTTATGTAAATGTACTGACTTCATAAGGAACATGATAATACTGATTTGTGAGTTTTCTTACTTCCTCTACTAACCATGTAAAGAGCAATTAATGTAAATGGCAAATAGTGACCACCAACTTTCTTACTTTGGTATAGCTGAAAGTTTCTAAACAAACCTGGCAAATGTCTGAAACTGTAGTTAAGTCAATGTAAAGTTGGACCTATGATTGTAGGGCTAATTTATTTTAAAACTTAAAATGTCCAAGTGCAAACAGTGCATTTAAGCTCTTATGGATATGAAATGTTTTAGAATATGCATGGATCTTTTTATAACAAGTAACTGTCTTACATTAATACAAAAAGTGATATGTGGCATAAGAAATGTATTAATACTCTAAGTGTCAGGCCACTGCCATTGCCAGGTGCTGTTCTCCATGTAGCATGGTGGGGACAATACTGCAGTGATGAGTCATGAGGTTTTAATAAGATAGCCTTAAAAAATTCCAGAAGTTTCACTTGGGGTCACTAATTGCAAACAGAGCACAGCACCTTCAGGTCAGTTGTTTAAACTTAGAGCTGTGTTTATGTTTTCTGAGATCACTCTTCAGGGTCTCATGCCTTCTGCATTTCTAAGATAATATATATGAAACATGTTTGTGTGCCTGTCCTGTCTAAGTGACCTGGGCAGAGTGAGCATTGTCAGTTACATTTGCCAATTCAGCATAGCTCTCTTGGCTTAAATATAATTAGAGACAGGAGGAATAGTTTGTGGTTTTTAACTGAGGTACAACTTGATTTCATGGAAAACTGATAAATTTATGAAGAATATCTGGGCTGAACTTCTACTGGGGATATAGAGGTTTCTGAACATTTAACCAGGATTAACCACATTATAAACTGCCTCTTAATACTCTTACTGGTAGTGCTCTGTACATTTTATAGCTGTTGTCTGTGCATCACACAAAATGCTTAATCAACAGCTTTGTGAAAAGGAGTTCACTGAACTAGAATAGTTGCTTGCCACTCTTAAAATAGTCCATTTCTGTGCCAGCAGCAGGGATGGCAAGGTGAATAGATTTGTGGGTTGTGTGCTTGTTGACAGCCACCTTACATTCTAGTTGTAGGTTCTGAAGCTGTTGAGTAGTTCGTGATTTCTATCTGACATGCAGGACCTATCAGTAGATCCAGCTTTGATCACATTCATAAGGTAGTATATCTGAACTGTCTGATTTCAGTCAGCCTGGAAGAAGCTTGTTCTTGTGATCAGATGAGAAACTTTCAGTTCTCATAAAAGATGTAAAATGCTACTCCAGTTTGTAAAGAATCATTACATATGTCTTGTCGCCTCTATAATAGTTGAAAACTTGACTAAGTAAACTTACTGGAAAAATTAAGAAGAACAAATACTTCAACATAAGAAGACTTCAGTGAACTTCTGTTGAAAAGATGCGGCCTGGCAGGGATGCTGAGTCAGTGTGAAATCTGGCATAAAGCTGTCCTGCAGGTATTGCTGTGCCTTAATGACAGTATTTTAAATCAGTATGTATGTCTTGCAGAGACACTATGGATAGTGTGAAGCAAAGTGCTGCTTTATGCTTGCTGCGTTTATACAGAACTTCTCCTGACCTTGTTCCCATGGGAGACTGGACATCTCGAGTGGTGCATCTCCTCAATGACCAGCACTTGGTAAATCAGCCTCATTATGCTTCTTGGGTCTAGTGTATAGAGAATGATGTGACTTCTGCTGTTAAAAACAGCATTTATTTCTGCTTGAGTCTTTCAAGCAAGTGGCTTGCTGTTGTCTTCAGGCTTTGGGAAGAAAATGGAAGGAGTTTCCCTTTTTTATTTGCTGTATTTATTAATTTTTAATAAAGCTTTGTTTACCTTTTCATTGTAGGTACAGGAATAGTATGTACAAGTTTGTCTTTTCCTCTGGCTGTAAATTAATTAATCTTATGCCTTGTTACACTAAATCACATTGCATAGGTGTAATATTAATCGTCCTAGGCCTTTTAAGATTAGATCTGCACTAAGGATTCAAGGCTTGATTTGTCATTGCTTAGACTTCTGTGTCCTGTGGTGTCTATGTCATTCTTACTTTGATGCTTAAAAAACCCTCTTGCTTTGGAAAGGAGACCCTGTTTTTTCCCACAGTCCAGTTACGTTATGAAAAGGCTATTAATACCTGTGCCTCAACAGTAATGAATGCTTTAGTCTGCAGTAGTAATATCCAGTGCTTGTGTTATACAAAGCCCTCTCCTCATGTTGGGTTGTAAGCATTCTTTCCTGGATGATCTGCTGCATTGAATTTCTTCTGCTCATGCTTCTCTTGTATAATAAGACAATTTGTGTCCAGGCTTAATTTTAATACCGCTCTCTTACTTTAGATGTACTATCCAAACATGAGACAAAGCTAATACAAAAAATAGCATAAAATGCTCTGCAAGCATGGCAGTATCATGCTGTTGAAAATTCTGTTGGATTCTGCAGGTGTGTAATTAGTCTAGCTGCTAGCCAAATGAGAGTTTTTTTAATGTAGGACTCTGTAATGGGGATAACCATATTTTTTGTATATTAAAAAACTGTTGAATTGAAAGGTGTTAATGGGCAGTGTCATAAACTGATCCAAAATTGAACATGGTTTTTTTTGTGTTGTGTTTTGTTTTTTCCTAGGGTGTGGTTACTGCCGCTACAAGTCTGATCACCACTTTGGCGCAGAAGAACCCAGAAGAATTTAAGACTTCAGTCTCCTTGGCAGTGTCTAGATTAAGCAGAGTGAGTCCAATGATGACCCTGATAATACTTCACTGTTGATTAATTTACTCAGCTTTCTAGATCAGGTTAGCTTCCTGTTCAGCTTTCTAGGGTCAGATTAGTTTACTGTACCATGAAATGTGAAGATGATTCAGTGTCACTTCATGTGGGTGCTTCAGGTAACCTCTTTAAATGCTTGTTGCGTACCAGGACAGAAAGCTGTATTGGCTTGCCCAAACTTTCTTGGTTTAATCCCTCCTGTGCTCTAAATAGTAATCCTCACTTTGTTGCTGTAATAGCAAAGAATAGTTGGATCAAAGACTGATTCTACAGGCTTCACACAAACCCCTCAAAAATAGAGTCTGTAGCTTTAACTTTATCTAAGCTTCTTACAAGACTGCATTCCTATTCCTTCTTTTGAGCTGCTGCTAAGTTAATAATCATAAGCATCTGATATTCTGTAAATGATGTAGGGGGTTAAGCAGGGGCAGGGAGGAGTGGAGAGACATGTCTGTAAGTTAACATTTCTGTGCTGGAAAACTGATGTCACTGTTTTGATTTTGTTTTCCCCCTCCTTTTGGAAGGGGGAAAGAGACTAGGGAGACGGTTACTTCACAAATGTATTTGACACTCAGTTTTATGCAGTCTTATACCCAAATTACTTGTTTACTTTCTTTTCAAATATGAAATAATGGAGCAGTAAGAATTAGGTAGAATTATTTTGAGCAAAGATAGTGCCGAACTCATTGTTACCCTAGAATAAAAGGAGTAAAATAAATCTATGAAGAGGGGGGGTAATCTAATCTAATTCTTATCACATTTCATTATGCATATAAACCTCCTCTATGAGTGCTACCCTCTTTTTTGCTTTGCTATATGGATGTTACTATAGGTGTTAGTTGATCCTTCTGCTTTAGGTCAGTCTGTCATAGCATCTTGTACTTGAATTGCAGGCTCACCTGTCAGCAGCCACCAGACTTGACTGAATCTCTGAATTGCTAGAACAGAGAAAGTCAAACTTCTGGTTAAATGTTTGATGTTACAAGATGGTTGTCTTCATTCTTTAAAAAAGCGAGTAGGCTTTCAGAAGAGACTTTCTAGACTACTGTATCTACAAAACTGGATTTCCATTACTAGCATTTACTGTGGTATACTCATAGCATGGCAGTTTACACCTAATCAATCTACTGAACTAGACTTTGCTAGTGACACAGTTTTTTAAGCTTCTGTCAGAGGTGACCTACAGTGTTCTTTGGGTCATTTTCATGCTTGTGACTCAATTAACTGTGGGAGCTGACGTGCTGGCTGTTTGTTTTACAGATTGTAACTTCTGCATCAACAGACCTTCAGGACTACACATACTACTTTGTTCCTGCTCCCTGGCTATCTGTGAAACTTCTGAGGCTGTTACAGTGCTATCCACCTCCAGGTAATGCACACATCACAGCACTGGTCATCTATTATGCAGTACATTGGCTCCAAAGATGCAATTGGCTACTGCATTGCGGTGTTACCATAGCTTGGAGTGCAAGCACATTGTCTTAAGGCAAAGATACTGAAGTTTGTACTCCTGAATGTCTCTGGTAGCTCTAAGCTACTTGGCCTTTTGAGTTATGTTCTGTTTAATTTTAACAAAATGTCTAACCAGTGTGCATCTTAGAAATCATTGGCAGCTGCCATTTTAAACATCCATTAATACTATCAACTGTATTAAAGCCTCCAAGTATGTTGTAGTACACATTGTGTTTGGCTTTTGTTCTCACCCAGATAGAACTGTGACTTGGAAGTCTTTTCCCACATGTATGTTGGGGAGTGTAAATGTTTTTAATGTCTCAGAATAATTTAATTAATTTAGATTTAGCCAGGGGAAAACCTGAAGTAGGGCTTAGGGTTTGGAGCAAAATGAAGTTGTCCAATGGCTCATTCTTCTCCAGAAGACCCTGCGGTACGTGGCCGTCTGACAGAATGCCTGGAAACCATCCTCAACAAAGCACAGGAGCCACCAAAGTCAAAGAAAGTACAACACTCGAATGCGAAGAATGCTGTCCTGTTTGAGGCAATAAGCTTAATTATACATCATGACAGGTGAGCTGGGACAACACTTCTGTTATCAAAGGGGCTATGTCTTGAACAGTTCATCAGATTTTATTGGGGGAGGGAGTGAAGGGGAAAAGAACACAAAGTTGCTTGCTACATTGGAACACAACCACAGCAATGTAACTGAACAGTGTTAATGAACTGTGTAGCTTTGGGTTTTGCTGCTTCTTTATTTGATGTTTTGTATTGACCCCACTGCTCTCATCCAACAGATATTATTTGCTCACAGTATCTGAATTTGCATTTCACTAGCAAAGCACTCTAGCAGACATTTTGAAGCATTTTAAGAAATCTCTGCTGCAGAAATAGTATTCTGAATTGAGTGTTCTCAAACCTGTTGCTTTTAACCCTTTCACTTTCTCTCCTGTTCTGTGCAGTGAGCCAAACCTACTAGTCCGTGCCTGTAACCAGCTAGGTCAGTTCTTGCAGCACCGAGAAACTAATTTGCGTTACCTAGCACTGGAAAGCATGTGCACGCTTGCCAGCTCTGAGTTCTCACATGAGGCTGTGAAAACACACATAGAAACAGTTATCAATGCATTGAAGGTAAATATTGAAGTGTGGGGTCTGTTTTTGAGTGTTGTCTTCTTCTCCCCCGCCTCAATGCCCTCTCCCCCACTGCCCCAAGCTCCCTGTCCCCAATTAAGTTAATAATACTTAGGGACCAAATGAGTTATTCTTTGAAGTCTACCTCAGTTTTTTTACCTCAATCCAGCAAATTCTTGCTGTGCTGGCAATTACAGAGGTCAGATTTTGTTGATTTTTGCACCTTGCTGGTAAATCTGATACCTGGAGTTTTGTCCCCTGTAACACTGTTATCTGCTGAAGTGTAGGCTGAAGATGTATAACTGTTTAAAAATGTGAAAATTTGAAATTGAGAATGCTGGGTATTGGGCACTGTTTCTTTGCTGTAATAGCTAATGGGGAGTGGTAGAGCAGATCAGCTTGCACTGCAGAATTGTAAAGACCAGAAACCAGAAAGATGGAATCCTAGGTCTTGTTTATGTGACAAAGCAGAAATCAAAAGAGTAAGATTGATTTGCATGTAAATTTACTTGCATACTTGGATGTTTAAATGCTTTGTTTCCTTCCAAGTTTGTGCTGTAGCATATTTATACATTTGTCTAAGTTCAAACTATGTATTTGTTCTAGCTGGACTTCAGTTGTTACAGGCATGGGTGACACTAAACCTGCAGATAGCTAAATGCTCCTTGGCCTGGTAACAATTTAACAATTTCAGCCAGTTATTGGTGCATTTATAGCCACTGGTACCAGTTACTCAGTGCATAGTGGACCACAAATTCACCCACCCTATTCTACCTAGTACTGAGGTGTTCTGTACAAACTCCTCCATTCTTTCAGCACCTGCACAGATTTGAATAAGTATGCTACAGAAACAAAACCTGATGATTTGAATTTTTGTGATAGTATTTAAAAGAAGGAAGCTGTCTGAGTCTCCTCCACTGAGCTTTTCTTAGGTGACTGAAAGTGAGAATTGGTATAAAAAACTCACAGCTTCTATAAAGGGTATATCTGAATTAATTCTGCATCTGACAAATTATGCAAATTCATTTGTTTTAAATTTGACTGTGTATAATACTAAGTTTCATCTCTTAAGCTGCATGTACTTTCCAAACAAAAATGAAATCATCTTGACCTTTGACTCTGTGTCTTTTTGCAGACTGAAAGAGATGTAAGTGTACGACAAAGAGCTGTAGATCTCCTGTATGCAATGTGTGACCGAAGCAATGCCCAGCAGATTGTGGCTGAAATGCTCAATTACCTGGAGACTGCTGATTATTCCATTAGAGAAGAAATTGTAAGCTATTGATGTTTTTCTTAAATACTTGTTTCATAGCTGGATTTGGTACCCTAAGTATCATTTATTGATTAGGATGCTTCATAGTCTGTGATAGAGATTGCTTTTCATGGTGTCTTTAAAAAACCCCAGAGAAAACTACTAAAACAAACAAACAAAAAAGTCCTAACTTTGTAGTCTAATAGTGAAGAATTTAATTTAAGCTAATCCAGGGAGCAGGGGGGAACTTCGGAAACTTAAGAATTTTAAAAGCTGATCTTGTTCTTGGTACAGCACATATAGAAAGCAAAGTGAATTTTATATGTGAGCCACCAACACATTCTCTATATCTGAGGGTTAGGTCCCACTCTAGTAAATTGTCCAGTAGCTTCAAAAATTAGTGGTAAATGCTTATTTGTAGGTAGAACTTTGTATGCTCTGAGAATGTTCAGTCTAAGGGTTCCCAAAACCAATACCTTCTAATCAGCTAAGAGGCCTGATATCTTTCCCCTTCCTACCAGTAGGATAAAAGTTGAAATGCTCAACTTCAACCTTTTAGGACAGTAAACAAAACTTGTACTTAGTTATTTAGTTAGGTGCTGATGTTCCTTGGTTGGAGAAGTGAATGTGGAATACATTGTTTGTTGATTTACCTCTTGTGCTGTCTGGTTGCTGTTGGCAATGTCCCCTGACTTGGCAGAGAGAGAATTTCATTCTGTTCCCTTATACTGACCTATTTTTTTAAGACTAGTAAATGCAACTGATAATAAATTGTGAGGGGTCTCCCCTGAAGCTGATTGTTTGCTTCAGGATGCAGGAATCTGAGTATGACCTGAAGAAGTCAGCTGTGCTTTGGTGACTCTATTTGCCTCTGCTATCTTGAGTTTGCTTTTGCCTTTTTTTGAGAGGTTTCCAATTTCCTATTTGATCCTGTCTCAATGGTAGTTTAGATGGTGTTTTTATAGCAAACAAAAATGTTCTATAAATTGCTCTTAATCACTTAGGTACACAATTGGAAAGTCACAAAGATACAACATATTTGAATGCATTATGGGCAAAGCAATATGTGCCTGGCAACTGCTGTATTCTGGCACAGCATTTCAATGTTCACCTTTCACCTTGGCTGTGGGAACAAATGAACAAGCTCATGCACTTGAAACTGAGGCTTCTGGGCCAGTGTGGGGCATCACCAGGTGTATACAGCTCATAGTAAAAGCTAGTCAGCCTTCTGTGTTCTCTTTTGTGTGCTCAGGTTCTGAAGGTTGCAATTCTAGCTGAGAAGTATGCAGTGGATTACACGTGGTATGTGGATACAATCCTGAATCTGATTCGCATTGCTGGTGACTATGTCAGTGAAGAAGTGTGGTACCGAGTTATTCAGATTGTCATCAACAGGGATGATGTGCAAGGATATGCAGCAAAGACTGTTTTTGAGGTGAGAGTAACTGTTTTCAATTCCCATTCAAAATGAGCTGAGAATTAAGGAAGCAACACATGATGCAACAAGGGAAACTTAAGGAGCTCTATCTGTCATCAAAAGTCCAGAGTACTGCTAGATGGGCCTAAGAATGCTCTTAATCAACTAATACTCACATTAGAGTCTTCTCTGAAATTATACCACCCATCATGTTTTTCTCATAAGTACTCTATAGTGCCTAGATCTGTAGTCTGCTCTTGCAGGAAAGTAGATGAGAAAACTGGGAATGGAAGTGACAGAAAAGAGATTCTTTTTGTACATTGCATATCAATGATTATTAATGTGTTACAGGCCCTTCAAGCTCCAGCATGCCACGAGAATCTTGTAAAAGTAGGTGGCTACATCTTGGGAGAATTTGGAAATCTGATAGCAGGTGATCCAAGATCAAGGTAAAACACCTTCTAAAATACTGAATTGGAGTAGTAATGCTTTCTGTGAACAATTTAATTCCTAGCATTTCTAAAGGCTAGTTAACAAATTATTCAGCTCTTGCTAATAGTGCAGTAATAAGGATTATCATATCTACAAAAACTGAACAAATTTTTTTTCCTTCTTTTAAGTCCCCTCATCCAGTTCAACTTGCTTCATTCCAAGTTTCATCTGTGTAGTGTTCCTACCCGAGCTTTGCTTCTGTCTACCTACATCAAGTTTGTGAACCTGTTTCCAGAAATCAAAACTACAATTCAAGATGTGCTGCGCAGTGACAGTCAGCTAAAGAATGCTGATGTTGAGCTGCAGCAGAGAGCTGTTGAGTATTTGAGGCTCAGTACTATTGCTAGTACTGATATATTGGTAGGTATAAAGATTTATTTTCTTATGCAGTACCCTGCTGTCAGCAAGTTAAATTCAACTAAACCTTACCTGATTGCTCAGAAATCTCAGGATTACAATGTGGGTGCTGGTTCTTTAAGTCTCCTTAATTCTGCTCTAGTCATCTTTAATTTAGACCTAAATTCCCAGTTGTTATTGCTGTAGTGGGACATATGACCATTAAGACATGGTAATCTGGAGCAGAGAAGCCAGGGGAAGCTGGCACAATACAGGGTCCTAGAGGATTTAGGTATCAAAAGACTGGGACTTTCTTTTGAGGACTTACTTGATGGTGGATAGGAAAAGTGTAATTTTTTGTCTCTTGAAATTCAGTGGTTTAACCTGGTGCTCTCAGATCTGAGCATTGCACATTTGGTTCTGACATCTAATAAACGCTTAGGTCAGGGTAGAAACGTGAGTATTCTCTGTGGTTTAAGTCTAGGTCTGCCTGACTTAAGGACCCTTAGGTCTGCTATGATCTAATTATTTAAATTTTCTTTTTCTAAATTTAATATCATTGTTTCAGAGAAGTGTTACGCCTCTGTTTTCTTAGCCACATGCTTTGGAAGGACTTCAGGAAGTTTTAAAGCATTTTTCTTTCAAAAAAGTGATCAATCCCTCACTACAGTAAACTGCATAATAATTTTCTGTGCGGGTAACTACTTCTGCTTTTGCTAAATGCAGTCTATAAGGGTGTGTCTCTTCAAAGACTCAGAAGCTGGTTTGGCTTTTTCTCTGAAGTTTAACTAATATTTTTTTTTTTTTTCTATGGTAAGGCTACAGTATTGGAAGAAATGCCTCCCTTTCCAGAGAGGGAATCTTCCATTTTGGCTAAACTGAAGAAGAAGAAAGGCCCAGGCACAGTTACTGACCTGGAAGAGACCAAAAAGGAGAGGAGCTCTGATATGAATGGAAGTGCTGAACCTGCCTCTGTCAATGCCAGTGCTGTTGTGAGTTTAAAAGCTGTTATTTCACTAATTTAGATGGTGTGCAAGTGAGAAAAGACTGGTTTCCTTAAGTGGCTTTTTGGGGATTTAAAACATCCCATCTGAAACTTAAGGCTTTGGATGTTTGCTATAAAGCAGGGGACATATAGCTGCTTTCCCCTTGTCATGCTTGGATGCAGTTTTCCTTTGGAAATCTTATGTAAGTGGGGACAAACTGTCTGCAGCCTAAAAAAATCCCTTTTACATTGTTATTTGAAAAATGTTGCTGTTACTTTAGAGATGTGAATTTCCTTGTTGATGAAATTGCACTGAGGGTGAGATTGTAAAATTATTTAAATATTTAAGAGAAGTTAACTTGAATTTCAGAGTATCAGCTGTTTTTTCTGCTTTGTCTAACCTGTTATTTTGCATCTTGGTTTGGGCTTTTTTTTTTAACAGAAGTGGACAACACTCTACCTTCACGGGATGTCCTTAAGTCAATATAAACTTGTTACTTTTTATTTGTCAGTACTATTTGAGTACAGTTATGCTAGACAAGTCCGCAGGTTTTTTTTTCTTCTGAGCTGAAGCTTCTCATTTTATTGTCAGTTAAAGCTGGTAGCATCAATTTTCCCATAATGTAATACTTCTTTCTGGTTTTAATAACTTGTAATTAGATTTATGATGCTGTAGAATATTACCTAGAGAAGGAAATATTGTAGCGTGCTCCCTGCCCAGTTTGTTAAAGCATAATAATTTACTGCTTAGTCACTGCAGTGTATAAGAGTAGCTACTCCAAGTGGAACAGTTTTGACTGGACAGAAGTATCTTTCCAGCAGAAAAGTTGCAAAATTTTCTTTGAATGCCAAATTGACGTGACTGGCAGTTAATATTGCATTGTGCTTTATGAGCTTCACTTTATGGGTTGCAGCCATGTAACAAACTGCACAGTGTTACCTTCACTAGTGGCTTTTTCTGGTTTAGATTCCAAAAATGTTAGAAATTTGAGGTCCAACCTTTGTTTTCAGTTGGTCCTAATGATTGGCTTCTTAAAAGTCTTTTGCCAGGGAATTTTTCATTATACTGTATGGAGTATATGATAACTTGGGGTTGGCTTAGAAAAACAAGATTTCAGATTCATCCAGACGCATCTCATGACTCATCCTCAGATTATCTGGCACAGTGGAAGCTCCTAATATCTAATACATGGCCATTTTGATTAACAGTCTGTGCTCTGATCTTGCATGCGACTTGGGTATATGTAGCCTCTGTTGCATGATTCTGTGTCCTGGCTGCTTGATTTGTTCTATTTGAGGAAAAAACAGTTTAAACATCTTGTCTCTTCTTCTAGTGCTTGCAGCTTGAACTGGCTACAGTCTCTGCTTTTTTTGCTGGTTGGGTTTACATTCTTTCTAAGATTTGCTAGGCTTCAGAAACCCAGGATTAAACTGACAGTCAATTTTAAAGATGCTGTGATGACTTGTGATTTAGCTTTGTGTAAAAGCCACTTGCTTTGTTGATGGATTCTTCATGAAAGACAAGCAACATGGGAATTTTATTCCCTACAGTACTTACTTTCCCTTGAAACTAACAGGAAAAGAGGGTGGGGGAAAACTGACATCTTTGTAATCTTTCTTCTGCAGAACCAGATCTTAGATTAATTTTGGTTTTGCTTTTATTTAATGGTTAGATGGACATAACTCTCTTCAAAGGAAGAAAAAGAAAACCACACCTGTAAATGACCTTAAGTTGAAATTCAGCGTGGTAACTGCTGTGTGTGTGAACCCTTTATCAATTCAAACCTTGATTTGGGGTGGGGAGAGGCACTTTGCCATAGCTTAGTTGTCTGTGCAAACAAGACAGCTTTGTTGTAGTTTTGTTGCAGTGTAACACCGAAGTGTCTTGTCTTCCTTAGTCTACTCCTTCTCCATCGGCGGATCTGCTGGGTCTGGGTGCTGCCCCTGTCACCAATTCAGCTCCCCCACCTTCCTCTGGTGGTAGCCTGCTCGTGGATGTATTTTCAGATTCAGCTTCTGCAGTTGCACCTCTTGCTCCTGGTTCTGATGACAACTTTGCGAGGTAATTAATCCACCCTGAAAGGAATTTGAAGGAGAATTTGTCTGTTGAAACAGGATTGAAGGAAAAACACACATAACTTTTGGTTTTGTTCCAGCATATTGAGTGCATTCCTGGGTGGCAGTTTTGCAGCAAGAGAGGTGTTATTAGACACTCTGCTGGATGTGCTGTCTTTATTGAATATTGCTTCTAATGGAAAAACTGAGTCTGTAGTACTCAACCTGAGGATATTTGCCACACAATAGTGTCTGGTTTTCTTGCTGGTTTTGCTTCTTTGTTAAATTAAGCTGCTTGTGCATCTCTGTACATCTTGAAGTGGGGGTTATCTGTCCTGATATGAATACATTTATTCTTATTTTCTTTTCATAAAATATTCTTATCTCTCCACTTACTGAAACAGTGAGATGGATTGTATCCAGAGATACTGCTTCCCAGATTTTAATGCTACACTTCAGTTGTTCTGCTACTGTCTGACAAAGAGGTGTGAAAAGGGGGATAAAGAACAAGTGGTTTTCTTTTTTTTTTTTTTTTAAGGGGATTTGATACTATAATTACATTAGCAAGTGTAGTGTAGGTACAATGTATTAACCCCATTATTATTAAAAGTCCCTGTGGCTACTCTCAAATGTTATTTGGCTACATTTTTGGGAATTAATGGCATAAAATCACAGAATGTCTTTAAAATCAGTTGTCTTACTGGACAAGAACATATTACTGTTGTCTTGGACCAAATTTTGAATGTTGGCACAACAAATTTTCAATGTATCTTAATATAAAAGACATAATTAGGGAAACTGATCTGCCTGGATCATTGGCACTTCCATCAAAATTTTATATCAGGCAATGCATTGTTGCAGGTTTGCAATGATTAATTCTTGATTCCTTCCTGTGTTTCTACAGGAAGGTCAGAAGTGATACTTGATCATGCATCACAAAACCAGGGCTTTAGGAAGCTACACAAGCTTGTTCATGCCTTTTTTTTTTTTTTTTAACAGGGTAAAAAAAGGAACCCATGCTAGTAGCTTCATAAGCAAATGTTACATAAAAAGAGTACTTTCTCTCTGCAGGAGAAAGTATAGCAATGCCCAGCTCCTTGGTCTGTCTGTAGATTATTGAATGCTTCTGTAATGATACTGAGAAGTTGCTTTTTATAGTTTCCTGCCTTTTCTTAGTGCTGTTGTCACTTTTGTTCTAATTTGTTGCTTGGGTAAGTCATTCTCTGTGTGCCTGTGTATTCTTGCCTACGCTTAATACTTGTGTGTTTTTAGGAACTAATTGTGCACCTGTAATTAGAAGGGTTTCTAAGGTTGATGAGGCCTCTGCTTTTAAGCAAACCTTTGTAGTAGTTAATATGCAGCTACCTTTTTGATTTTGAACTTAAACACCTTTGCTGTCACAGTTAAACATCTAAAAGGACTTGGTTCTGTAAAAGGTTTACATTTACTGAACACCTTCAGCTGTCTTCATGAAGGATTGCTGTTTTCTAACAGTCGGGATGGGATGGGGGAGAGAAGTGGGGGAAAACATTGCCTAATGCCTAAAACCTTTCTAGGGTACTGAGCTAGGGCAGCTAATCAATTTCTCGTGCATTAAGCTCAGCAGTGCCATTTTTGAGGAAGGAGATAAAAGAAGTAACAAAGCTCTAAGCTGTCTTTACTAACTGCTGCTGTCTCTGTCGCTACTGCCTTTCTTCCTTTGTGCTGCCTGAACTAGCCCTGACCTGGCTTCATCTGAGGTAGTTTCTGAGGAACCAGCTGATACTGTGCATGATGCTGATGAGCTTTTTCACAAGTAAGCAATACTAAAACCTTGCAAGGCTGGGCAATTTCCAGAATACAGTTATAAAGCAAAACTATAATGTTCATTAACTTAATACCAGCAAAACTAGAGAAACGTGTACTGTCAGACCTGTGACTAGAACACCTTTGTGGATGCTGTGGATTTTGTGACAGGCTCGTGAATACACAGGTTAGAGTCGTCTTTACAAGTCAGTGCTATCACACACTGCTCTAAAATGAGGCAATGCCAGTTGTATGTTAAGTTTTTGGAACTAAATAAAAAAGAGTACTTGTCAAAAGTACTTGGTATTTGGGAGTGTTTTAAGTGCCTGGGATGCAAAAGGCAGATGGTTGCTGACCACCTCTTCTAATTTTAAGTGAAGGGTGATAGAAAGGACTGAGATGACTGGAGAATGGGCTTCCTCTCTCAAAATGGAAAAAGTACATCTCTCAGTTGGCTTAGGTGATACAGAAATGATAAAACAAGGAGGGTCTTTTTCTTTCAGGTTTAAACCTTTCAGTCAAAGCTTCAAACTTTTCAATTCTGCACCAACCTAATGAATTCCATAAGTTCTCAAGACTAAAAAGAAAAATCCTTATCTGTTGCCTGGTCCTTTATTAGACAGTGTGTGTGCATATAGCGTATTGTGGTTTCCTTCATAGTTTCTCAGACAGCCTATCAAATAAAAATGTCAGTTCTTTTAGTGTCTTATTAGTGGTGGTTCTGGATGTAAAATTGTCTTTTCTAACTCTGCAGCTTTCTGCAAAGGCCTCTCTCACAGATTGATGCATTCTAGGTTAACCGCAATCTTCATCCTCTGTGTAAACCCTGAATTTTGTGGTTCTAAATATTGTTTATTGTGGCTCAATTTAAAACATGTTTTCCCTCTCTTCCCCTAGGTTTGTGTGTAAAAATAATGGAGTCTTATTTGAAAATCAGTTGCTACAAATTGGCTTGAAATCTGAGTTTCGACAGAACCTGGGTAAGATCTGTGGTTGGCTGTTTGCATTATCAATCACAATGCCAGCATGATATTCCAGACAGGACTCACTTTTCAGCTATTGAAGAGGGAAATAGCATTATAGGCCTAAGCTGTTTTACAACTCTCACTGTGGTGCATCCTTAGCTTTTGTGTGGGCTCTTGCTTCCTTAAATTTTTTGATTGTTTTGGTAGCTGATATGAAATGGGAGTGTTGAGCTCCAGCACTCCAGCTCAAGCTGCCTGGTTGTATGGCTGGGGTAGCCAGGTTTATAAAGGACCATTCTTCTCAAAATTTATATCTTGCAGTGTAATGATATGAAACACAATACATTTCAGATCAGATTGAATGACAAGATACTGGATCCATCTAGGAAAGAGATGGAGTTTGAACACAGGCTAGCAATAGAATTTCTTACTTCTCCCTTTCTGTAAAACTCTAGGTGGCATGGTAGCATCTTAACAAAATTCTCCAGCAACTGAAAGACTTCACTGATGATTTAACTGTCTGTGTGACAGCTACTATAGGAGAGATCTAATGGCTTGGTTATATTGCTGCATTTTAAACTGTGAATGTCTTGGTGAGATAAACCATGTAAACTGTATTTTGTTCTTAAAAGTGGTTTTAAAGAATGTGTTGGGGAATTGAAGCAGAAGTAATTCCATGCAATTACATGACCTAAAAATTTTGATGTCTCATTCTTCTCTTTCCAGGACGTATGTTCATATTCTATGGTAATAAGACATCAACACAGTTCTTGAATTTTACTCCAACAGTAATCTGCTCAGATGACCTTCAGTCAAATATCCTTAAATGTAGTAGCAGTTGTCTGTTCTTATTAGGTTTCTGTGGTTTGTTGCTGCAGAATATCATAAATCTGTTGGATCAAGGCACGGTGTCCTTGCACATGAAAGAAATGAGAAACTTCCTGATAGCTCTCTAAAGTTCTTGTAGAAAGAACAAGTCTAGAGCAGGGATGAAAGAGTCTTTCCTTAAAGCCCTGGTTGTAAACACAGATTTTACTTCTGAAATAACAAGAAATTAAGCTGGAATAAATATGTACTGGAACTGTAGCTTTCACCACTGACATGAAGTAGCAATGGTAGAAATGTGTCCTTAGAGTACTGCATTAGCAGATAACCTAAAACTTGACATGGAGATGGAATACATGTATGCCAAGATGATGGTACTTTAAAATAAGCTCTTTATTCATGGCTGGTCCCTAATGCTTGGTATTGCAAATTTAGGATTTCTGGGAGATTAAGTAATCAGACTTGTTTGACTCAACACATCTCTGTCATGTTCATAATAGTCCTGTGGCTTTTATTGTGAAGTCTCTGTGCATTCACACCTTTATAAGGACATCTTTCTTTAAGAATATCCAATTAACTGAGAATTTTCAGAGTTATTGCTTGTATATGTGTCAATATGAAAAACCCAAACAAAAAAAACCCACAAACTCTTTTCTTGCACATAAAACTGAGCTTTAAATGTTCAGTAGCACACAGAGAATGAGTGGAAATATGATATTAATTTCTCATAGAGTTTCTTGGGAGATTTGCATTTTTTAAGTTATCAATTCATTGATCTGTTTCCTTAACTACTTTCTACGCCTGAATCTTCAGACAAAACCTGTTGACCCCACAGTGGATGGAGGTGCACAGGTTCAGCAGGTTGTGAACATCGAATGTGTGTCAGACTTCATGGAAGCTCCAATCCTGAACATTCAGTTCAGGTAAAACAAAGGATTCAAATGTTAGTGAATTAATTAGATGAAAGATGTTAAATTTGGCATGGCCCTGTGACTGAAGTGCAAAATATGGACATAAAAAGCTCCCTTGGGCAAATAACTTGAAAGTTTGATCTAATTAAGCTTTAAGGTGCTAGGGAGAATCCACTTGGAACAATGTGGTTTAAAACCTCAGCCAAACCAAACAGTCAAGAAGCAGCTACTGATAAAATGTCTCCATGACTTCTGTCTCTGCCATCTATATAAAACAGCAGTCTTCCTGTTTGCTTAAGAAATCTTGACAGGAATATATGCAGTAACTTCTCCCTTCTGGAAACCAAGAACATTTCTCCAAATAACTTGGCCTGGAAGTGTATACAACCAGAAATAGAATCTTGTTCTGTCCACTCAACATCAGCTCAGCTTTATAAAATTCTGAGTTTTGGGCTACATGCTGCTTTTCTAGTCTAAACTGGTTTTTATTGGTATGTTTTCAGAAGGACATATTTTTGCCCCTTAGGGTGCTATCTAGAAGGATGAACCTATGCTAAAACTGAGAGAACCTTATAAGCAGTTCTGCCAATTCATCTATTGCTATCTAAGGAGAGAAAATAAATTTATTTAACAGTGGATTGAAACTGTATATTAGAAATGTCATGTGCAGTTGATGGATTTTGATCATAAACAGTTCCTCAGTTGCTTGGTTGATTTCTGCTGAGACACTGCTGAGGCTGCCACATGCACTGTGGTTTTTCTATTCCATCTGCAGATATGGCGGAACATTTCAAAATCTTTCAGTAAAATTACCCATCACTCTGAATAAATTTTTCCAGCCAACAGAGATGTCTTCTCAAGACTTCTTTCAGCGTTGGAAGCAGCTGAGCAAGTAAGAGTTTGTACTTGGGCCTCTTGTGGTGGGCAAGGGAAGAGAAAGGTATATTGTGAATGTAGCTGGTGCAGTGCTTCATCCCATACTCAATCCTTTAAGCCATGAGCTCACTCAGTACAATTAATTGCTATTGGAAATGCTGTTCATAATGTATTTGTCTTGCCTTGTCTTGCAGTCCAAAACAGGAAGTACAGAATATCTTTAAAGCAAAGCACCCGATGGATGCAGAGATCACGAAAGCAAAGGTGGGTGGTGGTGTGGTATTTTTAATTCATAGTGTCCAGGGCAGTGGCAGGTCATGTTTTAACCCCAGCTGGCACCTAAGCACCACACAGCCATTTGCTGACTCTCCCCCAGTGGGGTGGGACAGAGAATAAGGGTAAAAGTGAGAAAACATGTGGGTTGAGGTAAAGAGAGTTCAGTAGGTAAAGGAAAAGCCATGCACACAAGCAAAGCAAAGAATTATTTCAGTGCTTCCTATTGGCAGGGAGGTGTCTGGCCATCCCCAGGGCAGCAGGGCTCCATCAGGTGTAACAGTTACTTGGGAAGGCAAAACAACGTCACTGTGAACATCCTCCTTTCTTTTCCCAGCCTTGTATGCTGAGCCAGGACATCTTACAGTATGGGATATCCCATTGTTCAGGTGTCCTGGCTGTGTCCTGTCCCAGCTCCTTGTGCATCCCCAGCTTCCTCACTCATGGTGTGAGGAGTAGAAAAGACCGTGGCTCTGTGTAACCCCTGCTCAGTGATAACTAAAACATCCCTGTGTTATGAACTCTTTTGAGCAGAAATGTAAAGTGCAGCCCATACCAGCTGCTATGAAGAAAATGCTATGAAGAAAACTCTATCCCAGCCTGAATTAGCACATGGTATAAGTAAACTTTATGCATTTTTGTTTATATGGCAGTTGGATCATCCAGTGAAAGTGTAACTCCATGCTATGTGGTAGATTGTGGCAGTGCTGAGTTGAATGGACAGTTTCTAGCTGTGGTTTGAATTAGATGCAGTCTTCAGTAGCAGCTGGCAACTTGAAGCTGTTTAAGAAAGCACAGATTCACTGCTTAAAACTGAATTGGAAGATAGTTCAAGCCTTAATTTATACTTGAGGTACTGGTTAGAAAAGGAAGTGACATTTTGACTGCCTTAGGCAAAACAGAAGTGACTGTGTAACAGGAATGTATAACAGGAACAGTGACTGTGTACAGGAATGGCTGTATCAAAACTGGGGGAGACTGATGATAAATCTTAACTTGCTTCTCAGTTGCTTTTGAAAAGAGCCTTATTTACAAAAGAGCTCATTTATCAGGGTCAGCCTTCAAAAATTTGTAGTAATGAAGTAGTCTTGAAGATTTCAGAATTAGTTTCCTCCTTGTTTTGCTATTTGATGGTGTCTGTTTGGGTATACTTGGTATTTGTGACATCTTCTCCCCACATCTAAATCTTCTTGGTTTCTTTCACAGATAATTGGATTTGGATCAGCCCTGCTTGAGGAGGTAGATCCCAATCCTGCTAACTTTGTTGGTGCTGGTATCATACACACAAAAACCACTCAGATTGGATGCTTGCTGCGCCTTGAACCCAACCTCCAGGCACAGGTATCTGTGTAATTATTAGCAGCTTAGATACAAGTTCTCATTTGAACTAAAATTTTCTGTGTATCTGAAACTCCTTTAAGATATTTAAAAATAACTATTGCAATAGCTGCTTGTGACTGCAGACTCCAACAAGAAATTAAATTGTAGCAGCTGGTCATGGCCCAGCTGGGTAAGCTGCTTCTTCAGAGCAATTCTCTTTTCCTCTTGGAAGAGATTGTTGTAATATTCCAGACTGTCTTCTGCACTTTGGACCAGGTTAAGCATGCTTCCTTTTGCTATTTTAAATGAATAAAAGAGTAATTGGCTAAAAGAGAAAGCATAAGCAAGCGAGTACAATGTTAAGAGTATTTTTACTAAAGCTTTTTTGACAAAGGTGTTACCAAAATTAACTGGGGATTAAAAATAGGATTTGGGTGGTTGTGTCTTCTGTTTCCTGAAGAAGTGGTTGTACAGGGTCTTTAGACTTTTCCACAGCATTTGCTCCTCTTTAACAGATACTCCAGACAGCACCTTTCTGTTAAAGCCCAAAAATACTTGAGTAACAGTAATTCTCAACAAGGGTTTGAAGATAGGGTTGGTTCAGCCAGTGGTTTGAAAAAGCTGTGTTGCTCAGTGGCTTGCTGCCTCTCAGTGTTTTGAGATCTTTTTCCTAACAAAGCTTACAAAACAAGTAAGAGGTAACTTAGTTTTCCCTGTTGAATGTGCATTCCTTTAATGCCAAACTGTTTAAATAGTATTATTTTATGTTCTTTTGCAGATGTATAGGCTCACACTACGAACAAGTAAAGAAGCTGTATCTCAGAGATTATGTGAATTGCTGTCAGAACAGTTTTAATATTAACCATGTCAGTTTTGGTTTTTCCACTTATATCACTGTCATCATACTGCAAATAAATGTCTTGTACATCACTGTCTGAGTACTGCAATGTTAACCAATACCAGCTCCCCGCCTTAATAGGACTTGACCCTTGTTTGAAATTAAGACTATAAAAATGTACAGTACAGGGAAGTGACTTTTTCCATTAAAAATGGCTTTTAGTGTGTTACATAAAGGGTGGGAGGGCTGTCTTTTGCTCATTTTTTTGCAGAGGTCAGGCTTTTAAACTTGTTGAAGGGAAATGGTTTTAGTTGTGGCAATCAAGAATTTCAGCTGAAAATAGCTCAAAAAACCTTCTGCTTCAGTACCTTTAAGAGCTACTTCCTCTGCTCTGAGCTGAAAGAAACCAATGTACTGCTGCTCAGGAAGGTTAATTCCCATGCTAATGTAGGGTCAAAACTTTGTAAAGTCGAACATTGCCACAAGTTGTCTACTGGATGGAAGGGCAGATTTGAAGATGTGTTTGAATGATTAAAGTGAACATTTATGTTGTGTCGCCAATCTTTGTATTTGAAAAATGCCACAGGACCAGAGTCTTAAAAGTATTAATCTTGTAATATTTTACATCCTGATGTTTTCTGATCTTTGGATTCAACACAAAAGCTATTCTTAATCCTCCTGCTTATCTCCATTAATGAGGTGAACTTCTCTGGCAGGGGGTGAATGAGTATATACTTGTTCGCTGTTTCTCAATGAAGTTAAATATTCTGTTCTATGTTTTTGCTGTTTGCTATCAGACTTGACAAGTAATAGTCCTAATGTGATACAATTAACTGCAGAAACTAGTATTGTATAAAAGAAGTGGGAAGAAATGGGCCCTTGAAGGGCTGTAAGGCATGCACTCTTAGGTGAAAATGTAATTTTAATCAGTATCTTTTCCCCAGTGTACATTAATGTTCAGACTCAAGAGGTTGAATAACCGATACATAAGCAGTTTCCTTCCTGACAGTGGTAAAAATGTCCAACATGGTATAGAAAACGAAAGTAGAAGACCCAAAAACGTTCAGCTTTTCTAGAGGTTTTTACAGCTGAAGTCTTTGTACCTTGTTTCACATCAAACTCTTTGCAGCCTCTCTGCAGAAGTCACTGGACAGAAACTTTGGCTTACGCTCCTCAAGCCTTGAGATGCAACAGAAGCTGCTAAACCAAAGCAGGTGAGGTGGCCCAGTTAGAAACCCTGGGCTGGTGTCAACAAGAGATACAGATCATGGTGAACAAAATCAGCTCCTGCTGACAGGAGAAGGGAACCTGAGGTCAAGATTTCCTCATGGTCATTGAAAGGAAGCCTGGGACTGCTGTGTCACAACACATACACAGACAAATATGCCCAGGAAAGAATGTGTTGAGTGATGGTGGTGATACTGAAAATACATTTAAATGAGGCTACTTTCATGCTGCCCATGCTCAGCAGGGGACGGGATTCTCCATGATTGAGTATGCCTTGCTTTTTGTCTTCAGTGCTTTGAGCTTAAATGATGGAACTGGGAGATTATCACTTGGTTTGGCTGATCATACTTGAGTAAAAGTGAAAAATGAGGAACAAAGGTTTGGCTGTGATGTGTGGATTTGGGGGATGTGTTTTGTTTTTCCAGAAACGGCTAGTAACTATGGATATTAAGGCTGAAAACTAGGCTAAAGGCCTGGTCTTTCTGCAAAAGTTCTCTTGAACAATTGGCCCCTTTAAGGCCTTTAAAATTCTTCTTACTTAAGACTCTTTAATCATAAATATTGTATTGAAAATCTTGGTGCCTGCGGTCAGGTTGGGCAGTTGACAAATACTGATGGAATACCTTTTGTTTTGGCTTCACAATGTTCTGTGTCTCATTATTAGTCCTGTTATGTTAACCATGCTTTTGGCTGCTCTGTTAAAATCTGATGTGCTGAACTAAAGGGAGTCTTAGCAAAGACAGAGGAGGAGGTTCTCTTTTGTATTTTCCAAATCCTGTTGTATATCTGTCCCTCTGAAAAATGTTCTGTGCCCTCATTAAAGGACACCTTGAGACACTGCACTACTTTATTTCACTTTGCTTTGGTTCAAGCTGTGCTCAAATGTGCATTAAAATGTGGGAAGGAGGGGGGGTAAGGGAAAGTGTCTTTTCAGTGGTGACTGTGTTAAGCTTATGACTGTTCACTCTTTGTATTAAATGTCAGCTCAATGAAGCCATGAGCAGAAAAGTGAACAAATTAAAGACAAATACTTGATTTTTTTTTTGTGAATGATGGTTAACTTACCAGTGATGTATCCTGTTAAGCAGACAAAGTAATTTCTGCAGTAAACAGTGTTATTGTTTTTAAGTGCAGTATTTTCAGGCATTGACATGTGAAAATAACTGAATAGCAAAACAGGTAGCATATGTTCATTCTTGACCTACACTCCAGTATGTAACATTTATGGTGATTGTCTTATTTGTATAAAACAAAGTTCTGTCAAATTAAGTGGAGAATTTTCATATAGAAGACTATATATTAGACTATATTCATCAGAAGAACATATTAAGATTAAATAAATGATTAGAACAGTGATGAAACTGTCCTTTTTTTGTCTGGGGCATGAAGGTATAAAAAGTATTCTCATGGAATTGTTGTGGAACACAATTGCTGTGATTCTTTTATGAGAAGTGCTTGTGGGTTTGTTCACTGAAATCTTACCTGGTCTACAGATTTCTGCTCCCCCAGTGAGTGAGTTTGATTTTGTTCTTGTTTGGTTGCAAGTTATAAATACTCTGTTTTATTTTAAAACAGATGCTCTAGATGTAAAATCTTTCTCCCTAGAGTGTTTAACAGCAGTAAGTACATGACCAGTACTTGCTGCAGTAAACTGCTCTAATAGTGGGGTAGGGTTGAGGCTAAGCAGCACACACCTGTATGGCATGCACAGTTGATGGCACTGTAGAAGAAGAGTAATCTACACTTGCTAAAAGGGAAAAAGGGCGCTCTGAGCTTTTCTGCACTCATACAGCTCTTTCTTAAATGACTTGCAAACAAAGTAAAGATTGTCTAGATTCGCAGCAAGTAGAAATCGCTTGTGAGTGAACAACTTGTATCCTCTTAGATGCCTGTGGGCTTTGATTTCTTGTAAAGAAATGCCTTCAGCTTCCTGCTTTATCCCAAAGCTGCTCTGTGTGTGTGTTAGTTATGTTTCTAGAAATGTCCCACCACACTAAGGGTGCTTGTGGAAACTTCACCATTCACCTTTGGGTCGTGTAGCACCTTGCTTTCCAAACCTGTCATCTGTGACTGATGAGCACATGTGCTGTGTCCACCTTCAAAGGCAGGGAACAGGTCACTTCCCTTCTCCCACTCAGGCAGTGGGCTCTTCCACAGGGCCAAGTTGACTGTAGTGAATCTAATATTTTTCAGTTAAAACACTTGGTCAAATAAGGAGAAAGAAGTTAGCAAATTCAGTTCCTTCTGCTTTATTTGAACATTGAATTTCTGTTACTGCCCAGTGCATGGGCCAGGTTTTAACCTCTGGTTGAATAAATCACCCTGAGCAAGGCCAGTTTCTTGACTTCCCTCCTGATCCCCACCCTGAGCCTGTTCTTTCTGTGCCTGTTTTTCTTTCCTCCTCTGCACCTCACCCTGGTTCTGATTAGGAATAATTTATCTGGTAATTCCATTGGTAGTCCAGGCAGCTGCTCAGGCAGCCTTACAGCAAGGTTGTCCTGTGTAATCAGTACAAGAGAACCCAGCAATGAGCTGTGGAAGGATTAACTTGTGATCAGGGTTTAATTACAAAAGATGGTATCTGCAGCCACCGGGTCTGGTTAGTGTGTGCAACTGTCAATGTTACACACACAGCCACTAAATGCAATTATTTCTGTGGTGAGCCTTCTTCCAGGGTTATCTGGGTCTTGGCATGGTAATTGGAATTGCTTCTTAAGCAGTTCAAGTGGCCTACAGCAGCCACATGCTGTGGTGACCGTCATCTTCTCAACATCCAGCCTGTGTGGAAGGGAGGGATAATCAGTTGGCATTTGTTTACAGCATTTTAGGCTCACTGACTTTCAAAGTATATGAACTTCTTTCTTTCTTATGATGAGAGGTTTAGAGGAAAGAACACAGCCCTCAGATGAATGGATCTGTCAACTTCAGGACTACAAATAATGTGGGAAATTACTCCACTTTAAGTTCTCTTGAGGCAGAAACTCTGGTGTACTCAGCTGCTGCCTTCCATTTTAGAACAGGACAGACTTGATCCTTGTGGGTCCTTTCCAGCTCAGGATGGTCTGTGATTCTATGATCTCATCATCTGTTAGACCTCAGACCTCACTGGAAAACTAATAGAATTTGATTCCCCTGGTATCTTTTTGGCCTTCTGAATATTTGTAAAGTACCTAGGGATTAAATTTGTTAAGGCTGCACACTGGACTACTTAGAGTTTACAAAAGGTCTCTTTTGCAGATGCTGAATTGTGTGTGTTCCTTTTGCAGTTCACAGAGGAAGGAAAACCCCTTTCTTCCTCTGAACAGTTAGTGCTGGAATCTGAGGTGGTGGCTGTATGATGCCAGTTCTGGGTGTGAGGTCAGCTAACAAGGTAGAAGACTTGCACATAATTTCTGAATTCACAGCACAGGTAGGTGAAGTGAGAGCTTGAATAGGCAGGTAAGGATTTGAGTCTGTCCTTATAGTACTGCAGTTCTTAGGCTGTTGATTCCTGACCATGTTCAGCCTCCTGATGACCTTGGTTCTGCCTTTCTCTTTGTGAGTGGGAAGCTGTATCGATAACAGGCCAGAACTCAGGTGTGGGAAAAAGAGAGTTTAGGAAAAAAATAAGTTTTGGAAAAACCTCTTTTGAAGCACAGAAAAGTTTTCTTGGTTTCAGTTAAAACTGGGTTTTAACCACAACTTTCTTAGCAATTGAGATAAACCTTCACTCTAAAAGTCTTCCTCGAGGTTTCACAGACCTTTTGTCAACTCTCAGGATACAAGGTCAGTCACTCAGTTTTCAAAATGATGGGGGGCACTTGAATGTGCTTTGAAGGGGACAACTTTTAGCATAAGGATTAATTTAAATTAGTTCCTGCAAAAGCAAAACCCTTCATTGTTTTCCATTCTTGAACATCATATTGGCTTGGATTGTTGGGAATGTAACTTTTTGTTTTTTTCCCTGGTAACTGAACTCTTAATACTGCTGCACTGTTTACACTTGTATTGAAGCCTTGATTTCCTGTCAGATTCTCCTAATGGGCAGTAGAACTGCACAGGCTCCTTGTAATTATAACATATACCTGAATTACACTATTAGGAGCATGTTATGAGACAACTGAAGTGGCATTAATTACCTTAGATGAAATTTCTTATTTTACTGTCTTAGCTATTTGAAATAGGTATTTATAGTCTAAACCACTTTTTCAGTATTTAAAAAACAAACAAACAAACAAAACCACAACCCCAACCATCAAAATAACAAAATAGCCCTCCAAACCTGGAGCACTGATGGCTTTTCTTAAAGACAAAACAACAAAAACTTAAGGAAGTGAGATGATCTTCCTTGATTAGATGTAAATCCCTGCGTAATTAATGACCTTATTGTTGCTATTAACCAGTTTATACAGCAACATTGTACATTGCTGGGTGGATGCTAACCACATTTTCCTCCCTGAATTATAAAGGCACAGTTGTTCATAAATTTCCCTATTTACAGATGACCAAATAAGGAAAACAACTTTAGTACTGTACAGCCTCAGTTATCCTTACTTTGTTGAAGAGGGACATGATCCTTCACATCGGCTCAAAGTGACATTTGTGGAACAGCCTTTGTAAGTTACTTCTTCTTCATATTCAACTTCTCTACAATTCTCTGTCAAATGTAAAAAGAAAAAAATTCTGCTATAATTCATCTTGGTCTTCTTGAGTGACCTTTGTTAGATGCCCAAAGCCTCCATATTTGGTTTCCTTGAAAACCATTCTTATTGCATGAGATAATTAACAAGTCACAAGTGAGTTACATAGCAAGAGAAGGTTTTAAACTGGTCACTAAAGTTTCAAGTGAGGCTTACCCTGGAGGACAACAAAAGAAAAGAATAAAATTATTTTTTAAGAAAAGAGAAGTTGTTGGAATTACAAATGAGCAAAAAAATCCTGTTAAGAATATAGTACACATTCAGTCCAGCATGGAAAAACTAATCCTCTGCTGAGAACACAAAGATGCAAAGAGAACAACCAGTTGGCTCATTTTGGTAGAATTATTTCTGGTTCACAGACTGCACTTATTTGAAAATTGCTTAATTTACTCATTTTAAGGATATATTTATAGGTAGCCAGAAGTTCACAATTTGCCTTGCTAGGGAGAATGTGTAATGCTATGTTAGGTTCTATGTGTCAGTGTTACATTTTCTCCTGCCTTGAAGCACCACACTAAGCACTTTATGAAGCAGAAAGCTGACTGAAAACACAAGTTTTCCAAGGAGTTCAAAGATAGTGTTTGAAGCTTATATTAAGGAGACAGAGATGTTGAAAACTATGAAGGCAATTCATACACCGCTCACACCTGGTCCTGCACAATGATCTTTTAAGCACAGTCAGGTCCCCTGCTGAGAGAAAGGTTATAGATTATTGAACATTATTGCAGGGGAGGCTCAGTTAATGCTGTAGTATGGCTTTGGGTTTTTTTTATTGGAGAATAAGACAACTACTAACTGGGCAGTAGACTAAGAGGCTGTATCTATATGCCCAAGTGTGCAAAGCATGTGAGAGCTAATAGGAAGGCTGCAGGGTAATGAGGGATAGCCCGTTCCAGTAAGAGGTTTCTTACACTGCTTTTTAAGATGACAGAATAAAGGTTCTGTGGTTCTCCTGAAGTGCATCCTGTCAGACTCTAACTCACACTTCTTAATTTTAAAATATTGAATAGCAGGGAACCTGTATTAAATCTGTCAGACAATAGCTTTAGAAAAATAACTGCAGAAAGAAAAGATGGAGTCAATGGGTACAAACAGGATCATAGCCAAAGGATATGTAAAGAAAATTCATACACTCATGAAAAAATGAGGCATTAAAAGCAAATCCATGAAAAAGGAAATTATATGGAGATACATTACCGTGTGGCACTGTTGATGGTACAACAGAGGACAAGGATGTTGAAAGTCTAGAGGTGAGAGAAGGAGATGATGTCGTGCGGGCAGTGGTCAGTGTTGTTGTTTGCAGGGAACTCTGTTCAACTGACTGTGTAGAAGCCATCGTGATAACATGGGGAGCAAAGGTAGTAGTTGTAGACAAAGCAGTTGGGATCAACGCTGGCCTAGACTGGGCAGAGATAGTGGTAGGGACAGCTAATGAAGATGTCTTGCCATGTGGAGTCAGTGTGGTGTTTTCAAAGTAAGAATGTGTAGTGCTGCCAGCAGACCTAAATGCGGAAGTAGTCAGGGATGTAGGCACAGACATTGTGCTGATGGTTAAGGCCGAAGCAGAAGAGAATGGAGACGTGGCAGTAAATGGCAGCCGGGTGCTGAGCGGGCTGCTGGGGACAGGTAGAGAGCTGGGATTTGGAGAGGTTTCCAGAGGCACTTCTGTGGAGACAGAGGTCCTGGAGGTGCTGCTGATGGAGGTGGTGGTTGTGGTCTTGTTCGTGGTCACAGGTGGCCCAGTGTGTACCACAGTTGACTGTTCAGGGGTGAAGGCTACCAGGAGGGAAGCACAGGTCAGTTGTGGATGAGGACAGAAGGGGAAAGCAAAGAAGGTTGTTTGAAGCTTGAGACTGCAAACATAAGGAAAATCAGAATTCCAGTACAGCAGTGAGTATTCCCAAGTTTGAGGGAGGACTAGGCCTATGTCCATTCCACAAGCGGCTGCTTACATCCCCCTTGAACAGGATGAAATGGACAGGGTGTCCTCATAGGGGCAAGGTCTCTCTTCCTCTTACAGAAACAAGGTCCTTTCTGAACGTTCATGTCCTCTGAAGGAACGGAAGTGCCTAAGGACTGCCCCTCCAAGACTGGCAGGCCAGGCTACATGGGACTGACCTTTTTGCAGGGCCATAATGAAGAATGGTCATACCACTGTGCTGATGCAAAAACAAATGGGAATTGAGAGCAAAGAATAAAACAACTGTGCAAGCAACCTGCTCTGATAGAAATGAAGAAGAGAAAAGGAAGAGCAGCAGGAAGCACCAGGATTGGGTAGGAAGGAGACTTACGAGGCTGTGAGGAGCTAAGCCATGTTGAGGACGCAGTTGAGGGAAAAGAAGCAGGCAATGGCATCGTGCTGGTTTTGGCCGTGGTGGGTGCAGAGGACTCTGTTACAGGAGATTCCTTTGCAGCACTGGTTGTTGGGGAAGAGGTCTTGGGCCTCAGGGTTGTAGGTGTGGGCCTGAGGCTGGTGCTGGGAGCTGCTGTGGAGGAGGCTGTGGAAGTGGTGGCAGTGGACGGCAACCGGGTGCTGAGCGGGCTGCTGGGGACAGGTGGAGAGCTGGGATGTGGAGAGGCTGTTTCCAGAGGCACTTCTGTGGAGGCAGAGGTCCTGGAGGTGCTGCTGATGGAGGTGGCGGCCGTGGTCTTCTCTGTGGTCACACGTGTCACTGCATGTGGCATGGTCAACATTTTATGGGTGAAGGCTGTCCGGAAGGAAGTACAGGTCAGTTGAGAGTGAGGATAGAAGGGGAAGAGAAGGAGATGGGCACAATCTTTTTTATTAAGGGGAGAAGTTAAGCCTGGGATTACACTGAATATGTCTGGGAAGAGGAAAGACCAGACATTTTGCTCATCCATTTAGTTTTGTCATCATTCAGGGCCAGTCAGGGCCAATACTTGTCAGGTGATGATGGGGTGACTCTGTCTGGATGTGAAGTGCCTACTCTGGCAATCACTCATTTGCTACCACTCAACAGGTATGGGGAGAGAATTGGAAAAAGCAAGAACAACCACATATATTCTGGATGGAAAAAGTTTTCAGAAGTAAAGAAACTAAAGGAAAATCAAACCAAGACCCACCCACAAGATGGCCATGACTTATAACTTCTTGCCACTAGCCAATATCCCACCAGTCTCCAAGCAAAGGCTGCTTGGAAATAACTGTCCCACCCAGTCCACCCCCACTGTACAGCTGAGCATGATATTCTGTGGTATGTAGTGTCTCCTTGGACACTGGCTTTGGGCCAGCTATGCTGGCTGTGTCCCTGATGGACTTGTGCCTACCCCATGGCCACTCCCTGGCTGGCAGAAGTGCAGAGGGGGCCCAGAGGCGGAGCTGGCACTCCTGAGCAACCACCAAAGCAGTTGTGTGCCATCAACACAGCTGGGACGCACATCTAAAACACACTACCAGGAAACCTGCTCTGTCCCAAGCAGAACCAGTGCACAGGCCCAAGAATACACCAAGAACAAAGCTGAGCAAAAGCAGTGGGAATGGTGGGGTAGACAGACAAAGATCCACAAGTACTGTATCACTCATGGAGGGAATGCTGATGGGAGGGCAGGAAGAGCTGGGCAGAGCAGGAAAGCCATGAAGAATTATTACCAGGCTGCGAGGAGCTGAGCCATATTGAAGACACAGTTGAGGAAGGAGAAGAAGCAGATGATGGCAGCGTGCTGGTTTTGGCCGTGGTGGATGCAGTGGACTCTGTTACAGGAGATTCCTTTGCAGCACTGGTTGTTGGAGAAGAAGCCTTGGGCCTCAGGGTTGTAGGTGTGGGTCTGGGGCTGGTGCTGGGAGCTGCTGTGGAGGAGGCTGTGGAAGTGGTGGCAGTGGATGGCAGCCGGGTGCTGAGTGGGCTGCTGGGGACAGGTGGAGAGCTGGGATGTGGAGAGGCTGTTTCCAGAGGCACTTCTGTGCTGCTTGGTGGGCTAGCCCCTGTGGAGACAGAGGTCCTGGAGGTGCTGCTGATGGAGGTGGCGGCTGAGGTTTTGTTTGTGGTTACAGGTGGCCCGATGTGTACCACAGTTGACTGTTCATTGGTGAAGGCTGCTGGAAGTAAAGCACAGAGCTTTTGAGGATGAGGGCAGCAAAAGTCGGAAATGGAGGTGGTCAGGCACCTCAGATTTAGGATATAAACAAAACTAGCAGGGCTGTGCTGCACTGAGTATTCCCTGGGAAAAAGGGAGCACTGAGACTGTGGGTCCTGTCTACAAGCTGTCTGGCTTCTGTCTTCAAAAGGGAGGAAATGGATACAGTGCCTTCCAACAGGCAACATCCTGCTCTTGGAAGAGGACCCTGTGTGAATATGCATGTGTCCTTTCAGGGAATAGGGAGAGCTTAAGGACATTCCCCTCTGAGACTGGCAGTTCAAGCTCCACAGGAGATATCAGTGTCCCAGAGCCCTAAGTAAGTAAGGTCATACCAGTGTTCCAATGCAAAACAAAGGGGATAGAGAGCCAACACTAAAACAACTCTGCAAGGAAGTTGTGTAGCTGGTAAGGATGAGTGGAAAAAGGGAGAGCAGCAGGAAGTACCAGGATGGGAAGGGGGGAGCCTTACCTGGCTGTGAGGAGCTGAGCCATATTGAAGACACAGTTGAGGAAGGAGAAGAAGCAGGCAATGGCATCGTGCTGGTTTTGGCCATGGTGGGTGCAGAGGACTCTGTTAAAGGAGACTCCTTTGCAGCACTGGTTGTTGGAGAAGAAGCCTTGGGCCTCAGAGTTGTAGGTATGGACCTGGGGCTGGTGCTGGGAGCTGCTGTGGAGGAGGCTGTGGAAGTGGTGGCAGTGGATGGCAGCCGGGTGCTGAGCGGGCTGCTGGGGACAGGTGGAGAGCTGGGATGTGGAGAGGCTGTTTCCGGAGGCAATTCTGTGCTGCTTGCTAGGCTGGCTCTTGTGGAGACAGAGGTCCTGGAGGTGCTGCTGATGGAGGTGGCGGTTGTGGTCTTGTTCGTGGTCACAGGTGGCCCTATGTGTACCACAGTTGACTGTTCGGGGGTGAAGGCTGTCCGAAGGGAAGCACAGGTCAGTTGCGGGTGAGGGCATAAGGAGAAGGCAAATGTGGTCGCTGAAGCCCCGGACTGGGAGCACCAACATCAACAACTTCAGCATGCTGCACTGAGTATTTATTAGAAAGAAGGAGGTGGGAGTAAGGGCTCTGCCCTATACCTGCCCTCTTTTTTTTTCCCATAAAAGGGGAGGAAAACAACATGCTGCTTTCCATCGGGCAAGATGCTTCTTGCTCTTTCTGGAAGCAGATCCTGTGTGGATGTGCAGGTCTCCCAAGGAAAAGGAGCACATTAAAGTTTGCCCACTTCAGAACTGACATGGTGGCCAGTGTGGGACAACTGGACCCCCAGGGTGATACCAAATGACAACCACATTACACTGCTGATTCAAAAAGAAGTGGGAATGGAGAGCAAATTTAAAGAAAACATGCAAGTGGTTTGCACTGCATATTTCCCCACTGCAGTGGTGGAAATGAAAAAGAGAAGAGGCAGAGCAGGCAGAAGCAGCAGGACATGTAAGAGAGAGCCTTACTAGGCTGTGAGGAGCTGAGCCGTATTGAGGAGACAGATGAGGAGGGAAAAGAAGCAGGCAATGGCATCGTGCTGGTTTTGGCCGTGGTGGGTGCAGAGGACTCTGTTACAGGAGATTCCTTTGCAGCACTGGTTGTTGGGGAAGAGGTCTTGGGCCTCAGGGTTGTAGGTGTGGGCCTGAGGCTGGTGCTGGGAGCTGCTGTGGAGGAGGCTGTGGAAGTGGTGGCAGTGGACGGCAACCGGGTGCTGAGCGGGCTGCTGGGGACAGGTGGAGAGCTGGGATGTGGAGAGGCTGTTTCCAGAGGCACTTCTGTGGAGGCAGAGGTCCTGGAGGTGCTGCTGATGGAGGTGGCGGCCGTGGTCTTGTGTGTGGTCACAGGTGGCCAGATGTGTGGCACAGTTGACTGTTCATAGGTGAAGGCTGCCAGGAGGGAAGCACAGGTCAGTTGTATGTTGCTGGCTTATGGGAAGTTGGGTGATATTGACTTCTCTATTTTTTGAGGTTTTGTGGTCATTTATGGGCCAGGATGGGAAGCTTATTTCCAACTAAATGTGGTTGGTTTTGGGTTTGTTTTTTTTTTTTTCCCCAGTTAATAAAGGTGTCCATTATCCTAAATATGTTCCATCCTCTCCTGCTTCTCTTTCATAAGTGCTTGCTGTTGACTATTTTGAAAGTTGACATCTAGCAATTTGTCTCATATCCTTCTTCCTGGAACTATTGAGTGGGGAAGAGGTATCACTTGTTTACTCATTGTTTAGAACTGGCTTGCTGCAGAGTCCTCTGGGAGGGATCCATGGGAGGGCCATGGCTACTGAAGGGATATGGATGCATTGGCCAGGGACAATTCTTATCTATTTCATGACCAGAGCACTCACCTGTTACTACTTTAGTAGTTGGTGTCTTAGCTCTGGTTGGCTCCCTTGCTACAAAGAAAGGGATGAGAGAAAAGAATAATTGAGTCTTGGGAAGGATTCTAGGCAAAGCATGTTGTGGCATCTCCCCAAAGGAGGATCAACGCTAAGACAACTCTGGCACGTGGGTCTAAGTGAAAGAACTTCAGCCTGGAGTTGAGCGTACACTTTCCTGCCCACCCTCCACTGGTGACTCTTGCACTCGGGGTCAGCATTGGTCCATGAGATCATATTTGTTGAACAGCACTTTTCTTGGATGTGCCAGGGCCTAGTCATCCTTTGGCTGGAGATGATGCCTTGGGTTATGCCTCTCACTCAAAACTGTCCTGAGCTGTAAATTGGAGATGTGTTTCCAGTTTCCCTGCCTTTTGTTCACCCTTGTCCCACTGTGCATTCTCAGGGCAGCACTGTAAGAAGAGAGAGGTGTTTTAGCTTGTATCTGATTGGTAGCTATAGGGCAGGAATTAATGGATGCCTGAACTCTCATAGAAGCCTGTGCCCCAGAGCCAAAGCTCTGAAGTTGCAGGGAGAAGGACACAGTCAGGGTCATGTGTGGGTCAGGCCCAGGACCTGCTGGTGTCCTGTGGCAATAGCAGGGGGAATTGAGACGAGTACCAAAACTGAAGCCTTTGTGGGATGTGCTGCTTAGAAGAGAAGGGTGGGAGCTGGAAGAAGCAGGCAGAGCAGCAAGAAGGGCAGGAGGGAGCCTTACCAGGATATGATGTTCCCAGCTGGGTTGAGGAGAGGGAAGAAGCAGATGAGGTTGAAGTGACAGGCAAAGAGCTGGAGCTCGGAAATGTCCTTGTTAGCGGAACTCCTGGGCTAGTGGCAGGGCTGGTCTCTCTCAGGACAGAGGTGCTGCTGGTGGATCTGCCAGGGATGGTCTGTGTCTGTGTGACGAGGTGCTGCACAGGCTGTGTCAATGTTGTTCTTATGTGGGTGACAACTGCAGAGAGAAAAGCACAAGTTGAGTGAGGGTGGGTCTGAAGGGTGCCTCTGACAATTTGACACTCTCTGCCTTTTTCTGAAGCTCCTGAGGAAAGAAGAGCCTAGTTGGATATACATGTTTCCCCTGCCAAGTATTCCAAACTGGGCAAGACCATCATCTGGAAAAGCTGAGGTAAATGAAGCAGAGTCTTAGGCCAAGGGCCTCTCTCTAGTCCCATTTACTCACCTTCTGGGTAGTGCAGAGTGGTTGCTTTGGTTCCCTCACTCTCTGTGGCGAAAGAATGAATATTAGTAATGGGTGGGAGCTGGTGAGCTTCCTAGAGGAAGCTGTAATTGCTTGCACAAGAAGACCTAGATATATGTACCCCAACAGTACTTTGTGGGAGAGACCTGGATTTGGAAAAGAGTGTACAGTTGCCCTCCCACTACAGTGGACTTCCCACCACACACTGTCCCAGCCTGTCAGTTGCTAATGTAGTAATTCATGTTGTCATACAACCTCAGAGGAGACTGTCCTTGTTTGTATATTGAGTGTCATACATTCAGAAAGGTTAATATTTCTGGGGGGAGTATTTCTTACAATGGGTAGGGGGAATCTATATTCTGTGATCTGTGAGTTTTGAAGAACTTGCTTTGAGGCATAGAGAGATTTTGTCTATATTTGGAGGAAGTGTTGGAAGAGATGCTAGCTAGCTAATGATAGCTTTGAGATCATATTTGGATGTCAGATGCTTGCTCTGTTGGCAAGATAAATTTCCATTTTAATCACACTTCTTATCCATGTCCTTTCCTTTCTGTTTGCAATGTTAAGACCTCTAGTAAGAATGCCTGGGTTTTTTAATAAGGAGTATGTTGACATATGACTTGTGAGTGATGGTTTCACCTGACAGATGTAAAAAAGTGCTATTTACCTGCTGTTGTTAGTTCAGGCTGGCTGAAAGTTGTGCTCCAACTTGTGGTTTGAGTAGGTATCGAGGAGGTTGCTATTTCCCTTTTGGTGGTGGTCTTGAAAGATGGTGAGGTGACCCCTACTTGTTCTGTCTCTGTTGAAGCAGCGATTGATGAGGCAGAAGGTGATGAGGGAACAGACTTTGGTGTAGTGGCCATGATTCTTTTCACTGAGGTAGTTATGGAAGGGGTAGTGATGGTTGTAGTCATGTTTGGTGTGGTAAAAATGGATGTTATATGTTCTTTTGGAGTAAAGGTAAAAATATAATGTAAGTAACCAATTCATAGAAAAATTAAAACCAGATAAATTATAAAGAAGATATTTGTATTTTAGAGATAATTTTTTATTTTTCAAATATTTTCACTATGACTGTTGTATTCATGTTCTCATACACTTACCAAATATTTCTGAGTTTATATTTGTTTTCTATTGTCTCATGTCTGTCTTTGTTCTCATTTTCTGTATTTTTCTGTATTAGATTTGTTTAATATTTAAGTAGTTAGCTTTGTAGTCACTTTGGCTAAAGTCTATGTGGACTTTGTCCATTGGCTTTTATTATGTTCCAAATCAGCCACACTTGCAGCTTATGCAATTTGTATTGAAAAGCTAGATAACATCATACTGTAGACTCTCCTTGCCTGAGTGCACAAATCATCTGTCACAATGTCAGCTTTCATGTCTTTTGACTTCTTTGGGATCTATTTTTACCTCTGCTTTCCCTGACAGTCATGGTCCAAGACGCTTTATTAGTTGAAGTGCATGCTGGTATGAGGCTAAATCAGGCTCTACAAACCACAGAATCAGAAAGTAATTTATGCTGGCAGAGTCATCCTCCAGAGAACAGGACTTTAGAAGCCTAGACAAAGCTGCTACACTGCTACCTGTGTGACTCTGCTTTGGGGCTTGCTTACATTATTCAGAGTCAATAGATTGGGTGCTCCTTGAACTCCATAAATGAACCAGTGGAAAAGAGGCTGAAGCTGAGCTAATAAACCCAACTAGAGCTGGGCTTGCTCACTGCTTATAGAAATTCTAATTGTGTTTCTCAGATTACTCACTTTTTGGTTGCATTTTTAACCTAATGCCTATATCCTATATCTTTTTATGCACTTTCAATCTACACTTCTGAACATTTCTGGTTTACAAACTCCTTTCTGGAAGCCTGCTTTGCCTGCTTCATGATTTGGAGTCTAATGCTTGGATGGTGTGTGAATTTGAAATGCCTTCCTAGGAATGGTATCTCAATGATACAGAGGTTTAGAACAAGTTTATAATAATTTATTTTAGACAATAACACTAAAAACCTACCAGTAGTTGACTTTATTGTGACAAGAGGTTGTGAGGGTGAAGTTCTTGGAACTGTAATTTTTGCAGTTATTGTTGGATTTGTAGTCTCAGATAATACAGTTGTTGCAGAAGAAGTACTAGGTACTGTTGGAAGTGTGCTTGTGGTAGAACTCCTAGTTACTTTAGGCTGCACTGTTGTTACTAAGAAAAAAATGAAAATGAAAAGATGAGAATTAGTCCTCAGTAGGACAACATATCTATATTAATGGAATTTTTTCTAAAGTAAAACAAGTGGTTTTATAGCTATTAGCAGTAGCTACTATTAAAACCCATTACCTTTTAGATTAAACCTTGAACTGTTATTCATTACTTCCTTTGCTATTATATGCAGTGAATACATTAAACAGGTATTCTTGGAGATGCTTTATACCATTTTCTTCACTTTAAAGTGAATTTGGCATAAACAGTTGTTCATATCAGCAGAGATGGAACAATATTCCAATCCTATATCAAATAGTATTCATAATTTTATTATTCATATGACCCACAGTATAAAGTTTTCCAATATCATGTCTTTAGGGAAATTAATGGAATTTCTAACAAATTTAAGATCAAGATATGTAGATTCCTTTCCTGTATCAGGCTATAGGGATTTGGTGTAGTCAGTCACACATTTCCATCAAGACTTCCTTCAACTGTTGAAGTGTTATATGGCCAGTCCCTAGTAAGATGTGGCATAAATTTCTGTGAGATCCTTTTCATCATAGAATCATAGAATGACTTGGGTTGGCTTAGACCATTAATGATAATCTAATCCACTCCCTCTGCAATGAGCAGACATGAGTTCAACTAGATCAGGTTGCTCAAATGCCTCTCCAGCCTTAACTGGAGAGGTAAGGGGATTCAACAGTCTCTGCGGGCAACATCTTCCAGTGTTTTACCAGCTTCATCATAAACAATTTCTTCCTTATATCTAGTCTGAATTTACTCTCTTCTGATTTAAAACCATTTCCCCTTCTCCCATTACAACAGGCCCTATTTAAAAAGTCTATCTCCATCTTTCTTATAAGCCCCATTCTAGTACTGAAAAGCCACAAAGAGGTCTCCATGGACCCTTCTCCTCCCCATGCTGAACAACCCCAGATCTCAGCCTTTTCTCACAGGAGAGGTGTTCCAACCCTCTGGTCATTTTTGTGGCCCTACTCTGTCTTTCTTGAATTAAAGACTGCAGAGCTGGGCAGAGCATTCCAGGTGGGCTCTCATCAGAGCAGAGGGGCACAGTGCCCTCCCTTGACCTGCTGTCCAAGCAGCTTTTGACGCAGCCCAGGATATTATGGTACCAGGGTATTTTTCATCATTTCACCTTATGCATGTGAAACTGATAATGCTGTTATATCACACAGAAAAGGGCATTATTCATGTCATAAACACTTATCAGGACATAATATCAGTGTGTAAGTTACACAGCTGGTCAACTGTGTAAACTAACCTGGTGAAGGTGAAGATGGTCCGGGTGTGGTGGTAACGTTTACTTGTCCTGTTACATAAAGATAAAACAGGTTATATTTGTGAATAAAAACATATTATAATATCCCAGATAAGGCAAATCTCATTGGATTGGATTGCAAGAACTGTGCTAATTACTGAGGTATTCCTGAAAGTATTTAATCTTACATATTTCCGTGGTCAAATTCACATCAAAGGACTTAATTACAAAGAAATCAATACATCTCATTATTATAATGAACACTAGTAAGTTTTTCCTATCTTTGTTATGACTTTTATGGCTAAGGGCACCTCAGTTTTCAGGGATAGTGGAACATGGTTTTGTATGTAAGGGAGATCACTGGCTGAGATCCTGGTTACACAAGATAGAATTTTATAATGAAAATTTCGTTCTTAGGGTTTGTTTATGTCTGCATGAAAATCCAAACTGTCCAGCTAGAGTCTATCCAAAACCTTATTTAATAAAATAGGTTGTCATGGAAATAAGCCTTATGGTAATGAACCTCAAGTTAATTAAAAAAAAATCTAGAAAGATATTTATTGAGTCCAGTAGCTAAATCTGCTCTTTTGCTACATGTTTCCCTTTTTCTGTGAAATGTGTTAAATACCTCTGAGACTCAGAGCTCTGCTGGGCCCGTGCCTCACACAGATTAGAACACCAATACTTTATTGTACAAGCAGTATAAAATGGGTTTATTTTGAAAGGAAGCTATGTTTAGATGAACACTCATTTATGGAGAGATACTATAAAAATATTTTCTCTGAGTCTGTGCAAATGTTGTAGTATAGTTTTCAAGTTACTGTGGAGAAAGAACTGCTGCTTACCACACGGCATGCACCTTTCTTCTTCATGGTCAAAGTACTCATCATGAGAGCAGTTGTAACAGCCTGAAGAAAGGGGAAGAGAAGTCTGTTTTAAATTTCTTAGAGAAAAGCATTTAATTTACACTATTTATAATTGAATATATTATATATCTGTTATTAAAAATAGTATCAATTTCAACATTATCTATTCAGGTAAGTATTTCCAGTGTTAGCCTCAGAAGGAGGTTTTGTCTATGTAGGAATTTGTTTAGTTTGTCCAGCTATATCCATTTGTTTAATAAAAATATTTATTTCTCTCTCCATGTTTTCTTTCCTAAGTACAGTGCATTCTTTTGATTTGGTGCAAGTCAGAATTTCTCTTCCAGACAGGCTGAACTTGATATAAAGCTAAATATAGTACATCTACTGAGTTGATTATGTATTTAAAACACTACTAGTAAGGGAAATATTAGCAAAACTTCTTCAAAAAATAACATCAATTAGATTATCATTATTTAATGTGGTATGACTGATCTAAAAAAAAAAAACTAGCACTGAAAACAATTATGTTACTGTTTCCTGGTTTACAGTAGTAGAGGTTATTACCTTCAATATTGACATATTTGTAGTTTTGATTTGGACAGTTACAAGGCCTGTAGTGCCAGGTGCATTTGTCATCATTGTAGCCATGGGAAAAAGCATCATCAATTCCTTTTCTTTTATGAGAATTGTAATACTCACAATAGACAGCTAAAGAAAGGACAAGCAAGAGAGAAGATGTTTCTTTTTCAAATTAATGGCATGATACTTCCAAAGTACTAGAAGGAAAACAAAATTAATTAACAGTTGGAATAAAAATCAATTCACTGAAGTGATTAGCTTCTGATGTAAATATATATTTTAACTCATGGAAGTCAGTTTCTTTTTTGCAAGTACAGTATGCAGACACTTCCACAACCTTTCATACACAAATATATTGAATATGTTGAATATATTGAAATGTAGAAGGAAATCCATCAAAGATGACAACTCTAACATTGATTTATAGCATGTTCATCATCTTTTTTCCATTGTATTTGCTGTTTTGGAACACCTTGATGTCATTTTCCTGTTTTACAGTGTTCCAGCCAACACAGCTGTCTACATTCCCTTGACATCCACACAGAAATTGATTTCATCATAGCTCAAATGAAACATTTTTTTACAATTTCATGCTTTCTCTGCTGGCAAACTCACAGTGTACTATACACTGATAGGAGAAGAAACAATCTGCTTTCTGGGACCCCATTATTTTCTCTCTCATGAGTTCATGATAAAAAGAGTTAAAATATTTTGGTTAATTTAGCAGAAAAGTACAGATTTCAAAACCCAGGTGACTGAGGTTAATTCTTTGCCCACAGAGAAAATGCAAACATTGAGGTGGTTATTACTAAGTTTCCTATGTTGCCAAATGAATATACTGACCATAAAAATCTCTTAAACCTGTGTAAGGAGAGCTTAAAGAAACTCACGACAGAACTCAGGGGTCCTCCAGTCAATGCAGATGCCTTTTTCCAAGCATGCCATGGCATAGACTGCGATGGCGTCACACATGCACTGACAGTCCCCTCCAATATCACACCCACAGGAGTCTCGGACACAGGCCTCATAGTAGGGCATCCGATTCACCTGCATGGCAAAAAGGGATTCATTTTCCAAGATGATTTTGTGCCTATTATACTCTATGTATATGCATAGCCACTGCAGCATTATCCACATTTCTCACTGGTTTTTGCCACCCGAAAATGCATTAATCAATATCAGGAATCACCAATTCCTGATTCTTAAGCCTTCATTATTTTTTTCACTCTCTTAGTTTTAACTAATCAGTTAATGGCATACTTAGCATTTGTGTTCACAAAAGGGCTGGTGAATTGCAAATTAAAAAAAAAATAAAATTAACATAAATGTGAGCCAAAAACATTTTAAAATGTATTTTATTGAAACAGTTTGCCAAACAGAAAATCACCTGTTGGAGCATGAGCATTTGGAAGAATACGGATTATGCCTATAAATAAAAAAAAGAGCAAATAAATTCTTACCTTATTGTGACAGGCAGAAAAAACATGGCTGTTGATGATGGAACATGTCTTTTCTGCCCATGCTTTACGATAAGGGTTTTTGCTACAGGGGTCCACTACAAAGTACACATCCCCACAGAGAGGATTCTCTTTCCAAGAGTTGACAAATTCCAGCTCGTTTGATGCCACGTACTTGCTTCGAGTTTCAAAGTCATCCTTCATGTTGCCATTATAGTTACCACACAAACCACAGATCGTTTCCTAGATTCAATGAAAGCATCAATATCAGTTCAGCAAGTTACAATTCTCACCTTCCCTTTTGATCACTGACTGTTTCCTGTGCTTTAGGAGTGAATGTCATCTACAAATACACTCTCATAACATACTTGTGCATGGGTTTCTCCTCTAAACTGTAAATTGTCACCATTTAGAGATCAAATTAAAATGTGCAGTTGCATAAATTACAAACACTTAGCTCAAAAATTCCCTGAATGCAGTATAGAAATACCTTAAAATTAGCCTCTTGTGGAGATATCTGTTGTTTTGGAGATAATGATAAAAATTAATTGCTTTGCCATCACAGAGACTCAGGGTAACTGTGATCAAATGTGCAGTTCAATCTGAATGGAGGGACACTTTAAGGAAATTATTCTGCAATACCTGTGTTTCTCTGGAGATCTTGATGAAGAAGTTCATATGCTTATTCCAAATAAGGGTCATGTTGTATTTTCCTGGGATAATGATATCAAACGTCAGGTGAAGGGCATTCTTTTTCACTTTGTATCTTATACCAGGATTTCCCCCAGAAATAGCAAAGGTTTCATCTCTCAGTATGATTGTCAGATTCTGGAAGAAAATTTATCTGCAAGTTACAACTTGTCAAGTTTCAGTATTTTTGTTGCTGAAGTTCAGCTGCTGTAACACTGCAGCAGGAAAACAGTATTTTTTGATTGAGCAATTCACTGCAGAGTAAACTTCAAAATTTCCTGGCTTCTACATAGACAAGATTCTTGGAGAATGAAACACAACATGAGAATTAAAAAAACCCAAACAAACAGCTATGACATTTCCTACTAAAACCAAGGCTCTAGGTTTAGCACATAATTTCACTTACAAGACCTTTCTCTTAAGATACAGCTAAAGCTTCCAAAAAATGAAGAAAATCTGGTTTTAAAATCTATTCAGCTGGATAATGGCAGAAAGAAGAGCTTACCCCAAGGTAAATGCTGATGGATCTGGAGCACGTAACTCCTGATTTCCCACAGATGACATTCTCAGTAACAATTTTGAAAGAAGAAATGGGTCTGTTAACACTGCAGCCATCCTAAAAAAAACCCAAAACAAACCACAAGAAGCACAGAGGCTCAATAGACTATGCCTGAAGTCTTCCAGCTTAAAACACAGAAGTATAAGAAAATACAGGATGTTTAAAATGTCATTATTAATTTTGTTTTGGGAGGTGATGACCTCTGCTTTGCTAGTCAAACTGATGTAACTTCCCTAAAGACATATTTCTCTGGTACAGAATACAATGACTATTTAAACTTATTTTTAAAAAAATCTAAAATTGGTTATAATTGCATGAAAATTACGGTTTTTTTGAAGTAAAATATTTTCATTCTAAGCATTGTAATAAACATAATATGTAGAAACTCAGTAAGTGGTTATAAACATTCAAAGTGCTGTAGTGTTTATTGATGCATCCTAGCATATTTTTATTAGTCTCTTAAATCCAGCTATTTCTTGATGCTGAAATGCTGCTGAAACAACCAGAAGGAAGCAGGTTACCGTAGCTAATATGTATTCACAGTTGCCATCAAACACAAAACGCTGTCCATCAAAGGTGGTGATGTGGCCTTCTCCATACAGATTACAGGTGGAGGAACACCTTGTTTTCTGAACACATTTCCATTTGCCTTTTGTGCAAGTGCTGGGAGTGAGAAGAGAAACCACACTCAGATTTCAAAGAAATGCCATCTTCACCTGCTTATTTTTATATACATCCACTTTTATCGATAACATGTTCAACATGTTTAATTGACTTATGTATATTGAGACCAAGTTACAGTTAATATAAGAACCATAATTAAAATTTATGGACTGCCCAGAAAATGAATTAATAATAAAGAAGAAACATTAAATAATTTTTGTGCTTTTTTAAATTAAAGAAATAGTGAAACCCATTTATTTTTGCTCTTAATGAGATCAGAAATCACTGCTCTGTGTAGTTTGGGGAGTAGTTTTTTTTTAAATAATAATAGACTAGAAAGGGAATAAAGTGCATTGAGAATGCTGCTAATGAAATGGGAATCTATTTGGGGCTGGTTGCTTTTATCTACAGAAAAGAAGAAAGATTTTGCCCTCATCTTTATTTGAGCTGTTAATAATACTTGACTATACAATTTACAGTCACAGGCCCTACTGGATGCCTTTATTCCTGAACATACATAAAGCAGAAATTATCCCTGAAGCTGGTATAATGACTCTTATCCATACATATATTGTCAAATGTTAATATTCTCTCTGTTAATCCCTGTAATGTGTCATGGTATTTCTGCCTTACAGCTATTGCCATTTCCTACTCCCCAGTCAGTTAAACACTTATTTTTATGTGACTGTACACTTCAGTGAAACAGAGGATCTGCAATGAAAAACTCTGTCATTCTTACCAGATCTCACATTCTGTCTGGATATATTCACCTCTTCCATAAGCAAGGCCACCATATTCACATGGACACTCCTCAGCTGGCACACACCTGCCATCGAGATTTTCATAGAGGCCATCAGCACAGACACAGCCTGATTCACACTTTGTGGGTATCTGGGAAAGGCCAACAGATTGCAAAACAAAAATAAAAGAACGTGAGATGCATTTTATCCTGAACGTGAACAGTGTCAAGAGTGAACCTGTGCTAAGTTCTGTTTGGGCTTGATTTTAGTTTTGTGCTGTTCCTTGTTGTCAGTTGAACTAGTTTCACTGAAGCTGTAACATAGATTTGTGGTCTGAGATAATAAACATACCTGAAGACTCTGAAAAATTTATCTTCTGTCACTACCAGTCTTTCAGAAACAGTACAACAGAATATTCTCCATATCAAGGAAGCTTATTACAATTCTTCCAATTAGTCTGTTTCCTTAATATAAGAAAACCCTATCAGGACAGCACAGATCTTCACCTAGCCCAGGTCTCCTGCATTCTGTGATCAACAGCAACAAAAAGTTGAGAAAAAATAGAACAGGAAGCATAAATCCCATATTTCCACTGACATGGAGTCACAGCTTATGGAGTACCTGAGCCAGAGATTATAGCCATGTAGTTAAGAATCCTTAATGGATTTTTATTCTAGTAGAATTTCATTCACAAATTCATGCAATTAATTTATTTAATCACTTCTTAAATATATGGGCAGTTTTTGTGTCCACAGCCTGATATTTAACTGCATCATATAAGAAAAAATAATTCCTTTAATTTCACTAGAAGCAATGTAGTCTAGTTCTAAGTAAAAACTAGAACATTCTACCTCTCTCAAAAGGATAAATATCCCAGAGCTGTGAAACTCACACATTCAATTCCAGTAGCCAGCATCTGACAGGTAGGGGCACATGCAGCTCCATACTTGTTTTCTAAGTTGTCAGAACATGATATGTATTTCTTAGGAGCTTTGCAGTTTTCTAGGAAAAAGGAAGAAAAATTAACATTGAGGAGAAATTAACATAGAAGAGAACAGCGAAGTAGTAATTTTCCAACATAAAGGACAAAAAATGTTTCTAAGCAAACAATATCAGACTCATACCTGCAGGATTTTGAGGTTTGCCTGTGCAACTTAGCCTCCCATTAACACAGTAGCTAGGAAGAAAAATAAAAATAAATGGAAATCTCTTCTAAAAAAGAAATTCTGATTTTTTTGTAAAATTGTTTTATTAAAAATGTTTCACTCATGTTATTACCTCCTTCCCAGCCTTTGAAGTGGAATATGAGTCAACTCGTCTCTTCACTTTTTGTATTATACAGTAACATCAATTTTGAAAGTGAATAGTAGCCTATTATGACTCATAAGCAATTGTCACTATGGGGATGGCTTATCAAGTTATTCCAGAAGTTTGTATATAGCTAAGTGCTGTTGACAAAATCTCTAGTAGGAATAATCAGATTTCAGCTATTATTTTTTATTTTTCTCTGTAATATTTCCAAGTTGAAGGTAAGTAAAATGTTTTCTGTTCAGTTAAGAATATTTGTAGTTTAGAAAAGGGAAAAAAAAGATGTCTTGAAAAATAAATTTATGCTATTAAAAATAAAGGAGACTGTATTGGTTTGGGCTGGAATGGAGTTAATTTTCTTTGTAGCAGCTCAGTGGTGCTGTGTTTTGGATTTGTGACCAAAACACTATTGACAACACAATGTTGTTTTAGCTGGTGCTGAACAATGTCCCAGCATTCCTGCTCCTCAGGCTGCCCTGCCAGGGAGGAGGCTGAGAAGCAAGTATTTTCATTCTAAGTGAAAGCTGGGAGGGGATGCAGCCAGGACAGCTGACCCCACTGACCAAAGAAAGATTCCATACTATAGCACATCAAGCTCAGCAATAAAAGCTCAGGTAAAGAAGGAAGGAGGGATGTTCTGAGTTACAGCACTCGTCTTCCCAACAAACCATTATGCATGGCAAATTCATGCTTTCCTGGAAATGTCTGAATGGCTGCCTGCTGACAGGAAGTTCTGAATCAATTCCTTACTTAGCTTTGATTGTTCATGCTGCTTTGCTTATTAAATAAGCTTTTTGCTTATTATTAATAAAGAAATCTAGTAAACTGTCTATATCTCTACCCATAAGGTTTCTTGCTGTTGTCCTTCTGATTCTCCTCCACATCCTGCTGGAGTAAGTAGCTGTGTGGTGTTTGTCTGCTTACTGCAGTTGACCCTTGACAGAGACATGAAGACCCCTCATCTCCATTTTCAGTTTGTTCACCTTTAAACTTGACACACTTACCAGGTGATCCCACCAGTCATTGTTGACTGGTCAGGCAGGATGTACTTTCTGTCCTCTAAGTAGCAGGGACAATGAGATTTACGAACACACTCATTCTTGTGGTTCAGGTACATTCCTTTAGGACACTGGCAGCCTTCAATAGGAATATCAGTTGGATGGCATTCCAGGGCTCGGTTGGAGAGCGATAAGCATGTCCTGTCACATGCCTGAGTGTTGTAGCTGAATGTTTGATTGCCAGTGCAAGTAATGGCTATAAGACAAGACCAGAGTGTATGTTAAACTTCATTTACTGATCATCTTCGTTGTGAAAGATAATGTCCTTTTGCTTATTATGTGCTGCTTATTTTGTGTCAACAGTTTCAATGCTTCCTGTTGCTCCTCTTCCTGTAGATGTGGAGCTCTAGCAAAACATGTTGCAGACCAAGACTTAATAGCAAACTATGCAGCTGTTCAGACGTTTCATGCAGGTAAAACACCTTACAGCTTTTTTGTGAATCTTGGAATTTAATAATACAAAGGGAAGCTCAGCAGAAATATCAATAAATTTTTGAGTAACAGTGAAATCACTGCCTATGTCTGAGTTGCAAAATAATAAAATCTGTAGTCAGTTTTCCCTAGTTCTTTCTCATTTTACAGGATAGCTTTATTTTTCTGGCTATTCTGTACCTTAATTATCAAGTCCTGGAAGCATCCCCATACTCACCTTAAAGCATATGAACAATCTTTTTCATATAGTCTTGAAGTAACAACCCTGTTGAAACAGACACTAAAAGGGTATCCAACAGTTGGTTATTTGTTACCCAATTACAGCTCTTCTTTCTGATCACTATTTCCTCATTACTCATCTGATGGCAGACTACTAAGAGTTGGCTCAGGTACTCACTGCAATTGTCCACACTGCTCCTCCAGTTCTCAAGGATTAAACCCATGGAGCTGCATGCTCGTGCATATGATCCCAGAGCAGAACAAATATAAGGAAAAGTCTCTTCATAATTACAGGCCTGGTAGACACATCTCTGAAACCCAACAGACAGAGAGTACTTTGTTACTGGGGACCAGACATTTGGAAGTGCTAAACCCTGAAGGTATTTGAAAGACATGGGGACGTGACATTTAGGGACATGGTGTAGTGGTGGACTTGGCATTGTTGTATTTATGGTTGCACTCAATGATCTCAAAAATCTTTCCCAACCAATATGATACTATGCTGAATTAGCAAGAACTAAGTCATACAAGATACATACTACTGCATAACTAAAACGGATAGAAAATGTCTGAGTAAGTGCATTGCTGATGTAAATAAAATATTCTTAGTACCCTAAGAAATGCCTTTGTTTATTTGCTGCTTCTCATTTTTAATATTCAAAATGTTTTGTGTAGATTAGCATGTATATTAAACTCAATTATGCACATGGTAAAATCAACACTTTGCACAGTTAAAGTTGTTGTCATGGACAACTGCAGCATGAGCAAAAATATTTTCTGATTCACAGGGATGGGACTGGTGCCTGTGACCAAACAGACTTTCAATGTGGTGGAGGAACCACATTGAACCACACCTGTTCCTAAGCTTCTCTGCATTGCTGATTGAATGCGTGGGACACTGTATATGTGTCCAATCTGGTTTATATTTGGACTCCCTCTGTACAACATCCATCATAATAACGTCATACCTTGTAGAAAGGAATAGGGTTCACCACAGCATGGCATTTCTCAAACACTGTACCCTTCTTGGTCAGAATGGAGCAATGAGTCTCAGCAGATATTTCTAACGAAAGTAAACAAACATTAAAATGGGAAAATTAGGGGGAAAAATTAAAAAGGAAATTTTCAAAAAAATTGGTATTTTAGGTGAACTTCTGGCAATAATGCACTGAACAATAGGACAACTTCTTAGCTTGTTAGTTTTCACACTCTATTCTTGTACAAGTGGAGTTTTTTTTCTTTTTCACTTTTTTTTTTTCCCCCGAGACCAATGGCAATAGAGACTCGTGAAGACAAAACTTGGATTTCAATCTCGGCACTGCTGAGCAAGCCTAAGACATTCATGGACATTGCATAGACAGATCAAACCCCTCTCATTCATCATCTCAATCCCATATCTCTAGAACAGAATTTGATAAGCTCTCACTTGATATGTATTCTAGAAAGCAAAAATGGCTTGTTGGTGACAGAATTTGTGACGTTCAATCCTCTCTGTTTCTGTCCATCTCTCTTATTTCCCTGGTATGGGCTTATGGAAGTGTCAAAGACAGCTGGAGAGATCGGTTACCACGGCATCATCTACTTACTGTTCAGTTGGCTCAAAGCGCAAGGGTCAGTCTCTCTCTCTAAGGCAGGATGGCAATTTCCTGCCCTCCAGGAATCTACAAACAGGGAGGCTGTCCCTTCTGTGATATCCATGCTAGTCATGAAGTCATCTGTAGTGTCTCCATTGTAATTGCCACACAAACCTGACAACATCAGAAATGCAAGGGATGGCAGAAATTAAAGAATGTGTGCACAATGGCTTATGCTTCATTCTATAACAGTGAGACAATTGATTCAAAAGCTCTACATAGAGTGTCAATAACTACTCAGGTCAAGTAGCCAGAGAATCTTGATTATGTACACATTCAGTCACTGAGTCTCTGCCTCCTCAATTTAAGAGTGTCAGCTTCTAATCAATGACAAAATCATAGAGAAGTTTTTGTCTTTTTTTTTAGAAAAAAGTGGTTTAAAATAATGTAAAAGAGAAAGGCCATGAAACACTTTCAAAGTTGCACCTTTTTTATGTATATTAAATGCATAATGACAAAGAATATGCATTTAGGCTTTTGTAAAGGCCAAAATCTCTCTGTAATTCCCCATAATCAGAATGCAAAATATGCTTGTGTGGCTAAGGTTGCTGTACAATAAACATCTCCATCTGGTGATTACTAGCTCAGAAGCTTGTAGATTTTTAGGTTCATTGTGTTTACAGTGGTCGTGCACTACATTCAAAGAACTTTGTGCTCGAAGATGCAGAGACCACACAGACTTATTTGTTGCTCCTTCATTGTGTAGTATAGCACATATTGAAAAAGGCACACAAAAAATACAGAACAGCATTGTGTTATGTATGAAAAATGTGACACCTCTGGTTTCTTTGATTCATTTTAAAGTTATTAGTGAAAAATCAATTCAGTTTCCAATGCATTTTTTTTTTTGAATCTGCAGAAGAAAATTTATTTCCTAGAAGATGAATACTAAGTTACCAAAATTATACTCCCTACATTTTCTCCTTTGTAAGGGGACTTGTTTACTTACCTAGTGTTCTGCCTTTGAATTGTGATCCAACTTTCACATAGGCCTGGAACACAGGTGATGTTTGAACTGTAACTTCCAGCCCAAAGTTTGTATGCATCTGAACATACATGGAGGACTGTCTGAAAACAGTGACGTCTCCTGAAGGAACAAGCACATTTAAAATAGAGATGTTGGTGATACTGCAAGGTAACGATTTCAATACATATATAAATGTTCTAGCACTCTGTCTACAACTCTTCTCCCACACACAACTCTCCACAGAGGAACAGATGCAGCAGGAGAGACTTTAACCTTCCTCTAAAACCCCTAATATTAGCAATTGAAAGATTGTGAAAGATGCTGGGTTGTGTAAAAACAGTCATTTAATATAATTTGGATATAACTTATGTTCCCCCTTTTTTTTACCTGATCTGTAAGGCAGCCGCTTGAGTTCATCACCATCAGTAAGGAGATCATTCTGAGAAATCACAATTTTGTCCTGTAAGAAGAAGACATGGAACCAGAAGTAACTATCTTTACAGAAGGTATTTATATGTGAAGTTAAACAACTATACTGTTGATGATCTATGTAAAAGAAAAAAAATTAATTCAAGCATTTTCTCACACTATAACATGCTGCTTTTAGCTTTCACTTTGAAAATACCTTCCTGAGTTGATGTAACTGAGATCTTTACTATGTATACATGAGCAGAAACATATCTTCACTATTTAACCCATAATTTTTAAGTTCAAGCTACCAGCAATGACTTTGAACACCTATTTTGCTAATCTAGTGATAAAGTGCTGGATGGAACCTGTGGAGGGAATACCTACCTTTGTAGATTGGTAAATTATAGCACTAAATGATGTCTCAGAATGAGAATAACCAGTCTTTTCATAAACAGCCATTAGGGTTCCATTGTGTGGCAGGCTAGAACTCTGGAGGGAAACGGAAAAGAGAGGTAAAAAGGGAAGCCTATGTCAGTATAACAATGATTTGTAGAATAAAAGTGCATCTTATTAAGTCCTCAGTTTGTGTTCCAATAGGAAACCAAAGACTGACTAAAATATATCCATTTGATATTCTGTTGAAATTACCTTCATAAGAACATAAGTGCAAACCCCATGGAATCGATATTGCCTTGAATCAAATGTGGTAACAAAGGAGCCTCCTTCCAGTGAACACCTTCCAGGACAGGGCAAGTCTTTGCAGTTCCACTGACCCATCACACATTTACTGTAGAAAATGAAATTCTGTGCAAGGTTATTCTTTTCTTCATGCTCTAAAAACTCAGCTACTTCCTAGCAATGAAATATGTAGTTTTTATCACTTTTCTCCTTATGTTGTCTATGCTTTGATTTTCTTTGTCTACATATATCAGTTGAAGTTGCTCATCTTAATTCAAAGTTGCTGAACTCTTGTATGGATTGTCAGTAAACTTTCCTGAATTGTGAAAGGTGCTGCCCTTCAAAAGGTTAGGCAAAATTTTCCAATTGTCTGATAAAGGTACTTTTTATTCTCTCATGGAAGTACCTGTTGCTACTCACCAGGTCCTACAAGCTGCTTTCATTGTCTCACCAGGAGTATATGTTTTCCCATTCAGTGTACATGGACACTGGCTAATGTGAACACACGTCCGATTCTTTGAGATATCATCAAGAACAGTTCCTGCCAAAGAAGATAAACAAAACATTTTTTCCCCATCCTCACTTAGCACTACAGTTATTATGGCTTGAGTGCTTTCTGAAATTAGCCTGAGAATGCTATTCTTGCACAGTCAGTGTCCATACTTGGAGATGTAACATGCAGGAAATTTTCTCCTAATTAAAATGAAACTGAATATTCACAAGTGACAACAGCTTTTGACTACTTTGTCATATGAAAGTGCAGCCAATTGTCCTGTTTTGAAATGCAAATGATAGTAATAATCACAATTTCTGTAATGAGTTCATCTTCAATTATTTTAAAGGGAATTTACAAAATTCCCATAATACTGCAGGAATCCTCTGAGGTATGCTACCTCTTTGTGGTGCCTGATCAATGTATATTTAAGTAAAGAACTTTAAGCAGATGGCATATCTTTATCCCATCACAAACCATGGTCTTGTGAGGAAAATGTATTCTTGTGTTCTTGTGAAGAGTGACCAGCCATCTTTAAGGACCACAATTACTCAAGATTGCAGGTACATTATGTTACCTGAGAAAGAGCAGTTCTAGCAGCACAACGCCCTGAAATGCACAGCTAGTTCATTATTAAGCAGTCCATTCCACTTGACTGGATATGTGCAAAAAACATTTGTGTGATCCATTAAGAATATGATGAAATGATACCTTCTGGACAAAAGCAGCCATAGGTACAGTGACTGGAACAGCTGTACTCTGGGTTGGAACAGGTTTTAACACACGGAGCACCACATTCCTCATAGATTTGGTTTGCAGAACATTTTCCCACAGCTGCAACAAACAGTGGGAGTGTTAAGATTTTTAAAGTGTAAACATAGAATATTTCATCTGCTACCTAGCAAGGAAAAGACCTTCTGATTTCTGATACTAACATTCTTTTATCCTGCCTCAATATTCATTACATTTTTTGAGTATTCTTTGTTACCATCATATATTCACTCTCACTTTCTTTCATATTTCTTGCCCAAAAAATTGGAAACATTTTTTTCAGAAGCTTGGAGAATGGCAAACAGGCCACAGTGCAGCCTAATGAAGTACCAAAAATCAGATTTTTTGTAGTACTTAAAGGTTTTACTTCCAATCAGTCATTGTAAATAAGAAGGTTGAACATCCAAAAAAGGACTATTGAAAATGATCTTTGAATAAAGGGAGCTATGGCAATTATTAGCAAAAAGGTTCAAAGACTTCAGGGGCTATCTAAAAGTGCTCTCTCTTTACTGGCTAATTTTCCAAGTACAGTAATAAGAAAACTGTTCTTAGAGCAAGCAGCCTCCTGTAGGAAACTTGAGACATTAAACAGTTTTCACTTGGTGGATGTTTATCTGTTTTATTGTCACTGATCTAGACACAGGAGCTATGTTTTGAGCTTCTTTCTTTGAGGTTTCCCTGCTCTCCTTACAGCTTTATCAAAGACCACTGTTCTCTGCAAAAAATAATTTGTTTGATTAAAGACAGTAGAGACTTTTTAAAATATTCCAGTTATTATCATTATCCCTCTGTTCAAGACACAGAAAAGTTAAGCACAGTCTTTCATGAATAAACCATTTGAACTTACAGCAGAAATTTTCAGTTCTCCAGTTGAACACCATTTGGTGGGACATAGCACATTGCCTGGAATACTCTGACAGTGTAGAGCAAGTGCAGTTGTTTTGTCCTGGCTCACTGCAGTCCTGCATATCAAGCTGGCAACGAATGACAAACCTATCCTTGGGCACACTGCAGGTTGGTGACACCAAATTAAGTAACTGAGAGCAGATCATGGCCTAAATAAAAAGAGAAAGAAAACTGTTCTTTGTGGTGTTTCCTTCATGTGAAAACCACAGTGGAATAAACTACTAGCTGTGGTTTTCTTATTGGTTTGTTTGCTTTTCGCCCTAGAGTTTAATAATGTGTATTTGAATTCAAATGTGTGAGAAATTCACAGATAGAAGGAAATATAAATACATTGTACAATAGAAAGAACTTGATGAAATAATTCCACTTCTCATATTGAAAATTAAGTCACTTTCTGTGCCATCAACCCCCCTAAAAATGGATGAGAGCATTACACACAGGAAATGTGTTGTCTCATGGCAAACATGAGACAACATGTTCCATGAAAAACATCCCAGATGTGAAGATAACAAAATTCATTCCTCTTTGAGCACATACGTAGTGCATTTCTGTTACCTGCAGGTTTGTGTTGCCTATCATGGTACCTATTGCAGTGTAAGGTCTCAAAGGTTGCCAGGCACACTGATTTTCTTTTCATTTAGAACTGTAAGTGATAGCAGTTGATGGTGGTTGTCCCTGTTATCAGTGCTGTTATCTGGCAATATGTTTTAGGCATTGTGAATATCTTCAAATCTGTGCAGCTTATAGTGTCAAGTGCAGCTTATAGTGTCAAGTTAGATAAAAAGTTCTTAAAGCTTCACTGGTTTCCATGAATTTCCTGTGATGACCTGCATGGAATTCCAGAAAGCTCTGAGCTAAATGCTGGTTGATTTTTATGAGTGATATAAATCTAACCTTAAAAACACCTGTGGGATTTTATTTAAATGTATTTTAATGCAAAGAACTCCTTTTCTTTCTCATATCATGCTATACAGATGTTGACTTTATCAATTTTCATGGAAGTAATTTTTATGAAATCACTGCCTCTCTGCTGTTTATTTCTATCTGTCTTGCCCCCTGCTAAGAATATTGCTGCAGAGAAGCCAAGAAGATCTTTCTTACATATTTTTTGTGAGGAACAGCAGAAATTGGTATCTCCTCGGACAGGCAGATCTCTGATGGATCATCCATTTTTTGTAGGGCAGCAAATTTATATGTATCCAGCAATTTACCTGGAAATTAAAGGGTTATAATTTGTCAGGAAAAAGACTGCATTGATTTGTTTACTTGTTGCTGTGATGTAGCAAAACTCAGATTTTACTCTTTGACTGTTAAATGTCCTACTAGTTAATTTTCCCAATGATAAAAACTGCCTCTTGTGGAAGTCAGGAGAGTGTGAACCTTACCACATGTTTCTAAAAGATAAGAGTCCTTATCACTTGTTTGAGGAACCCATTATATTATGCTCATAGCAGATAACAGAGTGTAGCATAATCATATGCGGTATGTTGGTGCCCCATGGGACTGTTTTACTCAATTCTGGAAAACAGCAATGCTATCACAGTATTCAGTTTTCACCTTGACTCACTTTAACTTGTTCTCCTCCTGTCTGAAATGTCTCTTACCTTCACGCACAAATTCATTCAATTCATAACCATCATAGTTCCCACACATTCCACACGTTTTCCCCATGTATTTTTTTTCAGCCAAAACCTAAAATAAAATACAACAAAACATTTTAAAGGATCACCCTAAGTAAAATTATCTATACAGCAATAACTTTCTCAAACAAGTTCAGTTCAAGCACCCAATTAAAAGTGATTCTTCTCATTAATTTCAGTGAGTTTTTTGGAGGAAGAATTTTGTAAGCAGTGAAGTCTTTTCCCAATAGGCAAATAACAATTCTTAAAAATAGTATTTAATAAAAAGGATAAGATCTGAAGACACAGGGAATTAAGGGGGGATAACATTCTAAGGAGCCAGGGAAAAAAAAGAAAATAATTCTGAAGCCTTCCTAATATCTTTGTTGACAGAGTACAAATTTCAAGTTTCTTAAGAAACTTAAGGTTACAGGAAGAAAATCTATTTTCAGAAGAAGGTTATTCAATTCTCTATTATTCTGGAGACTAAAATGGTAATATTACTACTGACTACAAAAAATGAATTATCATGAAAATCTTAGATCAGAGAAATAAAACCATATTCTTTGTATAGTCAGATTAACCCATCGGAGTAGCATTTTCTCTGATATATGTGATGATAATGCTGATACATCTCCCAGACAATTTACTACATCTTCTTGTTTTACCAAACAATCAATTTAGAATTCAGTGTCTTTTGTGGCAATAATATCACAGGTCTCACTGAGAAAATGTATTGGGGATTTTGAAGGGAAAACCTGAAAAGATTCAGTAATAAGAAAGAAAAAATAAACTGGTAGAAGGACTCAATATTTGAAACCAAAAGATGGCCCAGGGAAGATCAATAAAAAAGACTAAACTGTGCCATACAATATTGAGTTCGACACAACTTTAAATAACATCTCTTAAGCAAAACATTGCAGCTGCTGGAATACCCCTAGGAAAGATTAAAATGTGTGAAAGTATCCACGAATCTCAGCACTGGTCCCTTTAGCTAAATACCAATGCTGCTAACTACCAAGTGAAAGTAACATGCAAAGCTGTTTATTTCAAGAGGAATAGATAAAACAGGAAAAGAATAAATACTAAAATAGTAAATACATGCAAAAGCACCCATTAAGTTCAGAGAGTTCTTGCCATTCCAGTAAATCAGTGAGAATTTTCTTCTCTGCTGTAGAACATTTTACTAACCATGAGGTAGTCATCATTGTTCCACATGACCACCAGTTCCATCTCCATCAGCTTGGCTACCAGGCGGATGTTGCATCCGTAAGGTGCTATTTGGATTCCACTGCTGGTGTAAGGTAACTGAATGACACTGAAATAAGGTGAGAAGAGAAGCCAACCTCATAGCAAGATTATGCAGGTATTAGTTATTTATTTTGGATATGATACACACCCAGTCTGAGTACTTGCAGCAACATGAAACAGAATTTTTTCCCTTATAACTGTGACATTTCAAAATGTGTGAAAGTTTCTGTTGATTGAAAATCTACATGAGCAGTTTCATAGAAGGATCACAAAAAAATGGTTTGCATAGTGATTCTACTACTGACAATGTTTGCACAGGACTTGGCATATTCACTTAGTTTAGTTTTATTAGAGCATAGTTATATATTTCAAGAACCATGAAGTTGGTGTGAAATTAACGTTGATTATCCCAATGAGAGTCTATGGAGTTTTAATATAAGAATTATGACTGAAAACTGACAAGATCAGAGAAACCTATAAAGAAAATGTTCTAGAGTGCGAGTGCTTGATGGGAAGCAAAGGAAGTAAAGTCCAGTTAGGTGTGTTACCTTTAGTAATTTGTTAATTTATTTTTGACATAAGCAGTCATCAGTGCACCTACTACATAAGTCCCTGCTCCTGCTATATAGCTCCCTGCCTTCTCTAAACACTCCACACCCCATTCATGGCAGAATCTTACCCAACACTCCTGATGGAAATGCTTCCTTTCTCAACAATGACAACAGAAGGCCCAAGCTCAATAATGATCCTTGCAATTTTTTTGTCTAGCCCACGACGGAACTGGATGTTGAAGTCTGGGCTGGTCTCATCACATACAGTTGCAAAGATGTAGTTGCAAGTCCCAGTGAAGTCATATTGGTATTTATCAAAGGTTGAAAAATGCCCTCCTCCCCAGGTAGAACAGGAATCTTTGCTCAAAACTATAAAAGAGAAAGAAACATGGATTTAGCATATTTGCTCATTCTTCTGATTAGCATTTCAATTATAAATACTAGGACAAGCTATTAAGCTTCTGCTCAGATTAATTCTGTAAACAACATTCTAGCCCTCTGTTTGGTTTTTCTATTCTTTTGTAATCTCAAAATTTTATCTCAAGTCAGAAAATGAAACAATACTAGGAGTGAGAGCAATATTCTCATTTACTGTAAGCAGAAGAGAATTCCCTAACTTTCTAGCTTGGGAAAAGCCTTTTCAACTCCTATGGGTAATATAGAGATTTAATTTCTTATTTCAGGCTGCTAGGTCTGTTTGCAAAGGTGACAGCTTGCTACTGGGCAGAGCTTTAACATCTCAGGCACAGCATTTACCAAGCTGTACTTGGCATTACTGTATCATGATTAACCGCACAGTCAAATGACTAGGTACCCAAAGATAGTCTTCAAAGCCCAACTTGTAATTCCACACTTCATGTGACAAAGTTCCAGCCATTTTTATAAATATACAGATTGTTTTAATCAATTTTCATCTTTAAGAAGTAGTCTGGAAAGTTCATCTAAATAGACAGATTTTCAGATGTGGAAATGAGTCAAAAAAAAAGAGATACAACTCCAGCACCTGCTGTTAAGATAGTTCTGCACCTGGTTATAGCATTTGAACAGTCCCTCTGAAGCTGATCATTTTATTGAAGTACCTAAAATTATGTCCTCAGTTCTGTATTTCCAGACATAGTTGTTACTTTCATTTTTAAATTATTTTTGCTTATGGTATCATATGAAGCTCAGGTATCTTAGTATATATATCTTAGAGTTACAAAGTATCAGATAAGCTTATCAAAGTCTACATGCAATTTACATTTATTGTTTTAAAGCCAAAATATCTCTTAACTGTAAAGGAGAGATCAAATTACTGCAGAATGCTACTGGTTTTATTCAAGTCATGCAGAAAATACTGTTTCCCAGTGAGCGGTTACCTGCTGGCAAAAAGTACTCCTCTTCCACACTTCTGTTCTGTCCTGAAGGTCTGACTGGAAAATAAGAATTGGCTGATTGTTATCATTGATCCTTCATGCCCAACTCCAGCTAGTTTAATATACTGTGCCTGAGTGATACTGACCACCAAACCCCAGAGTGTGCCAAGGAATGATTACCCAGGGCTGCACAATGTTCAGAGTGCAAGAGGTGCCCCTTTCAATAAATACAGGAGCACAGTCACTGTAATTGTTTTTATTTAATTCTTATCAAAGAAAAATAACAAATGGGAATGTCAACAACTCAAGGAAGTTTAAATACAGATTATGTGTTTGTCTTTTGAGTTCAGCTTTTACTAAATAATATCTAGGGATTTTCTTTTAATTAGTCTATATCCATGCTCTACTGTTTCTCTTGTTGTAAGAACAGACAGCAGACAGACATGAGTTCCTGAATATTTGAGAATTTTTTGTCAGATTAAAAGTCTTTCAACTATTTTTACTTTAAGGATGAACTTCATGTAGCTTCTCTATGCTTATACTGAATGAGAATTCTCCTAATTCAAGCTACTCTCAGTTTCTTCTGCCTAAATAAATGCTTATTATAATAAATTTTCATTTCATATAATTATTTTTGTTATACACCTCCACATTTTCCCCAAACTGGATAAAGAATTTCATTCAGCCACTGGAATGCAACAAGCTTTGGAGTACAGAGAATGGAATTCTAATGGTATGCAGAAGCAAAGCATAATATTTTAGTGTAAAAACATTAAAAATATGAATTACCAAGAAATTGGCTGTAAATAGAATAGGATAGAAAAAAAAATTGGAACATTAGGACTGATGTCCTTACTTATTTTAGAAAGGATATTGTGAAAATTTTGTGTTTTCAGAAGGGCTATAACCTTTTGTATCCCATAGCAGAGGAACATCATGTCCTGTAAAATATATCATGTTAGCATGATGACATTCATTCCTTCCTGCCATGAACATGGCAAACTAAATGACTATTGAATGAACTTCAAATTTAGAAGTCAGTGTCTCACATTTCTTCAGATAGGGACATGTGAAAAAGTGTGTTGGTTCTGCCTAAGGGTTGTTGTAGCTCTGTATTTTATTTCCAGCAGTGACCATTAACAGCCTGCCCAAGGGAAGACTACCATCAGATCAGGCATATATACTTCCACAGATACTTCTCAGCCTCCAATTATTTTCAGTTCAGGGAATTCTGTGAGGCTATTGAGGTTTTTCTGCTTACCCCTCCCTTGTGCTTCCAAGTCCTTGTCAACCATCATTTTGAACAGAGCCAAAATTTCTTTATAGCAGGAAATTCCACAATAACTACAGTCAAAATTTACCATTAAATTTTAATAATGAGTTAATGTTTTAAGGATACCTGCCTTTCCAACCATACTTCTGATATCTAATATTTTAAATATTTTAAAGCTATAATATGCAATCTTTTTTTTGTTCTGGCATTGTTTTACACAAGTCAGATAGTAGTAGTAACTCACTATTTATATTTCTCAGACTCAGAAGGACTAGCACAAATTTACAGTAAGTAGGTGGCTGGAGTTAATTTTGCATACAGATTTGGATGGATGCACACAAGTCATTCTTTGGAGTTAAGGGAAAACTGCTGGTAAACTACCAGAAGTGTGGCAGCAGCTGGCACACATTCAGCTGAATGCTGAAGCAGAGATCTGTCCTAGTCTGACCCCACTCTAGCAACTGGCTATAAAGGTGAAGAAGAAATATTCCACACTCTGATTGCCTATTTGCATATAAGTTTGTTTTAACCTGAAATCTTATCTATATGAAGAATATAGATAGATCTTATCTATATGAGGAATATAGATAGATCTTATAGATAAGATCTTCATATAGATCTTATCTATATGAATCTATATCTATATATATATCTATATCTATCTATATATATATCTATATACATAGATCTTATCTATATGAAGAATTTATTTTCCTGCATTTTGCAATATCAAAAAAATCCATATCCTAAATTTTTAGATGGCATTAGGCAGTAATATGTAGGAATGAAAATCAAACATACCACGAAAATTACCCCAATAGCATATTTCTAAGTGTGGAAGGCTATTAAACTGCTCACAGTTTCTATCCCTGGGTATCAAAACCTCAGCATGGCACGCTAAAGCACTTTCCATTTAGTTTAAAACTTACCACAGTGAGACAACGCATTTGACAATCTTTTTACATGCAAAGTCTTCTTTCGGAATTTCTAAAATTTAATGCTTCAAAACATATGGTCCTTGAGGCAAAGACTTATTTTTATTATGTGGTTTGTACAGTGCCTTCTGCAATATGGACTTGATACTGAATAGAGTTGTCACTCACACTTAAATGCAAACATTATCAACTAGGTCAGACACTTACTTCTTTGCAGAGATTCTGTCTGTTTTTGGAGAAGAATGGGAGACCAATAATTTCCTTCAAAAGCTGTGAAAGGAAAAAGACAACACAATTAAGTTATTCTCTGAGCAAAAGAAGTTGGATATTTGCATATTTATTTTGTTTTTAAGCATGCTTCAAGTCAAAGCAGGGTCAGCACATATGAATTGTGCTCTGTCACACAAATATGAATGACAATTATCATGGAAAATCACATAATTCCTGTTACATAATTAGGTAATAGAAAATTCTTCTGTACTGGACAAATGTTTCCAAAATTTGCCAGAAATCCTATGCAATATGGCAGCTCCTATACTTCATACTAAAATCCTATGTTCCTGTTTAAAAAAGTGGGATAAATCTTTACTCATGTTTTTGAGTTCTTGTTTCACCACCTGGGTAGACGTAGTGGAAGAAATAGCCAAAAGTGTGAAAATATGGGGAAAGTATTGTCCGGTGTGTTCTTCACAAGAACTGTGGGATCAGGAGCTGAAAAGCAGGAAATCCCCAGGCGTAGCTGTTGCTTTTGCTGCTCACGTTAAGGCAGAATGATGCAAGCTGCTCCCTTCCACATACCTCTTCACAAAGCTGGGTTTGCTTAGGAGAAGCCAAGGAATGTTTAGCAAATGCTGAGTGCAGTGTGGTTCCTTTTCCATGTCAAACACAGACCTGCTGCATGAGCACAACTGTTCCATGTTTTCACACATACCCAAAGGCTCTTTCACCCAGGGTTTTCCTCCAGCACTGCTGAAGTGAGCTCTCAGAGTCAATAGCTGGGTGGTAAAAACTTAAACAAGATACAGGAATAAAAGACCTAAGGTGCTCCAGAAATGTGCTACTCAAATTTAAATTTTCTCATATCTGCTCTTTCTTACATAGCAGGAGCAAGTATCTTGTAGAACCCATATAATCCTCAATTACATGTTTAGGATATTTTGCAACATAGAAAATGTTGTGGCAGAAGGTTTCTTTTATCAAGTAAGCCAGGCCAAATCCACATAAATATCTGTATATACACTACAGCTCTGCAGGGTGCTGTTGCTTCCTTGGATACTGCAGCGAGTGGGAGCCTCCAGGGAGCTCACCAGCTGTAGCAGATTCTCAGCCAATTACATGCTGTGCCGCTGAAGGTGAAGTACTATTTGCCATGTGCTACCTCAAGGGCTGCAGGAAAACAGGTGAGGCTCTGCCTTTTATGTAAGGCTAGGTTAAAGCAGAAGAGGGAATTTTGGAACTGAGTGTTTCAGCACATCCTTTTGCTTTGGAGCTCAGATGCAGACATCTCCAATATTCCCATCAGTCTATACCTCAATTCTGCTATGAAACAGTACTTGCTGAAAGAAGATGTTATCTGGATAAACTAATCTAAGTTTTTAAGAGCTAAAATACTATCCTGGTAGAATTGTATACAATGAATATTTTGGCATAAGGGAAAGAAATCAAGGATATAAATTCAGTGACAGAAGTGCTCCCATCCTAATTGTTCTAATAGCTTAAAATGGCATTTATCTCAGCCACTCCCAAGTCGTCTGACACACTCATCACAAAATCATTCTAATCCTATTCACGCTGCCTTGCTGTCTAGAACTGGTCAGCACTGGTCAATAATTGAGATTTTGCCAATGTTTTAAAAAACCTCCACAGTTGGCCTGCAACTCAGCAGGCATTTCCAAAATCCAGCATGCTCCTTCCAAGTTCCTAGTGAACCGTGCATCACAGTAAATACACCACAAAAGGAACAGTCAGTTTGTGGCTTTCAAACCAACACTCTTCATGCCCAGAGTTGCTGGTGCCTTTTTTGAATGCCTGGATTTTGATACCTGCATTTGTTCAATAATCTATTATTGCTGGCTTTGCAGTTTTCCAATCATTACAGTTTAATCCTAAACTTCAGACACTACATGAATGGGATTTAGAAGTGTGTAAAAGCTGCCTTCCAAGCATATTAGATTTCCAGGGATTGAATATATGCCTAAAACATAACTTCAGGTCAGATCTATCTATAGAGCTTGATGTAAAGCAAAATGTCTAATGAACAAATATTTTAGGTTAGAACAGACAAATCAGTTTACAAAGCTTGTTTGGTAGCTTTTCAAACTCAAGAATCTAAGCACTGCAAACAAAATTGAACATGTACTTCAGGTTTGGTGAAGATTGAAAATGACTATGGATATGAAATCCATTTTAACTTTTTGCCCAAAGACTAGCTAATAAAACAAATACAGAGCCATCTGCTATCTGCCAATCAGTCTGTATCCTGTCAGATCAAACTATTATACTAATAACACTACAGTAATTATTCTCAGCATGTGCCGCCTTTTCTCACACTTAACTCTGAAAAGGATAGTTAAATCTTCCTGGCAACACTATCAACTAGAAGCACACAAAATGGCAGATTGTACAGATGTAGCAAGTATTATGGCTATGCAGAAGTTGTATTTTGCATTCATTTAAGATATTTTCATTAAAAAGGCTGTCCTAGTGTTAAATGAGATTTCTAAAATACTGAAATCTTCCTTTCTGACATTTTACCATTACTGCAAGTATTCTGTTTTCCTTTGAGAAATTATATTAAATACTTATTTTGAATTATCTCAACAGAAATACTTATTTTGAATTATCTCAGTAGAACTTTAACTAGAGTTTCACTTCTCTTGGATAAAGGAAGGTTTTACTTCCAATTCCCACTCTTCTCCATCTGGCCAACTTCCTTGAGATTGATATCTGTGGAAGTGCAGTTTCTGTGAGGCCAGCCTGTCTAGTTCATGGCAGCAGTACAAACCAGGGAACATGACTTACTATGAAGAAATAAGTAATTTTGTTCCTATACTCTGGTTACTATGAAACATCCCTATGGGAAAATACAATTTCATGTTGTAATGGCTTCAATCAAAGTATTTCACATCAGATAAACAAATGAAAACAAAACATTGAAATGAAATCTTTGTACTTCCAACTTGCAGAAATAATTTAAAATCTCTGTTTTGTAAAAGGTTCAGTTTTTCTATTCTAATTGGAGCCAAACAGAAATGTTGAAATGTGAGATGTTCTGGAAAGGACCAGAACTTTCAAACAAATGATAGAAGCCTAAAATTAAACTTAACACTGAGGGTACTGGTAGAGCTGTAGCTGTAATACGAGTTATCATTTGCACATGTTCATGATGATTTCTCTTCAGTATGAAATTTTTACCTCCTTTTGTCTCTTGCAAACAGATATGTGAACAGCATAAATCAAGGTGCCTTTCTCATTACATACTTCATAAGAAAAAGTATGACTATACACAAACCTCTCAAAAGGATCCATGCAGTTTTGATTATTGAAATAGCTAAATGGGTGAAGGCTGAATTTAATCAATGAATCAGCATCTCTTATTAAGAAAAGGCTGCAACTAACACTTTTAATCAGGTTTCAAACTTCTGTAGATTTTTTTTTACTCAAGCATGTTTACCAATTTTCTTTTTTTAATCACTTTCCATCATATTACACATCAAATATATGTCCTTACAATCAATATTTACATTTCTACCTAGAGACAGACTCAGCTACAGAATTTGGATGCAGATCCATGAAGAAGAGCATTAAATCCCGGCTTTGGTCTGACTCATTCTAAGGAAACAACACTTGGATCTAAAGTTCAAAACAATGAGCACCCTGCATGTTGTCCAATTTAAGAATGTACAAATCAACATCCAGAAATTGCCTGATTTCAGATCTTTCCTTGACAGAATGAAATCTGTTTGCTTTCACAGTCTCAATCTTGTGAGGCATTCCAAGGACCTGAAATATTGACACATCCCAAAGGAGAAAACTGCTCTGTAAGAATTTTCTAGATCCTGATTCTAGTGTTTTTATCTTTAAAATCAGTTTACTACTTTGTAGAAAAAGTTCTGATTTGGGATTACCAAGTTTACATGTAAAGCCTGTGGCTGTGTAAGTATCTACAGCAATTTTGTATTTGATTGCATTTATATGAATACATCTATTATCTGAAATAGGAAGTCATGTAGATGAAGATTTTGCTCTTGCAGGCAGCAAAACCTGGGGTTAGGACCCACGTTCAGGTACTTGACTTGATATTGGTTACAATGGTGCTAATACAGTGAATGGAGTTACACCTGATTTATAACAATACAGCTGAGGTTAGAAATTGGCTCTGAGGATTTACTAAAGGGTTGAGTTACTTATATTTTAATTATTTTCATGCTACAGTTTAAGTAATTGATTTAAGAGCAATAAACGTTCCCATGCAATTTGAACTACATGATTCATTAAATGTAGTAAACACAATACAGAAGAAATAAATTTAACTTTGTTTAACCAAAAGCAAGTGAGTATGCTTTTTAGCAGCTTGAAATCTTTTATTGAAATTCTAACTGTAATAACTGGTAATTAAAGAGAATATACAGAAGAGATTAAAAAAAAAGTCTTAAGCCATGCCAAACCATGGCAAAAAAGGCTTATTCTCAAGAAACACACTGATAACAGCACAGGAAGAATAATGAGTAAGGCGGCTGAGCAGCTACAGAGACAATGAACTTACCTATGAAATCTTTCAGAAATTACACATTCATCTGGTATACAGGTGGGTTGGATCAAAAAAGACTTCTTAGAAAGACTGAAGGATTGTACAGAATAATACATGGAGGAATACATCAAGAGTCATGTAAATTTTTTAGACTAGAACCATTTGCCTGTTTTCCAGCACAGGATTCTTTCTACCACATCATTCTTCAAAAAAGAAATGCCATCACATAGCTCATACTTAATGGTTTTTGCTGTTTACATAACAAAGAAAAATTATTTTGATTATCACTCCACACAGAATATATACAATATATATCTGCAATGACATCGCTAGGACACCAGATCATGAACACCTGAAAGATGAAGGCACTTGGCAACTCAGAAACACAACAAAAGTCCATTAAAAATATTCCCTGTAACTAGGGAATAAGTTTTAGGGAAGGATCCAACAAATCAATGATCAACTTTCTGAAATAGTGAAGAATGAATTATTTTATTTCAGTCATGTATTTATAAAATAACCTGTCGTGTTTTAAGATGAAGCAAAAAAGAAGAAAATGTGTAAACTGAATTCTGCAGTTTGTGGGAAAGGAGAACAAAACCCGAACCTCTCGTGATGTCATACTGCAATTTTCTTTCAAGTCATGTACCAAGAGGAGCCCAGGCACCTTGGACTTACCAGCAGAGTGCAGGAAACTGCAGAAGATGAGCAGTACCAGAGTTGGGAGCATGATGCACACCCTGCCTGGGCAGTGTTCTCAGTACTCCCCTCTGTTCCAAGCAGGTAGTGCCAATGCTGCCACTTTCTAGGCTGCCCTCTTCAAGCTTGGATGCCTTATATATAGAATTGCAATGCCCTCCCTCATTCCCACAGCTTGCAGAAATTGTAACAGCAGAGTACCCGTCCAACAGGATCTCCTCTTTATCAAGTTCAACACACCTAAAAGCCACTTAGAAAAAGAAGAAAAAAGAAAATGCAAACCTCCCCCAGTTAATTATCATTCTTACAAGGTTTTTATAATGGCTTCTATTTGTAGCAGCTCAAACACTTTTACCTGCCTTCACTGAACAAATTTCGTATTATAACCAAAAGCAAAAAGACAAATAACACACAAATTATGATCACTAGCTGATAAGAAAAGGAATAATATTGGACCAGCACACAAAGTGGAAGAATGAAGAGCAGGAGTTTTGGAAGTGCTGAAAAGACTGTGTGAATAAAAGATGGTAAGACATGAATGAACCGAGATACAGAACTCAGATTTTTGTATTAACTCTTCTTTCATTAACTTCCATTCACTCTCCTGGGTGATTGTGTCCATCTCTCCCTTGTGTGACTTTTTAAGCAAACTGATAAACTTTGGCTGGGTAAAGAGGTCCATGGCACAACTGATTTCCTGATTATGCAAGGGAACTAAGTACGCCCTTGCCCACCACCTTAGCACTGCCAAGGGCAGAGGGCAAACTCTGTTCCAAAATGGGGTGGACTATTGCACTGTGGTACTTTGGAAACTTCCACAAGTTAATCTCCACCTTCCTGCCCACATCACACATCAATTCCACTTCTGTTACACTTGAATCTCTCCACATTAGAGGTGAAATGTTGAGTGCACTGGATATGTTCAAAACATCACTGCCACCACTGATTTGACAGTAAAACAAGAATTTTCTTGATCCTGTCATTTTTCATTAGCAAAATAATTGCTTGTGGAAAATACAGTCTCGATACAAGAAAACTTTCCCTATAAAATATAAAATGCACGGGTTATCTCTCTATAGGAATTTCTTCAGCCTTTCCTGTTTTCACCTATGCAATACTGAGTTGAGCAGGTGAGCCTCTGAAGAAAGTGGGAATAGATGGGGCCTTTTCCTTGGCAATCTGCCTGCACAAGAGGTGCCTGCCCTGTCATCCCCACCAATATCACAACAACCAGATCATAAACCATGCCCACAGCTGCCAACACTGTGCATGCCCTGGTGCTTCCCTGTGCTTCCAGCATCCAGGGGCAGTGCTTTAAGGGTCAGAGAAGGGAAGGTAAGGAAAGGTGAGGGAAGGTCAGGCCAGGGGAGTGAAGGGGAAGGGAAATTCTGTTACCTCTTCTGAGTGGTGGGAAGAAGCCCGGGAAAGACAGCAACTTAACATAATTTCAGCCATAGCTCAATGTGCTCATAATTAAAATGAGAACATTAAATTTTAATTGACATGAAGGTCTGCCTTTTTGGTTTTCACGGTTGTTTTTTTCCCCCTTACAACTCCCCTATCCTCTCCCCAGCAACAGAAGGTGGATGAAGCATATGGCTGTTGGTAGAACAGCAACACTAAATTAATAGAACCAAGACCCTAAATTTAAAAATTTCTGTTGAAAATTTTCTGCATCTGCCTTATGAAAGCCCTAAAGTAAACAAACAAAATCACTTGTCACTTCTGAAAATCATGATCCAGGTGAAAAATAGTAAGTTCTCAATACAGCCTCAAACCAGACTGATACTACGATAAATATATAATTAAGATTTCACAACTGTAGATATTACATTAATCTAAAACTTAGAGCTGATTTGCCAGAAATAAAGAAATCTAAAACATAATTTCATTTTTTCCACTTCTAAGAAGCATCTTCTTTATGAAGATAACGGACTACAGTGCTCCCTAGCAACTCAAACTTGGTAACTGATAGTGTCAGACAGAAATTTACCTTTCTCTGACAGAAGAGAAAAAAAATTCATCACTGTTGTCAAATAGGATTTTTTTTTGTAATACATTTTCATAGTCTTTCTGTCAAGCAGTAATAAATTAAAACAGCTGACATCAATGAGTATTTCATGACTTCCTCATTTGAAGAGCTGGGCACTTGCGAGCATCACTTTTACTATCAAAGGTGGCAGACTGAGACCATGGCATTAAGATTACTGGTAACAGTTAATTTTCCTCTTCCATTATCATGGCTTCAAGCTTTTTTCTGTAGCCTTTATGTTTACTGAAACCTTTTATGTCTTTACTATATGAAGCTTACAAAATTCTCAAGAAATGCACATATTGACAAAAGTTATTACAAATATTTACCCAAAATATTGTTGTTTTCAGTTCCCTGTATTTGTAGCAACATTCTGAGCTGAACTCATTCTGTCTGAGAAGTCAGAATAAAGTTATTACCTTCAGCTTTCCTGGAAGGAATTTCAGTCACTCAGTCTAAATACTTATGATTCAGCAAGTTATTATTTTATGGAGACATCCAATGATGGTGTGAACACAGTTAATCAAAAGCATCCATCCACAACTGCAATTAAGTCAGGACTCCAGACCAAGAAAAAAGCATTTGCTTGAGGACTGTGAGAAGTGACTGAGTTCACAGTACATAGATAATTATTTTACATGGAAGAGCTTTGTGAAAAACTGCATGCCCAGCTGTAGTGAGATAATGATGCCTCTAACTAATATGGGTTTTTTTTTCCATTTAATAATTATAATTGGTTTAGAAATTTGTTAGAAACTGCTGTTGTACAGGAGAGCAGGGATTGTTGTGGCCATATTTAGTATCCATTAACAGTTTCTCAATATTGAAATACAGTTTAGTTTCCAGCATCATGTACACTTCTGAAAGATTTTTAAAATGTCAAAGGAATTTATGTAAGACAGATATTATGCAAATTGAGACAGTTATAACACTTTAAGTAATAGACTATCTTGTCTACAGTTTAATTACTCTAGGAATTTTTAGGTATATCAATTACAGAATATTTTGATGCTTTTATGCAGATTGCCAAGAAAACATTCTACTTCCTGTAATATACTCATTGTATATTATTTTAGCAGCCTCACATATTTCTTGAACAAATAGCTACATATCTTTATAAAGAGTCAGACCAAAATATAGCATTTGATTACCCCTAGTCCCTGTGGGTGTACAAGTCATTTCCAGCTTTGGAAGCCTGTAAATTTCCATTGCTCTTAGTGGAATGTAAAGATACAGGCTTTATAGATATAGCAATCTGACACAACAGCTGAGCTGGTGGGTTTTGTCTTTGAGCTCTGAAATTTGATTTCGTGTCTCATTCAAATTTTGAATAATTTTAAGATAAATTGTTTTAATATGACACTATTAATCATCTGTACTTTAACTTCCAAAATATTTTGGATGCCCAGCCTTCAAGTAATTGTTTTAAAATATGAATGATTGAATAATATATGTATGATGAACATAACATTTATTGTCTCATAAATGCTGTATCAGAATGACATAAAATAAGGCTCTTGAAATCAACTGGGTTATCTTTTATCCTTTATGACTGAGACATTCACTAAAACTGGCAGGGCAACCTTGGTTTCTATCTACAATCCAATGAGCTGTAAAATTTCAGTTTGGAAATTTTGGGGTTTTTTTGGTATAGATTGTCTCAAGGTAACACTATTTATTTTCTGTTAGTGGTGCTTACCTTACACGAAGCAATTCCATTACCATTCCAATTTTAAAAATAAACCAAAAGCACAACCTAACTGGCATTAATGTGCTAAACAGAAGAAAACAAGCTCCCATTTTTTCTTGCTGTTTCTCATCCTTGTCTTTCAGGCAATGTAGCCAGGGAGCAGAAGATCACATTGAGTGCAGCTTCCCTGGGCTACGCTTATGGCACCCACCAGGGGCTCCTGTCTAGTTGTGTGAGTAGCTGGCAGGTACCACATGGCCAGCTGGTTGTCTCTTTTGCCAAGATGCTTTCCAAAGAAACCGGCAGTAAAACAGATACATATTCTGAGAATGTTCCAATTATGGTAAATAAGAAATTTTTGGCTGAGAAGTATGCACAAAAAAATCATGACCAGCTTATCCCTCATCCTCAGCCTATGTCCCAGCTTTAGAACTTCCTGGTATTTAATGCTGTGTGCCTTTCCAGCTGCTCTTCTTCCTACATTTTGTACACTTAAACTCCTTCCCCAAACAGTACCTAAAAGAAGCCCAGGGTGATTTTGCTACCAGACACTAAATAATCCACCTTATTGTTTTAATAGAAATCCACACTATCTGCTTTCCTTTTGGTCACCAGAATCAAGAAAACTTATTTTCTTCATACCTTTGAAGTAGATACCTCACACACAACCAGAAAAAAATGCTACTGAATAGACTGTCAGGGCTGCCATTCAGTTGGAACAATCTCTGCTGTCCTCAGGTAGCTGCCTACAGATATTTAAATGCAAAATTCCATTTATCATTGTAAATTATGGTTGGTTGCAATATGCAAATACATGCTGACCATAGGTGCTAGAGAGTATGTAATTTCTGGCTTTAAGATGAAAGTGAATACAAACTAAGAAATAACTAACTGCACTCTTTCACTGTTCCAAAAGTACTTTTGAACTTAAATGACTGTACAGTCAAGTCTTTCCCATAACCTGTTAGGAAAAAAAAATGCAGAAAATAATTTCAAACTCATGTCTCTAAAAGTGGTAAAGACTTCATTGGTTGGTACTTAACTTCTAATTATAATTTGCTGGGGACAATGGCCTGAGACCTCCTCGCATTGGCTTCATGCCTCTGGCACTACCTGTGATGAATATCCGATACTGTAGCTGTGGGGACCTGGGTTGCTGCAGTTCACTCCTTATGTCCTGCCAACACCAGAGGCTGACAAAGCCACCACTCCCACAGTTCCCTGAAGCGTATCCGCTGCCCTGAGGACAGGGACAAAATATTTCAAGTGTTTCTGGAGTAAAACCATTTTGGGGGAAAAAATAAACCACACAAAACAAAACAAGGTCTGCTACTGTGATACCGTGTTCCCCTTCCCTGTCTGGGAAGACAAACTCGACTTGCTCTCAACTCCCACACTCTTCTCCTGCTTCTGAATCCTCTGTTGTTAATGCTGGACTCAAATTGGTTTGCATTCTGATCTCTGGAGTGGTCTGGGCTGCACACTTTGTTCTATAAGAATCCTGAATTCTGGTCATTTTAGCTACAGAGCTGACAGGAGAGAACAGAATAATAGGACTGTGGAAAGAAACCATAGGAGGACTGTCACCTCTATTCATGTTTGTCTCCCTTTGACTTTTTAACTAAAATTTCTCTCCAACACTATGATCATGAACAAAATTCTGTGCAGATTCTCTTATGGCCTATCTTATCTCCTAGTGATTAAGGAATCTGCAGAGGAAGACTGATTCTCTCATTTTCATTTGCTTCTAGTAGAGAGAAAAAAGATTAATGATGACCTCATATAAAGTCTAGAGTTAGATCAGACTCTGTGCTGAACTAAATCCAGACTTGGAGGGCTCCTTTTTTTCCCCCTTAATAGAAAATGTTGAAACCAATTTGATTTTACTTTTATAATTACTAACCTATATTTTTCTTCTGAGTTACATTAACATGGAGAACATTTATCTGATGGACAAAAATTGGTAAAAGCACAGGTCAGTTGTTTTTTTGAGTGTGGTGTTTTTTTTTTTTTTGCGCATTTAGGCTTTACCAATGAGTCAGTATTCCTTCTATAAGGGAAGATCAGGGAGTATCCTACATCAGCTCTTCTCCTGGGCACAATTCACTTTGACTCCATACTAACCAGAAAAAGAATGGAAAGCATTACACATGAAAGCAGCTGTGGCTCAAATGTTTCTAGCTTAGTTAGAACTCAGTTCAGTAAGTTATTTAAAACATCCTAAGTTTTCTTAATTGCTGTACTCATAATTGCCACACAACTAAGCTAAACTTGTAATTTGTAATTAATGTTCAAACCAGGCTTGGAAAATATAAAATTATTTGCTTCTTTTTACATCACAGCTCTGTTAATTTAATAATCAGATAGATTTTGTTACCAGATACAGCATGAAAAGCAAATACATTGTGTGAAGCAGGAATTCATTAAGTACAAGCTTTCACCTCTACTGGTAAGGAAGTAAAATAGAACCTGTATTTACACAAATATTAAGAGCTGGGAACAGGACGTCAGTAGCAATCCATGTTTAACTTGTTCTTTAATGTGTGTGCATTTTAGAACAGGTAAGTCTCCAACTGATGCTAATATAACATATCTGCTAAGATAATAAAGTCAAGCATAAACTTGTGTTTACCTTTTACTTTATATATTCTGATGCTTTTTCTTTTATGCATTTTGGTTGACTTGGATTTAAAAAAAAAAAACAAAAAAAAAACTCAAACAAACATAAACAGCCACTGTAGTCACTTTTCCAAAGTTCGGAATCTCACAGATGTTTGAATTGTGGTAGAATAGATTTGAAAATCATGACTTACATCTTATTCTCAAATTTGAAAACCTCTTTCCATTTCTAAAGAAATTAAGTTATTGGAAGAATGAACCAAAGGTAAGTGTGGAGGGATTGATGGAGGCAGTTTCCATTCACAGTTTCAGATACAAGGGACAGTGTGGCTATTTTCCCCATGGGCAGAAAGCACTCTGTAGGGAGAATCATAACAAGAATGCACTGATAGAAATCATACAAGAACAACGATTAACAGCTTACATCACTTTTGCGTGTCTTTACATTTGATTATTCAAACGTTACAGAATTGCAGCTGCAACTTGCAACTCTACATCTTCTTGGTCTCTGAGGGCAGACAGCTGTGTTTGTGTCATGTCTCTCTCTGTCAGCTGACTATTTAATATATTAAGACCTCATTGCATGGAGAGACTGGCAGCCAGTTAATGTTTATCTTAATGTAGAATAAAGATGTCAGCACTCTTACTTTCTCACAAAGATTTGCCCTCATTTTTCACGTAAATAAATGCTACATATTCTGTCCTGAAAGCTCTTTGCTTCTGTGCATGTAATGAAATCTCCATATTATTATCAGTCACACTGGTACAGAAAGAACAGTTTTTGCTCATGATAAAATCCCCCACTATTTGAAAGTTCTGTGTAATTAAGTTAACATGCACTTTTAATACTATGATGTTCCTAAGGAACATTAAACATAATAAACTATGGATCACTTGGAATCACTTGGAAAATGAAAACTAAACATTAAATCACTTTTATTTGGCAGTTTCAATTTGACAAATACACTGCCCAGTTTTTAAACTCAGCACAATATAGCACTGAATTGCTGCACTGTGCCACGCAGTTATATTTTTATTATCTCAAGCTTGGATTTTCTTCCCTTGGGTCAGGTGGTCATTGTCTCATATACAAATTTATAGGACAAATATAAAGGACTATTTCATAGAGCTTCAGTAGGATCCAGACTTTAGTCCTTACACTTGTGATTAGGGCTACTCCCTTGTGTTTTTCTTCAAAGTAACACTTAGTAGTAGATACTCTCTATGAGTTGTTCTCCAGGTTTTTTTTTAGTTTTAGACTCTCCTTTCAGGTAAATGTCCCATTCCATTAATTGCTGACTTGAAATCTCTAGTATCTCATTGTTCAGTTTAAGAACAAGCAGAGGGGCTAATCACAAAACATGCACACGTGTTACCTATCTACAATCCAATATAAGCAAGATATTTGCCAGATGTGTTTTCTAAGATGCAATGTCCTGATTACTAAGAAAATCAAAATATACATTGTTAAATCAATCTAAGATCTTATCCAAATAAATTAGATGACTTAAATGCTGTAACAACTCCAGTTGTAACAACTCCACCTGTTAATATTTACTGTGTGTATAAATGTATATATGTATGGTATGCATACACATATTATATGTATATACCTATACATCCTGTTCTTTTGACTAGTTTTTAGTGAATTCAGAGAACTGTGCTGCTATCAGACTGACAGCTTTAAACAGAACTGAAAACTTTGACCAATCAAAGTACTTAGTATGGGCCAAAGCATGGGAAAAAAAAGGCAGGGGCAGGTTTTGTTCCACTGACACAATTCTGGTATGAGGTTAGTAATTCCATTTGAGTTAACCTCACAGTAGTTCCAAGGTCTGTGGCTGCTGAGCTCTATATTGAGTACTTTCCTTAATTTTTCAACCAAGTATCAGCAGAATATTTGCTTGAGAATACAAGAACTCAAAACTGCCTGTGGGGAATCTGGCAACCTGAACTACGCCTCTGTTTACATGTTTTCAATTAAATAAAAAATGAATACACCCATGAATGCTGGCTGTTGCTGAATTCTACGATAAAACTCGCATGTACTTTTAAGGTAATATTTTCTAAGCCTCAAAAGCAGTGGAATATTCATATCTGAGAAGTACCAGAATGTAAAGACAATAAAGAAAATAAAAAAATAAATAATGTGGAACTTTAGGTATTCTTTTATCGTATATATCAATGTTCCACACATTTCCAGAAAGAATTTAATGTAATTGTGTTTCATTGATCTCACCTGGAAAGTTAGAGCTTACAATGTTTACATATGCTCTTACCAATTACTTTACTACACTCTCTCACGATGTGGTGAAGTGGTGCCTATATAAATGTGCAGGAAATGTCATGTATTCCTTGCCCTCACTGATAAGCATGTTTCTGGTTACCCTAGGGTTTGGCAGACTATGGATTTTTCAGTAAGAAGCAGACATCACAATGTGAGATGTTTCATACAGTCAGAAAAGAATGGGAGAACCTTTGTGCTGTCCCTTATCCTGCAAGAACTGAAAATATAGGTGCAAGGAAATTTAATTCCTAGAGCATCCTCATTGACTTCTGCTAAGCTTGATATAAAAAGTGGGCTTCCCACACACTCAATTTTAAGAATTGAGTTTCCAACATCATATTGAATTCCTACTAACTGCTACTGCATCATACTTATGATCTTGCTTTCTTACAGTAATGTGCTACAAAAAAAGACGATGCATCTGCCAGGTTCAATCTCTCATTCTTCCCCAAGGTGAGAAAGATGTAGCAGTGGGGCTCTTGTTTAAAGAGCTGGTGTTTAATAAACACCTTAGGAAAGCTGAGGTCAGTGCTGGCACATGATGCGCGGCAAGCAGCAGGCATCAGAGCAGTCCTCTCTTGCTCTCAGGTAAGCTCATTGAGGTATAATGTCAGCTTATTGAAAATGCTGCCAATTTGGTAGGAGAGCATTGCTGAGGATTACAGCCTTTTGCCAGAGCTTTCTGAACAGTGAATTCAGACAAGAGAATCTGCTGAAAGGCAGGTTCTGGATTTGAAACTGTATGGGAAGGCAGCACAGGTAACAAAGGATATGTGATATACTTGTAGTTGACTGATGAGGTGCTCTGCAGCATTTTTCATTGGCTATCATTTCCCATACCACAAAAAATTTGTGTTCAGTTTATTATCCTCTATTTCAGTCAAGCAATGAAAAGACCATGCCATTTGTTGGAAAGATATTTAGCAGCCTTATATCCAATGGGAGACAACAGAAAGAACTGTTTGTAGCCACTCATTGCTATCTGAGAATTTATATAAATTATACATTATAAATAAATATATTTATTACAGCCTATACTGATAGAGGCAGGTTTTCTGCAGAGGGCTGCAAGCTACAAAGTGTTATACTCAGCAGAAGTACATTAATAACTGTGAAAATATTTCTGCTGGTTTTGTCAGCCCTAATTGTCTCTTCCTCTATTTTCTTCTGTTTGCAATGATGATAAACACAGGTGAGAGAAAATGGTGTTTTCCAGCAGTTTTTTATAATGGCTAAACCTGAATGACCTTTCTCCTCACAAATGAGAGCAGGGGGGTGGCTGCTGTTGGGAAATAGAGGCTTCTACTGTTTTCTACAATGGCATGTGGCAACTCCATGATACACCAAGAAACTCGGCTAAGGCAACCTGCATCATGGGTGTCATGGTTTTGGCTGGGATAGAGCTAGTTGCCTCCTTAGTAGCTGGTACAGTGCTGTGTTTTGGAGTTAGCATGAGAACAATGTTGAAAACAAACTGATGTTTTGGATGTTGCTAAGCAGCACTTACGCTTGGTCAAGGACTTTTCAATTTCTCACACTCTGCCAGTGAGGAGGTGCACAAGAAGCTGGAGGGAACATGGCTGGGACAGCTGACCTGAAGTGGCCAAGGGGATGTTCCACACCATAGAACATCATATTCAGCATATAAACTGAAGTGAGTTATACGGATGGGTACAGTCACCATTTGAGGACAGGGTGGGTATTGGATAGTGAGCAACTATATTCTGTATCACTTGTTTGGTTGGGTACTTCCCAAATTTTATTATTAATGTAACATAGCATCAGTATTAATTTTTAGAATTAGCACACTTATATTTTGTTTCATTTATTAAATTACTATTGTCTCAACCCAAGAGTTTGCAGGGTTTTTTCTTTTCCCTGACTCTCCTACCCATCCCGTGGCAGAGCAGAGGCAGGGGGAAGTTAGTGAGCAGCTTTGTGGTACTTGATTAGCAGCTGGGGATAAACCCTGACAATGGATCCTTACTTGGAAAGAACTTTGTCTTGGATCAAACAAGATAACAATTGTGACCATAGTCCTGACAATCTGGGTTGAGGACACTAATAACTTACACGATCATTCTTCCACAATTGGTTTCCTAACAATAAGTCCAACAGGGGATCCACTGGACTGCTGAAGGCACACTTATGTTATAAACCTGTCCCTGCATGCAAGTTTTTTTCCAGAGTTACAGATAAAAGCAGCAAAATGCTTCAGACACTGTCTACATTGCTACACTGTGTTGTATTGCTAAGGTTATAATTCTCAATTTTTTTTAACTAGATGTGAACATAATATTGTGTGTTGTTCAAGATTTAGCACTTGAATAGTGCTAAACTATTGCCTATTTGCAATAGTTGCAAGTGCCTACTTGCTAAATTAAATCCTAAAGGATCAGCAGAAAGTAGTTCAATTACCATGGTTAAATTCTCATCAGCAAGCACCAAACTCAATAGATATCTCAACAATGACATAAGCATGATTTACCACATCAGGATTTCCTTGAGCATTTGAGGTTTTGAAATATTTACAACAATGTTCTTTAGTGAAGTCAAATATAAAAGAATACACAAATGGAAGGTGACTCTGGGTTTTTGATTGCTTGTTTTTACTGAAGATGCAACATCTATCCTTTTCATGTATTTGGCCTATTTTGAAGCATCTGGATTTAGAGAAGTCATGCTATTGGTTCTGCCAAAGGCAATGTCCATTCATGGCTACTAACAAAGAAGGAAAGATAAGAAACTCTCATCATTGCTAAAGCATGTACTGCTAAGTATCAGCATCTAAAATGTCCATATTATGAAAGAAAATAGATTTAAAAATAAACATAATGGTTTCCCCAGCTGTCTTCTGCAGACCTGGGAGACATAGAAGATCATCAACGTAACTCTTTCTGGATCTGACAGTAGTAATGATCCACATAAAGACCAGTAATGTACCATGAGACTCGTGGCTAAAAATTGTTACTGAGTAGAAATCTCACTGATTCAGGGGACTTTTGCCTGATACCCCACACAAACTGTTCTTATTGTATCTAATGTAGATAAAACCAAAGCAGCAGCATAAGAATTTGTGGAAATTACAAAGAGCTCTATTAACAAGGCAGTTATGAAGCCTCTGTGACTTGTGATCTTATATACAGCACCATGCTTTGTTGATAACCTTACTTTAGGATCATATAAGGAAAAAAAACTCCTGAGCAACTTTAAGATTTGACCTATATGACATGCTCTATATGAGAGCAGATCAGGTAAACTCAACTCCCAATGCCCTAGAGTCAAAATCCAAACATTAGGCTTGTACAGTTTTCTTGATTCCCTAATTTTTAACAGGCTCTACTTCAGATTTGGAAAAAAAGCTGAATTTTTTCCCTACCTCTGTGACACTGAAGTTCTGTGAATACCCCCATCCGTAAGTAGGAAGAAGCATCCAAAAATAGTAAGCTCCTGAGATGTGATTCTATTCTTTCTAATGTGACAAATCAGGACTTTTGATGGTCCTATCAGCAATATTTTCATGTGTGACATCCCTACCTAGATGGACCTGAAGCATTAAAATCTGCTACTCAATAGTATTGCCTCTAACTCAAAAAAATATGCATGTGCATACTCAGAACAATTCCTCAGTGGAATAAAAAACACAAACCCAAAATGCAACCCCACCTCAACTCCCCAAACCAAACCCAGCTGTAAGTACAGCTGTAGCAGCTTGTTTGTGGTTGGTATGGAGTAAAATACACTGCTAAAGAGCATCTCTTTCTCCAATGACTACTAAACTCTTCCTTTTGGAACCTCCCATGCTACTGAACATTATACTGAACATTGATCATTCATTACCCATGAAAATCTATTATGACTATGCTATTCTGGCATATTCAGACAGATTCAAGTCTTGAGGATGAATCTCAAAGTTCCAGCAGCAATATAGGTTTATGTAGGCATGAAGGGGATGCCTGATTAAGAAACCATCTGGTGAGTTCAGACTATTTTAACCCATTAATTGAAAATGAAATGCCTTTAGGGCAGGTTCTCCTGAAAGAGAATGGCTGATCACTTCAGCTGTGTGAAATGCAGCAGACCCAGCTACCACACAAAACAGTGCTGTTAGCCAGAAGTTGTGTCCAGCAACTCAGAACTACTGCAAAAACACAGCAAATGATAAACTACAGAATCAGTTCTCAAGATGCAATGACTCACATAATTTTTCAGCATTTCCCTGGAAAATTATCCAAACACCATACTCAGTCTATTCTAGACAATTCATAGGACCCTTTTAGCAGAAAAAAAAAAGTGTCTCAACTTCCTGGTAGCGTAGTCTTATTTGAAGACGACTTACGAATTTAGTGTCATTGAAAACATCAGCTATAACATTCCCCATCCTACAGGAATTGTCTGTGACTCAGGATCGCTAAGGAGCTCCGGTGACCGCATGGGCACCCTGCACACCCCACACTCTGTACACAGTCAGACAAGGTTTCCTTACCAGCTCATCCCTGCTTCCCCCACAGCAGAGTCCCAGGTGTCTGGATCCTTACAAGAATTTAATCGCAGCACAGCAACACAACTACCATCCCGAGCTGGTGTCCGCCAGAAGATTTCCCGAGGTTTTACCCTCACAGTCTGTGCACCCAGACAGTCTGAGGTCTTCCAGCAGAGTCATCACACCTGTTGTGTCTCTGAGTGCCCTCACCTGGGCCGCACGTCCCCGGGCCCTTTGTTGTGCAAAGCCTCGGCACTTCACGGCCCCTTGCCCGGGCTCACTTCACATAGAGCCCAGCCCTCACTGCAGCTGCTCACCGAGCTACCAGCGCTGAATGTGCTCCTCAGCAGAGGGGCATATTCGGCAATTGGAGTGCTTTCACCTGCCGGCCTCAGGATTTAACCAAAACCAGCTGCACCTCAGCCTTCAACACTGCGCTGGGGCAAGCGGAGCCCGACTATGTGAAGAATTTAAAGTGACCTTCTCAATAAAAGTGAGTTTTTCTGGAAAACAGACTAGAAAAATTACCATTTTAAAAGATAAGACGCAGAATGGTTTTGATTTAGAAATAAAATTGAAAGAATGGGAGAAAACTGTAAACACAAACCCAGAACATCTTCACAGCACAGCCTTTTAACTCGGGGCGCACCTTCCCCTCAGCAAACCCCTGTGGCCTGAGCCATCCTGGGCACAGCCCCCTGTGGGTGCTCAGGACTCTGACCTCATTAATCCTACAGGCTCCCTCACTTTTCATGGAGCTCAGCTAAAATCCTCTTCCCACCAACTTCCAAAACCTTCCCTTCCCTGTGGATGCCCAGAGGCTTGCATGGAAGTGCCCTAGTGCAAGAGGCAGCTGGTGAAAAGAAGGAGGCAGTTTTCTCCTTTACTACTCAGCTGCTCTTTTTTTGAGACAGAATACTGTCAAATACACATTAAATTGCAGGCAATTCGACAGACTGTGTACTGAGTCTTGTACTTTGAAAAAATTCAGTAGGGAGGTGAGCTGATGTGATCTGACAGGTAGTGTATCCCCCAGACACCTCTTTGGGGGTCAGTGATCTGTCATCCACAATGCCTGTGCTCAGTCTGTCAGAGCCCCCTGAACACATCACTCTCAGGGGCCCCTTACTGAAAGTGGGTCAAAGAATGTGTGGTGGGACTGGGTACACCCAGGGCGTGTCTGCAGCAAGGTGGGAATGGCAGGTATTGAGCAATGCCAGGATTTTTTTAATACCAAAATATAGATGTCTGTCAGTGATGCTGGCCTGTGTAGACGTAATGGAGTTTGTTTCAAAACTGTGTCTGTTTTCTGTCTCAGTACTAATAAAACACAATGGGCATTTATGTACATGCAGTGTATTAGACTGAACGTGTTGATTTGATTTATTTTGATTACTGAAACTTTGATCTTCATGTTCTTCAATTCTTTGGATGTAGTTTATTCAAAATTATATATGCTCTGCTTTAAAATCCAGTTACTAGTGAGGTATCAAAAACATAATCTTTTTGATGCAATTTAAATATAACGTGCTGGAAGGATCAGTTAATGAGTTTTAGGCCATAACTAAGAAGTTAAATAAAGGGATTTTTTAAAAGGTTTTAAAAGAAAAAAGAGGGGAAAACATGCTTGTTTGTTTTTTAATTTTTCTTGACTATAAGTATTATTGTTTCAAATCAAAGAGAGTCAACGAGGACTTTGGTATCTCTGAAAAACAGGATTCTGAGTAGGTTAATAATCTCCAGAACAATAATTTTTTATATCAAGAAATCCAGTAAAATTTAAAATGTTTACTCTTAACTGATTTTCCAGGACCTTAACTATGCAATCAACAGATAGAGTATGTTTACATATTGGTAGCAGTCAGTGAGTCACTATTTAGTATTTACATTCAGTGATGATGTTGATACCAGATTGTGATATCTCTGCAAGTTCCATATGGGCTTTTTTTTGCACTTTTGGTCTCACAGACAAGTTTATCTCATCTTGTACCTAGGTATCTAAAGGATATTTCTATAGATTTTGTTTGAAGGACAAAATTGTATTGTCTGAAGCAAAGCATATGTGGAGAAAATGGTTACATGACATGTTTTGGCAGTATTTCTTTGTGGCAAATGCTGAAATTATTGGAGAGTTTTTCAGAGCAAAGTGTTGCCCATCTGAAATAAGAACTTGTGGCAGGTTGACCTTGGCTGGATGTCAGGTGCTCTATCACTCCCTCCTCAACTGGACAACATAGAGAAAATATAGTTAAAGGCTCATGGGTTGAGATAAGGATGGGGAGAGATCAATCATCAGTTGCTGTCACAGGCAAAACAGACTTGAGTTGGATCTGTTACTGAAGAGTTACCCACTAGTAAATCAGTGCTGGCTACTCCTGATTGAGCTTCCTTGTTCTTCATGTCCCTTAAAATGTATTCCAGGATTGGGTGCTCCATCTATTTCCCAAGTATTGAGGCAGACCAGTCTCTACTTTCCTGTGACCTTCCCTTAGAGGAAATACTAGGATCTCACCTTGTCTATCAATTGTTCCAAATAATTTGAACCAATTACTTGCAAAAAAATCTTGCTAACTGTCAGTTTGATACTGCAAAATCCTAAAAATCTCTTTCTGTGGCTTAGCAGACTGTTTTGGTTTGTTATGTATTGCTTAAAATACCAGCATCTCCAAAACTAAAAAAATGTCTGGAATTATTTGGACTTGCTCAGAATTGTTTGCATGCATCCTGTCAATTATCTCTATATTCTCCAGTAAGTATTACAAAAGCAGTTCCTTAAATAGAATCATTACTCTTAGTTAGTAACCATTAGTTATTCAAAGAGCCAAAGCTAATTACTTTGTATTCTGGTGATCTTTCCTTCCTGCTCTCTGACTACACGACTTCTGGCAAGCTCCCAGCAAAACTCCCCCAGATGTCTCCTCTCCTCATTGCTTTCCTGTGCCAGGGCCTCCCTTAGTTCTGGACCATGCTCTCTGCTACTGCCTGCTGTGTAATCTCCAGGCAGAAAGACTGGAATCACTGGGGAGATGATGAGGAGAAATGTTGGTGTCTCGAGCCCAAGGCAGAGAATCTTTCAAGGCACTCTGAAATGGTAAACAGCATTCTGTAGGAAGTTCAGAGCTGAAGGTCTCCTACAGACCCTAGGTGGATTCCATGACTGAAATCACGGGATGCACAGGCTGTTTCTCTTTTAAGGTGAGCTATTCCTGCAAGGCCTAAAATGCAATCATTAATCTGCAAGATCTGGTTTCTCTGCCTTTCCCTGAGTTGCAGAGCAAGGTGACTTCTGCTTTAGGGTAGGAAGCTGTTGTTCAATCTCTACTATTCCCCACTTCCATTATTAATGCCTACTACCACTGGTACTGATCCTTTATACTTCCTAAACAGGGTATGGTGAACACTGTTCTGCCAGGCAGCAAGAAAATGATTTGTGCCAGTCCAAAGATGAGGATAGTGTGAGAGATAGAGATAGCATTGGAGCTGGATCTGCCTTTACTGATTGTTTGGCTGACAAGGGTTTATAGCAGGACCTGTGTCTCTTAGGGTACCCGTAACAACCATTCACCAGCACAAACTGACACATCCTTTGTACCAGTCTGTGCTACAGAAAATTAGATATGGGTTTATGGTTGTTTTATTCACCTTCAGAATCTGTCAGTCTGAGAGACTGGCTGCTTTATCAAAGCCAAAGACAAACCTTGATCAAGAAGACATCTTCTCTGAGTGCTCTGCTTCTGTCACCTATTCCATGAGACTTTGCAGTGTAGACCATTGTGCAGGCTGAGCAGGTGCCACAGAACTGCAGCCATTTCTCCTGAGAACAGCTCTATGCTCCTGGAAGGTAATTGCTACATCTTCCTCTGTGGCAACAACTTTGAGGAAGTGCTGGCCATGTTGAGCTTTGGCCCCTTTGAAGATAAGGAGGATGGCAGCCATTCTGAGCAACAACATTTATGAGTGTTTATTGTGTTTCTTTGGGGCTGGTTTATAACAAAAGGTTGGCATCATTAGAGCAGTACACAATTTAGAAACCCCTACAGTATATGAAGGCAAAGGTGGAAAGAAACCAATTTGGTGTGCACTGCCCCTTCTGAAAAGCATCTCCTCTGAGGAGAATGTAATACTGTGCACTTGCTTCTCCTCTGTGAAAGGAAACTCCTAAAACTGCAGGTATAGGAAGTCTGATATGACAAACAAGGAGATAATTTAGAAAGAAAATCTTTGCATTAAGCATAGCAAGTACATGAAATATAAAAGGGCAAGATGTGTTTTTCTAGTCTATTTGCTACTAGATAAATAGATAATTGAAATGGTACTAGAGACTCTTCAGATTCACTTTAGCTTGTGTGTTTGGGGGTCTCCATTTCTGTTTGGGAGGCTTGGACAGGACTCTCCCCAAGCAGCCTATGAGAGGGATATCACTCCATGTCTTGATATTTCATATGAAAATGCTACCTTCAGAAATTCAAAGTGGAAATGTGTGGATGATCTCCCTAATACCTAATCACAGAAATCTATTTGAGCAGCAAAATGGTATAATAGCATATAATAGATTAGTGGTGTAACAGCAAAATTGACTTGTCTGTCCGTGGGCAAAAGCCTCTGGGCTTCCCTCAGCGTGTGACCGGAAATCCGCTATATCATACAGAGAATCCGTGTGCCTTGGCAGTTCTGCAGTTTAAACTTGATTGCCCACCCAGAACTCCCTATTGTAATCCTCGGGGAGACTTGGCTGCTTCTGCATGCACTCCACTGTCCCTTAATTGATTAATATTGCTTCATTTATAAAGTTCCACTGGAAAGAGGTGACATTTGTATGGTTGCATTTGGATGGTGTTTGATATATTGCTGAGTACAGAATGGCTGTCAGATTTGACAGCACAGTAACAGCACTGCCCATATTTTATATGCAATTGTGCAAAGTGATTTGGGCATTTCTGAGTTTGAAAGCTGAAAGATTCTTCTTTGATCTGCACACAAATTAATTATTTAGAAAAACACCTTCACAGGTTTTCCCCTTTGGCTTTACATAGAACAGGAAAAAATTGGACCTGACATACATAGGCAAAATCTATTGCTCTATAGAAATCCTTCCCTGGATTTACTCAGGTGCCACACAATAACATTTATCTATTTGTAAAAATAAATCTATTCATATTGATATTTATATTTGTTGACGTAAGAACTGCACGAATATGACTGGTACAGTCCTGATAAGTAGTAAGCAAGAGGTTTTGTGTATACTATTAGCAGGAGCAGGTGTGTCTAGTGATAGGCGCTTGGATTTTTCTGAATGCCTGCTTATACATGAGGAAGGAAGTTATTTGTAGAAATCTCAGCACAAAATAATTGAGTTTGCCTCATTTAATTTAAAAGTATCAATTGTTAATCATGTGGAAAAGGAAATAAATAGCTGTGAGGGAGAGCAAATAAATTCTTTTTTCTTTTTGCTTTAATTATTTTTAAGAAAAGCAAATACACAATTTCAGTGAAAGGCTCTATTTTTCTTCTTTTTTTTTTGTAACATCTTTTTTATATTTAGTGTGATCTTTAATTATAATTTTACTGAAAGCATTCTTAATATCATCATGTTTCTTTATATGAGACAATGGTGGTCATAAATGAGGAAGTAGCAAGTATAAGAAACAAAGGATCCAAATTTGCCAAAGGTATTGGTAAGAGAATGACCTTACTACTAAAACTTCTTCTTCAGTTCACATCTTGGATATTTCTATTTTTGAAATGTTTAGCAAACACCTTTAAAATGCTGTCATGAATGAGACAAGTGACTTCAAAAAGTAATGAGAAATCTTCCAACCATACAGAAAAACCCAGTAAATAACAATCCAAAATTACATGCCATCAGAAATACAAGATGCTGAGGCTAGAATGCCAATAAACAATAAGAAAATACTTCAGAATATAAGTATAAATTGTGTACTTTGTTATCTAGTAATGCTAAAAAGATACACAGGAGTGTACCTGTGTACTACCAACATCTGATTGAATTTAAAATAAATATCTTTATCTATTTTTATCATTAAAATAATAGTGTTATATTTATTGGGGACCTGCCTGTTCATATATTAAGGGACTTTTTACATGACTGCATGAAGCATGTCAGCTACAAATACTGCTTGGGATCTTTGTTTTAAATATGCTAGTAGTCTCATGGGTGAGTAATTTCTATTTGACATTTCAAGAGCTTAAGAACAGCACTACGTATCTGGAGCTGATATTGAGACAGGGTTTTAACCTCTTCCTCATGTGTTTATTTCTGTTGCTTTTACAGATAGTAAACATTCAGTAATCTTGGAATCCAATGTGATAAGATTCTTTAATTTTCTCTCAACAGCCAGGCCATCTAGCCAACAAGGTCTGATTTAATGTACAGGAAAAAAATAAAGAGGAAAATAAAAGAACTGGATTTGTTTTCATAGTGATAAAGTTTTATGGACAAACTCTTGCTGTGTGTAGAGTTGGAGTGAGCTCTATGTGGCTCACTTTTTTTTTTTTTTTTTTTTTTTTTTTTTAGCTCTATGTGGCTCACTCTTTTTCCTTTTTGTGGAAAAAAGGAATGGGCTCTCCCCTGCCAGGCAGTACAACAGAGCAACAAATAATCTGCTCATTTATCAGAGCTGGGAATGCAGGGGAAGGCATTCACAGCAAGGAACTGTTGCATCCTGGTTGAATGAGCAGTCTTACTGCACCTAGAAGACAGATCACAGATGGGTGTTAACACTTTTCTCAGTCTGTTGCATGTCCATGGATTAAATGGGGGACGTTTAGTTTGAATCAAGCAAAATACTCTACATTTTTAGAATATTTTGAAAAGGTAGTTTACAGCATCTGGAAAATGTAGACTGTAGATTTCTGTCAGCTAAGAACTGTGCTATTGCCTATTGCCAACAAACCATCTTGATGTTAACTTCAGCTCAGCTGAACAAGATTTTAATTCCAAATAATAGAAGTAACATTCTTCTATGCCTGTTTGTTGCTTAATAGGGTCAGTAATCCACATCATATCTTATTTTTTATTTGATGGAAATTTAGGAATAATGAAAAGAATGCAGGAACAGACAGAAAAGATAATTTTCTCCAGTTACTTTAACTACCCCAATAAATGAGAATGACTATTCATAGTGTCAAGAAATGCCAGGCAATCCGCTCTGGGGCATAGAATAACTCTGTTGTTTTTTTTTACTGATGGGAACATTTGTAATTTGCAATTGCCAGACTGTACATATGTTGGCATTAGATAAATTCTCAGTATGCTTCTTGAATATTTTCTGCTTACCAAATGATCTGTGGCTGAAAACAAATCTGAGGAACTCCTGTCTTCTCTAATAAGCTAATCAGACAGTTCTGTTCCCTCCTCAGTCTGTGGGAGTACAAACCCATGTCTCTTATGGTTCATCGGAGTGCACTGATCATCATTAAACTGTCTCCTAGTCTGGGCAGAAATGCTCCTTTTTACAGTCTTATTGATGCTATGACACAGTGCAGCAAGATTCATGGAAGGGAAATAAAGCAAATGAGAAAGATCACGGCCCTCTAGCTTCTGGGATAGGGCATTCATCTGGGAGGTTGAAATATATCTCTGTTAGGCCCTGCAAAAACTCTAGCTCAGTAATTTTATGTTATGCTGTCATTTAAACCCAGGAGTAATTCTGGAATTACCTGTGTTACTGTAATAATATACATAGTATTATAATATAATATTATAATATATATAGTATTATATAATATATAATACTATAATAATACTGTCACCAGCATTATTACAATTTCACACATACTTGGGTGCAGTTTAAAAAGGATTAAATTGTCTGTCCTAGTGTACTTAGTGATGCACCAAACTAGGGAGGTTCGTTAGCAGGGTTCAAGGGAGGCTCATGGCTGAAATGCTGTGTTCATTACAGGCCTTTGCAAAAACAGCAGTGCTAAATGCTTACAGATCTCAGTGATAAAATCCTGAAGCCAATTGCTTGAAAGATATATTTGCACGCATTTTTTTTCTACAATGAACTGATGTAAATGGAGGCAGTGTTTACTCCTGTGTGCATTTTCCCCCCAAATCCAAACCTCAGAAAACTGAAATGTCAGGTTGCATTTTAAAAAAATGGCTTGTGTAATCAAATCAGTGCAATTCGGTGTCATGGCAGATTTTACTAGCTGACAAAAAGAAAGGAAAAACTGATTCCAAATAGTTGTATGTAATACATTATCTTGTTCTGTTGTATTTAAATAGTCCTGGTATCTGTGGCTTCCACCTGTTACATACCAGGGGAAGCAGCACATGCTAAAATGTGGTAGAAAATTGTCTTTGTGTCATTTTCTTTCCATCTTCATCCAAGATCAGCTGTGTGACTGCCTTCTACACTGACTCTCTGAGTTAGTTTTGTGTGCTCACATTGCTTCTAATTTTCTCATGGTATTAGTTGTAACTTCATTGGCTGGAAGTAGAGTTCCTGCCCTTTCAGAATTGTCATTCCAATTCCATTCGGAATTGTGTTGCTGTCATGATTCCAGAGAGCAAACACTGTGCTTGCTTCCCTCTGGGAGTAGCGGTTCTTTCCTGTTTTGGAGTAAAGTCAGTCTCACCTTTAACTACTATGGTAGCATCACAAGATTTTCACAACCAGGATTATTAGCTTTTCAAGTCTGATGACTCTTTTTTTTTCTTTTTTCCCCTGAGATGTATTTGCCTCTCCAGGGAAACAGTTATTCTGTATTTCTGCCTGCTGTGTCAGGTAGAAGGAGAAATTTAAAGTCTTCTATTCATCATTATCCTTCCATAATTCTAGTGCAAAAATGCACTGGATTTACTTAAATACTGCAGTTTTAAAAAAACCAAATCAGATTGTGAATTCTCAGTGAACACCAATGAGGTATCTCATGACACTGAAAATGAAAGATAAATCATTATATGGAGAAGTGTCTGCAAAGCTTAATTTTGGACCAGTAATGGGCCACATTTGAACCCCATTCTGTTATTAGTAATTTCAAGGAACTCTGCATGAACCAGCTTTCTCTCCTGGTAGTACCCATGAGTAACTTCCTGAGATAGGCTGGTTGCAGGGGATTGCGACAGGCTCCTGGCAGTTCTGTCTGTGGATGCAAGGACTGTGAACAATGCCAGGAGAGGAAGTTGGTTAATAAGTTACAGTGCCCTCAGGTTGGTTTATTGTGAGTGACCTGGATCATGGTGCATGCTTTACAATGAAGTAGTTCGCAGTGTCTTGTTTGGAGTGCCCACTTTGAAGTGTTAGAATATATGCAGCAGTCAAAAGCCAGTGGGAAACCAGCAGCTCATGTAGAAGAGCACATTACTGCAGGAAAGTAAATAGCAAACTTTCAGAGGTCACAGATTGGTCTATTGCTTTTTTTTTTTTTTTCTTTTTTTTTTTTTTTTTTTTTTTTCTTTTTTTTTTTTTTTCCTGTATTCTGGAATTTGGACAGCACAGTTGGCTGACAGAGGATCTAATTAGAGGTCACACAGGGCATGAGACTGGCAACTGTCACCCTCCTGTGGGAACAAGTTTGGGTCTGTATTCTTTGGGCTTGCCTGGGAATAAAGGGAGCAAACATGATAATGAAGAGAGACTGGTATTACTGTTTGCAGGCTTCATGTCTTTTCCCCTTTTCTTTGATCAATAAATTCCTGCCATTTCCTGTGCAATGTCTTTATTTTTTCAGCCCCACCATATGTTGCCAGTGAATTATGACAGAATACTACTGCTTGATGTTTATTCAAATAGTTTCATCTTTGGAACACAGTATAAAGGTCGTCTGCTGCTTGCAAATTCTCACAAGGCTGGGATGGCAAATGGTGTTAGTTTTGCTGCAGCAGAAAATGGAGAAGTGAGTCATCCATGATTGCAAAGTTTGTTGGCATAACTGCTAGAGAGAAAGAGCTCTGTACTAAACTGTCTCTAGAAATGGTTCCTAGGAAAGGAATTTCCCTTTTCTTCAGAAAAATGGAGGTCAGAGTCATTAGAATAATCTTTTCAAGCTCCTTCTCTTCTGACTACCCAGCTTCATCCCCAGATGGGTGACATAGCTGTTGTGTGACTTCTGCCTATGGTGACGCTTTTGCTATTTGTCTTCTTCCAGTCAGCCTTTTTAATCCATCTTCATTCGCTCCATGTGCTCACTTTCTTCATATCTATTGAGACAGAAATGTACAAAGCAAAGTAGGTATCTGCCAGCACTGAGTCCTGAAGTGCATTAGGTGATGCTGCTGCTTGACCTGTGTTCTTGGAGGCTGGCTGCCAAGCTGAGAAGGACAATTTCCTTCTAAGTTTTACAGTTTAGAAATAAGATTATAATTATAGCAACAGTGCATTTGCCAGCATCAGGTGATCTTTGAAAATCATGTTCCTAGGTAATGCAATATGAAACAGATCAGCATAAAATGACAGATAAATTGTAGGATTTACTGTATAAATTACAATACTGTATAAATTACGGTGTTCTGCCTGCCCTTCCCATCATTCAGCTACCACAGCTTCACTAATTCAATTTATCCTGCCATCTATGATCTGTACTTTGCCAATGGCGTGGGGGGGAGAAGTGAGAGAGCACAATGGAGAAGTCGTGACTGGAGAGCTGCGTGTGGAGCGGTCCCTGTCGCAGAGGGAGCTGGAAGCGGCTGCAGCAGCAGAGCCGGTGCCGCAGTGAGTCAGGGAGCCGAGCGCAGCCCGGCCCGGTGAATCACCGTGGGTATGGGCTACGCCTGGAGATCCCTGCGCTCAGCGCCGCCGCTGAGGGATTTCGAGTTCCTATTCAGCAGAACTGGAAGCCCCAGCTCCCGTCCCCACCTGCACAGTGGGTCCTCTCCGTTTGCCGAGAGAAATCAGGGCTGGCTGCGGGAAGCTCGGACGGGGAGTCTGGGAGGGTCTCTACAGCCGGGAGTCTGGAGAGCTGCAGATCTCCTCTCCTGGTATGTGGAGACAGACGGAACTGATTGCTCAAGCATCTTTGGCCTGCGATGATCTTTAAACATCACAAATAGCATGTTTTCTCTCTGAGCAGTAAATTTGTGCCACAGTGTAGTGAAGGAAAAAAAAAAAGAGCCTGATAGGGTTCCATCTTCTAGGGCATTATGTTCTTCAGTCAGGCTAATTTTCTGCATATGTAGATTTTCATGTTATTGCCAGACTTGTTTTGTATTGTTGCAATATTGTTGCTTATACACTTCACACCAGGTCTAACTGTGCTTCAATGGTGGGTAAATAATAACTTTAGAGTGCAAGAATTATTCCTGATAGTTACCTGATATGCCAAAGTGAAAGGAGTGGATGTAGTACTATTGGAAAAATTCCAGATATATGGATAAAAGTATGTAAATGGCTTTTGTTGAACACCTCTGCATGAATATGTGTGCATATACATATACATACACATTTTTAAAGGAAAAAAAAGGTAATTAAGAAGCTAATCTAAAAAAAAGTATGATTTCCCTGGTATTAGCCTAATTTATTGGCCCCACCCAATGTTGAGACATAGTAAACAAAAAGCTTCATTGCAGCTGTGTGCATCCAGCTGTGGAAGCACAGTACTTCAGCTGCAATGCATGAATGTGACTTCTTATGTATTGTACAGTTGGAAAAATATTTCAGTGCTAAAAAACAGAACTCTCTGTTAGTTTGTATCAGATCAAATTAGATCTAACACAAGCATTATTATGAAATGCTTTTCTGAAGAGTGTAGCATGAAATCAAAATTCTCCCACATCCTTTTTGTTGGCTTAATAGTTTGTTTTTATTCTGTCTTTCAGAGAATTGTTAAGGCTGAGACCTTAGCACCTCTTCACCAAGCATTTGAAAAAATTCAGAACAGTGTTGGTAATCAGTCATGTATTTTCGCAGGCTTGGTTGCAATAATTTCTCTCATCAGTCTATGATAGAGAGAAATTAAACATTAGGTAGTAAAAGGGGTGTTAATCTCCACTGGATTCTGTTCTTGGAAATGGGGGTGACTAAGAAGCAGAAATGTATGTTTGGTATTTAAGCAATGCTGTAGAACAGCTCTTGGGTATTGCAGCAATATTGTGAGGCTACATCCCTAGCAAGACATCAGTTATTGCCAGTGTTTGGCTTGGTAAAGCTATGTTGTCATTACTGAGATATAGGATAAAGCATTGAAACTCTAAGGAAAAAATGTCAGCTGATGGTCTGTAGATGTGAGAGTTGCTGAAAATAAATAAAGCAGTTGAGAGACTGGATTTTAAAATCTGGATGCAAAATCTGTGGAGATATGAGCAGAAAAAAAAGGGACCTTAATTTTTTTTCAATGGATGCTAACTTGCAGATAATTTGTTTTTCCCTAACCACTGGTTACAAGGATAATAGTATATATCTTACTCTTTCTCTGTCATTAAGGGGAATCTGTTCCAGCGCCCATCTACCCTCTGGGTGAAGAACCTTTTCCTAATGTCCATCCAATCTGAATGTCCCTTGACACATTTTCATACCATTATGTATTATCAGGAGTTGTAGTTACATTTAATAGGATTATTCATTAATTTTTTCATCACTTGCCATCTATTTGCAGAAATAGAAGAACTGTTTACAAATATTGTGATTCAAGGCCTGAGTCCATCTGCACAGGGGAATTTAAAGAAAAAAAGTATTCAAAATAGTTTCTGTATGCAAAAGCATTATTAATAATTAATTAGTATCTATCAGTTTATATGGGGTCTGAATTAGATGCACATGTCTTTCTGTACATTCTGTCTATGAACCTTTTTCCCAGGCATAAGCTTCCAGATCTGTAGTGTGCTATTACAGTGAGTTTCAGTATTTTCTGTCTCTTTCTCTCAGCCTCTGGTGTGGTCAGAGGGTTACTTTTATCGGCCGCTGTCCACTGGAACAGTAACATGGCACCTTAGGCAAAGCATTCTATTTTTATGCGAAAATAAAAGAGCAAAAATATCTGCACAGTGGCCACAGCTTTTGTTGATGACATAGATCTTTTCCCTTGATCCCTTTCCCTAATAAGAAGTAATGTTGCCATCTGCTGGCAGAGGACAAGGACAGGCTGCTTCTGGTGCTTTCTTCACGAACCTGATGTGTTCCCTTGATGAGTTACAAATCCTTTCTTCCTCTCCGTGTTTGATTCATTGAGCTTGGCCATATCTTTAACACACTGAGGCAATTATTTCTGTGTAAGGTCCATAAGTTATTTATGAAATTTTGAATCAGAAAACCATCTACACAGAAAGTTTTCCTTTCAAGTATCCATTGGCCTTGTCTTAATAAAGCAATTTAATAAAACATGGATGATGTGATCCTCATTATGATTTAATTAATCGGTGAAACAATTTTTTCCCTATGAAACAGGGAATAAATTTATGCCTCTGACTTTTCATTGCCACCTTCACAATAAAAAAAAAAAAATTAAGGTCCTCTAATCTCAGTCAGAGGTCTCAACAGCAGAGCCAACAGGAAGAGACAGCTGGTCCCTCAGACCCCGCTCATCTGTCTTTTAATGCCTAGTTCATGAATGAATGCCTTAAAATATTGTCTAGGAATGTTGGGTCTATGTTGCTGCTTTGCAAGGGTGGGGATAACAGAACAAGATACTGATTCAGCGCCAGTTGACACATTCTTCTTTGCTCTTGAAATGTGTACTCCGTAGATACCCCTGACCTGGGCCATTGTCTCGAAAGATCCAGAAAAAACACTAATGTCTCTCTGACACTTTTAATGGTCTGATGCCATATCTAGCAGGTTATTCCTAGGACTTCTCTTAGTTTAGCTTGGAAGAGCAATTCATATTCCTCTTCTCAGTTTGAGGGTAACTTCTCAAGACTGGCTTCACTGTAGTTCACAAGACTCAGTTTTTAAATCTTTTCCTTCAAGCCACTGCCCCTTTGTAAAATAACATTAACTCATTTGTTGGATAAGTTTTATAACCCCATTTAGCTTATTTCCCCAGATATTAAGTGTTATCTCAATGCAACTCCTGGAAATGTAGGAAAAGTAAAAAAAAACCCCAAAACTCCAAACCAAAACAAACAAACAAACAAACAAACCCCCAAAAAACAAAAAAACCCCAAACAGTCCCCAAATCTCCGCCACCAATTGTGAATGCACTAGAGAACTGTTTCACCTGAGAACATCTGAAATTCTGTTCATAGATGACTAGCAGATGCTGAGAAACATTAAAAGGAAAATGTATAATACCTGTATTCAAAAGAAAAGGATATATTTGATCAAACAGTCTTTTCTCCTTATCTGAAACATATTTTGCTTTAATACAGCACCATTTGGCTTTGTTGCTTTTTGTCTTCTGAACACAACATAATGATATTCTTCTTCCTCTTTTCATAAAACTGCTGAGGAGACAGATGGAGAAAATTTCCTGGTTTGACCTTGCTTAATTTGCAGACTTCATGTATGTTGCAGGAAGCTGATGGTTAAAAGACCAGGCCTTTTGAAGGCTATGGGAATGCTTTTTCATGAGTAACCACAGAGGGGCTCTGCAGGGTGTGTGATACTACACCATTCGCTCAGAAAAAGAGAACAGTATTTCTGATGTTCATCATCTTCACCAGCTGCTGGATAAAAATGGTGCATTTTGGCTGGAAATGGAATATTATAAATTTCTTCTCTGCGTAAACAAATGCTATGTCTGATGCCCAGACACAGGTTAAGTGTTGGATATCAAATGCTGTGGACTAGAGGAAGTTGTAGCTTTTCATTAATGTACAAATCTCATCCACATGATAAGGTGGTGAATGTAAATTGCACCAGTGTCTAGAGAGAAATCATTCTGACTTTCCGTGGTTTTGGCAATTAAAGGCAAAGTTGTAGTAAATTCTACTTAAATTCAAGGAGGGATGAGGAAGGAAACACGGCAAGAATTTGCAAAGAACCCTCCCTAGTTCAGGCCTACACTGATGGCAGTGTGAACAGATCTTGAGAGATCTCAGATCGCAGCTGTTGCATGACGTTGTTTGAATTGAAAGTTTCCTCCTTCCTTGTTTCCCGTGAGAAGCAACTGGTTGGGGTTGCTGCACATGACAGGGCATACCTGACATGCTTCTAACAGACTGGTCTTTAGGCAGGTGTATACTGCAGGTGTCAAACTGCCTGCAGAAGAAAAGAGGATTAATGCAGAAAATGAAAGCTAATCCTCCCTGCCCCACATGGTTGAAACTGGATCAGAATTTCCTTTGCTTGTCCATATGCTTAGTTTTGTAATAGCAGGAAAGGAAAGAGGAAGAGGAGATTCCTTGGATGTAGCTGAGGGACAAATCTGTCTCCCACCATTTCATCCCTAGGCCCTGCAGGATGGTCTTTAAGGTTGGAGGACCATAATAGGAGCATGCATTGGAGTTGAAGCAGGAAGCTAAAGCATATATAGTTAATTTGGGGAGATGAAGGAGTGGGGTAAAGCGAACAGAAAAGTAAGGAACTAGGATTTGAGAGGGAGGGGACTAGGAAATGACAGAGAGGGGGGATTAACGAACTTGGATGCCCTGAATTCTTGGGCAGACTTTTCTACAACCTAGGTTACTTCCTTTAACCTAATTTTATTTGCTCTTTTATTAAATTACAAATTCCCTTATTTCTCTGTGTTTTGGAGAGTCTTTTGTTCTGCCACATCACGTTTGAGTACTTGGGACTTGGGCAAATTAAAGATAGACCAAAAGAGATACTAAAAACCCTATCCACAAATGTTCTGTGATTTAGGTTTTCAATAGATCAGCTGACAATACCCTGTACTTCTGTGAACTGACACTGAAAATAAAATCCTTGCATAGCCAATACTCCTGTTTTCTGCTGCAGCCTGAGAAGGTTTAAACATAAACCTGAGAGTGTCACCACCAAAATTGTGGGAATGTGGTGGTGTAAATCCCTCCATTCCTGCTGAGGCTAAATAACTTGGAGGAAGTCAGCAAGACTTCCTAGAGAGAGGTCTGATAGGAAAGAGGGATCCCAGTTAGCTTGGAAGTGAGAAACCCTGACCACAAGGTTTATTTTGTTTGTTGTATCTAACGCCTTCTGATTATTGTGCCTGTGAACCCATCAACATTGTGATTGATGACAACTAATCTGAAATAACTTTCTGAGTATCTATGCAAACTTAGTTTCTATGCAAATAACTTTGAATGCATTTCTTAATCATATTAAATCTCTGTTTACCATTAGATTTTCAGATGATTAAAAACAACTGTGTTCCACCTTACTGGGACTTCAACAGAGCTATAGCTGTGGAACAGTAGATTTTAATTTACTCTGGCCCTTTTTGATGGGTATTTAATTATATTGCATGCAAATACTCAGGATTTGAATTCTCTATTATGCTATCTCAAGCCAAGTTCTACTGAAGAATGATTTGAAATGGACACAAACAGTTTTGATTGTTTTGAAAGTGGTGAAACAAAATGGTAGAACCAGTGTATGGCTTGTCAAGAAAATCTGTTGTTGCCGAAAAAAGTTACAACCCAAATGCCAAATCCTCTTTTTGTATAAAATGTGAGAAGTTTCAAAATATGCTATATTTTTGTTATGGAGATTTCTACCACAGCTTCTTACATGGCCTCAGATTTCCAGTTTTCTTCTCTTGCTGTATTCATCTTGAATATTCTATGGAATTTCTCAGTTGTCAGTCTTGGCCACAACAACTAAACTGCATTAGCTAGATCTAACCAAAATACATCATTCACTCCAATTTGGGTAAGATAGTTTTTTCTAAAAAGATAAAATTTTTGCTCCATTATTTGGAATGTACAAAGCAATTTTTTACACAATGGTGATAGTTGCCATTGGGTTAACAAATTCACATGTATAATGAAAATGTTACCCCTGTGTGAATGCCATTGACTTTAACACTGAGTTAAAAAATCTTTGAGTTGAAGAATATAATTGAAGGAGAGGTTCTTCATTGCTTAGCACAACAGGTTCATGTGTGGGTGGAATCTTCTATGCTACTGCTACAGAATGGGAGAACTGGATCTTTGAATGTTCTTTGAAGGAAAATAAATATACTTAGGCATTAAAGTGAGATATATTTAAGTGGCCAATGCATTATACTATTGAACATAAGCTAAGCAATACTGTTTGGGCTTTTTTTTCCCCTTCATGTTTTAAAATTCTGTTTGTAGCCATTCAATCCAGATGCTTTAACAGTCACTTCATTTCAGTGTGATAGTCATAACAAAATACCCTGTGCAACAGAGTAAGTGGTATTTTACCCACAGTCACAGTCAAAATTCATTGACCTGCTCTGCTGCATACAAACATCACATATTAGCATGTGTGAGGACTGTCTTTATTTAAGTTACAGGCAGAGGCTGCTTTTCTTAGGAAATGGTTAGTACAATCATATAGTCATAGCATTTTAAAAGGAGCATTTCTTTAGAAAACCGGAACTTCCTTTACTTGAACCAGGAACTTGCCATAAGTCAAGTCACAAACATAAAGATGGGTGCAAACTCCACATATAGGCATTCTCATAATTGTTATTATTTTATCAACTGTGGCATGCAGCTGTTGTTAATTCTTCAGCTCCCCCTGGAACATGTATTGTTTGTTCCTTTTGGAAACTGGGCGGAGATTAAATAATGTGTCTTTACTGGCTGTTTATCTTGGGCCAGGCAGCTCTTTAATGACTGCTGTTCTTTCTCTGTTGCAAAAAGAGTTTTCATTTTCAGAATCTCAGGATTACAGCACATCTGCAGCATCTGTAGAATTTAAAACTTCTTCGAAACATTCAGCTTCTCCTCACTATTGTTCCCAAAAACTAGTCTGAGTTTTCTGTACCAAAGTGATCTAATTTAGAGATGCTTTACTCCACAGATCCAGTAAATGAAAAATGAGCATGTCCAATAAACTGAAAGTATGTATCTATGTTGTGATGAATAACATATCATTCCCTTGAGCTGCATGCTCAAGCAGCTAATTACAATGCAGTTCTAAAAGGCAGAAATCCTTTGTTTAGGATAGAGTTACAGTGTTTGGTGAGATAGTTTTACAAGCAGCAGTCTGTATTTGTGAGATTAAAAGAACACAGTGAACAGAGCTGGTAATTATTTTCTAGTTTTCACTGTTCTGAAAATAAGGGTATGCACTGAAACATGCTGTGGTGTATGCATTTTTTATTTGAAAAATTACTTCAGTACTTAAGGAGTAGGATCAATGTTGATGCTTGGAGGTATTTAATATAACCAATAGCTGATACAACACAGTGCCTGTTTGTGCTTCAACACTCCGTCTCATCTCAAGTTTGCTAATGCAGAATGAGCACTGACCCTAATGAAAAAATATATGAATTATTGATGCATTTGATTATGATTTGAGTCAGATGAATGCCTGCCTATAGACGCTAGAAAGGACACAGTACTTTTTATTTCATTCATAAAACAGAATACAGATACTGCCAAAGCTGTAGTGATTTAACCTCAGTACCATTAAATCAGTTTCTTTTGAATTGCTGGCCAAGATACAAAAAAAGGATCCAAATACCATTAACAATTAAGAATATTAGTGGTCTAAAGTGTATGGTACTGTTCAAATCATGACACTTCTTTCAGTTTTCATGCTTTTGTTTCTTATGTATTTATATTTTACCCTTTTCCCCTTCTCAGTATTAGAGTTTAACCCTTTTCCCAATCATTCTTACTTTGTCTGATCACTAGGAAATATGCAGTTATTTGTGAGGGTTTCTTTTCAAATTGGGTGTGTGATGAATTAACTATGACTTTAAGATGGCATGTAAGAGGACAAGACTAAGCTGTAATGACAAGTTCTTATTTATTACCTCAAACTCAGCTTCCCACTCAATTATTGCTTTAAAAATTGAGGTCAGTATGAAGTGCTAGAAGACACCTGGTATTAATGGTTCCAAATGAGCCCATCTATACGTCGTATATTTTCCTGATCATAATAATTATCCTGTTGTAGTTCATTCATTATCACATTTCCTCTTCCAGGGAAGAGGGATGTTTGTCCCGCGCTGGACGCAAAACTTGAGCCACGTACCATTGACAGATGGTTGGAGAATTTTTGAGGCCCTGTTGAAGAATGGTCCAATGGTACCTTTGCAGGGGTTCCTCCTTGTTGATGCTTGGGACGGAAAATGCAAAACGTGGAGCATCATCTGGATGGAGTGGAATGCTGAAAAAGCAGTCCTTGAGATCGATGATCACAAGCGACCAATCTCTCGGAATCATTGAGAGGGATGGAAGTCCCAGCTGGAGTGGTGGACAATCTAATATTCCCCATCAAAGGGAAGAGGATTGTGACAATCTATTGCACTGCAGGTATTAACAATATATGTTATTTGCTACTGTCAAAATGTGTGTGTTTATTACACCCTAAAGATGGCCATGCATATAAGAAAGGCATAACATTCATTGTATCACCATGAGTAACTTATGAATAAGGAAAAATTAGAACTGTAGATTTTTACCAAGGGAAATTTAATACTTTCCCAAAGCCTACAGATGTCATAAAATTGAATACAAATTTTCTCTGGAGTCCAAAAATAAGAGAAGGTGACTATGCAGTGAAAGCTCCTGGAAATGCCATCATTTGAGCAACTCATGCCTAGATTTAAGAAAATAAAAAGTATACTTCAGAAAGTAATCCTGTTTGCAAAAGCAGAGATGATAAAAAGAGCTATGTGCATCCACATTCAGACAAATTACAGAATACCTTTTAATCACCTATGTCTCTATTTTTTGACAGGAAATATCAATATGTGCTTAATTGATCAAATATAGTTTTATAGTCAGTCTGTATGTGGTTTTTATTTGTCAAAGAGTCTTTTTTTCTAACAGTTTGAAGTAACTCTTATGTAAGAAGGATCTAGCACCAGTGTCTATAAAATGATTGTGTACATTAGCAGTCTAGTTTGTAAAAAGGATGCATTTAAATAAAGTAGGTAAATAGAGGTGAGAGAACAAATCTTGTCTAAGAAATGAACCCTGTCAAAGAAGGCTACCAAGTACCCATGTCTTACATAACATCTCTCTGCAAAGTGGAAGAGACACAATTAAGTAGTCAAGCCCTCAGAGTGAGAGGATTAGTTATTGTTCAAATTGTGGGGCTAACTGGGACTTGGATTTCACAAGTCCAATTCTGTGAGAAAGTGCTGAATATTGATGTATTTTTCCTTTCCTACAAATACATTGTTTTTCTTTAAATCTGAAAGAACAATTCTGATTGTATTTTTCTCTGCACTGAGCTGTGTCTACAACTGACCAGAAATCACTGTGCTAACAGAAATCACTGTAGTAGCTATAGACTCAAAATCCCATCCTACTTTAGGGAAAATGTTGCTTGCATGTTAAGAGGAGGTCTTAGTGCACTTTTGATTATTTATGCAACATAGGAAAAGTAGGAAGAGGAGGAAGTAGTCAGGAAAAGGAGAGAAAGAAGACACGGCAGTGAGAACAGAGTATGTGTCTGCCTAGCAGTATCCATGCACAGCAGGATTTTCAAAATTTTCAAAAGAACTGCTTCTTTATTTTCTCATAATTTTTTTCAAAGATGCTGAAATGGACTCTTGAAAGCACACACCTGAGAAGAAAAACCATCCCCACCCCCAAAATGCAAAAAAATTTTAAGGTCTTTTGAAAAAATGATTTGCTGACAAGACATTTTTTCTGGAAAGTATTCACCTTGTCTATGAGTTCTCAAGCCAGTCAGACAACTGTGGGACTGGACTGCACTCATCTGATAGCAGCCTTCCAATAGATAAGGAGGCCTTAGAAGAAGACTGGAGTGGGACTTTTCATAAAGGCATGTAGTGATAGAACAAGGTGGAATGGCCTTAAGCTGAAGGAGGGTAGGTTTAAATTAGATAATAGAAAATAATTTTTTACTGGGAGGATAGTGAGGCACTGGAACAGGTTGCCCAGACACATTGTGGACTTCCCATCACTAGAGGTGTTGAAGGCGAGACTGGATGGGGGTCTAAATAACCTTGTCTAGTGAAAGATATTCCTGTCTATGGCAGGGGGATTAGAAGTACATGAAGTCCCTTCCAACCCACCCATTCTATGAGTTCATGATTTGCCCAAGTACGTGTTTGTGTTCAGCACCATGGCCAGGGCAAAGGCTGGGGACGTGTACAAGGGCAACGAGAATGTATAAATACTTGTAATAACAAGGAAACTTTCTGTGGATATGTCGCTGGTTGTATATTCAGATGTATGTAGGTGATCAGTAGCATATGATTAACGAGGTTCATCAGGCATAAAACTGCTTGATTTCCTCCTTCTCTTGATAGTCAGTCATTAACTGTATGTTTGCTTCTCCTGTAAGTCAGAGCTGACAGTCAGTAAGGTAAATTGCACCATAATTATAAACTCTTAATCAGAAGTGAAAGATAATAATGTCTGAAAGGAACTATGGCCATGTCCCCTTCAATAGTGTCTTACTTAGCTTCCTCTTTAGTACCTCAAGTAAGGGGTTTAAATATTTATTCTAGGAAGTCTATTCCATGTATGAGAAAAAACACAGGAAGCGTAAGAAACTCAAAACTGAATCTGAAGGTGTAGTTTAGCTTTAGGTAGTGAATAAATAATATTAAGGATGTGCACAATTATGCTTCTCTTTCTGCCTCTGTATCAAATATAAAAATGATCTGCATAACTCATGCCCTTCCCCACCCTGCCCCATCATTTAGTACTCAAACATTTAGTAGCATATCCCCTGCAAGAAACCATTTGTAATAAAACTATGTGTGGAATCTTCTGGAAAAGGAGAGAGATTCTTATTTACAAAACTTCTAAATGAGTTTATTTTATCATCTTCATTCCTTCTCTCCCGAATTTCACTCAGTTGCCCTTTCACACCCACATTTTGCAAGTATTGATCTTGGGTTGCCAAGTTTTGCCAGGTCTGGCCAGGATTGGTGATGTGCAAAGAAGAAGACAAGAGACATTATTGTCAATGCTCATTTCATTTATTATTTTTCCTTGATTGGTGGTGACAAACTACTTTGTACAGATCTGTATATCCTTTTGTTGTCCCTGGCTGTTAAGACATGATCATTTGCCACAGAATATAGCTTATTTCAGCTTTCTGAAATCTTAGATCTGATTACTGTTTATTGTTTGTTTTCCCCTATTTAAGTTATATGTCTTTAGTCTGTTTTCTTGGTGAACTAATGGAAAAGGAATGGAATATGTGACATGATGCTACTTATTTCCATCCAGCTCTCAGTCTTCCACTGTCAAGTCATCTGTGCTGTGGTCTTAGCAGAGTGCAGGCCTTTTTTTTTCTGGATGCAAACAACACAATTCCACTTTATCTGTGGTAGCAGTGTCTTGGAAACAGTGTCCTTAATTATAATTTTGGGCTGTTCTTTCCATACTGGTTCTGCCACTTCTTCCAGTGCTTACACACATAAACATTCTTTTTCATATACATTCACATTCCTACCACCATCATCTAGTTCTGGGTCTAATTCTGAAAATCACTGATTTTTAATGGTGCAACCCACACTCAGTGGCACTTCATATAGAAGATATACACTTAGCAATGGAAAAAGTGGTGTAGGAAAATATAGGCAGTCACAGTCATCCAGGGTCCACAGTTGTTTATATTCAATCAATGAGAGGCATCTGAAGACAACCAAGGTCCTTATAAGTGGTTAACAGAACTAGAACTTTACAGGTGAGCATTCTGACCTTTTATAGTAAGAAAATGTGCTTCTTGGAATGGAATGACCAGAATAAGAATTTTGGGGTTTTTTGCCCTCCATTAATGCAATATAGAATATTACAATGTTATTTAGTGCTTTGTTCTCTATACTTTAATAACACTATATGAACATTTTGAATGTCACTGTTCACTTTGATGGTATTACTTGGTACTTGTCACGTTGGTTTCAAGGTATTTTTCCTGACAGCTGGTAAATATCATTGTGCCCTTTAGGTGTCTGTAGGAAAGAAGACAGTCTATAAGAAAGGATTGGAAAACAGTGTGGACACACTGGAATTCTTCTTTTGAATTCACACTTTATAGAATAGTCACTGAATTTTTACTACTGTTTTTACCCCTCTCAGCATTGTAGGCTAGTTTTGCAGTTGTCTTTTGGTTTTGTTTTGGCTTTCTTGGATAATCTTGGATCTTTACAAATGGTGTGGCTTCACAGTTCACTGCTCTTAAACCTTGACAGAGCCCATCAGTCAGAACTGACTTTCCTACAGCTTGTTTAAATATCTAGAAAATTTGATGATCCGGGAGGTGACTACCCATGGGAGCTTGCCCTCCAACTATTGTTGAAATGTGGCAGTTTTGTACTTGAACTTCTTTAGAACATATAGGGAATGGCATCCTGTCTTAGAAGTTTATTTACTGTTCAGTTTATCAATTTATTCTAAAATCTCCTTTTTCTTTATTTTGGACTAATATGTTATTTTATCTCTATTACTGCTATGCTTGGCCATGCTGGTTTTTGTTTTCATTCCTAGTCTTTTTAGGTGTGTTTTGGTTTGTACTATTCACCTATTTGAGCCTTTAATATGGTGCCTGTAAACAGCTACGAGATCACTCCTTATTTTGATTGATTCATTCATGGTCATTTCTCACTTTTAAAGTTAAATATTAATCTGCTATTAATGGCTTTATTACTCCCACAGGTATAGAATTATGTACATTAAAGCATTATTAAAGCATTTCGTATCTCCATTCCTACATGTAGCAGACAAGTCTCCACAAAAACACATTGCAGGCCCAGCTATCTGTGCTTGATACTCAGATTTCCAACACTGTAGCTCTGGTAGTCACTGCCTTATTGTAAATTTTGTTCTTAGCTAATGTCCATGGGCAAGAAAAACAAAACAAAACAATCTCCCCAAACAACCCCAAACCCTATCAATTAAAGAAAAATAAATTGTCATTGCTATAAATGTATTGCTGTAGAACTTGAGAATCTACCCAGCAAGAAACGTAACTTCTAAAATAATGTTGATAATTTAGCTAAAAACACCTCCTTGACCCTGCTGACCCTACCTGTTTCAGTAGCTGAACAATTTACACCACACAAGGATAAGCCTTTCTTGTAACAGAAAGCTGTGTCAGCTTCCTGAAGTTGGTGTGTAACATATGGGTAGATACAGTACTGAACTTTTTTTCTTTTTTTTTTTTTTAAATAGCTTTTGGTTTTTTACTGTTCTTTTGCAAATTTTACTCATGTTGTGCCTGTAGGTGCTTTAGGTCTAATTGTCCTTTCTAGCACTGTGTCTATGTCTGGTATTACAGAGATATTATGAACTCAGTCATGGAACTGGGGAGGTACAGAGAGATCATGTTCTGTTTCACATAAATATGTTTGTAACTAGCAATGCTCATGATCTTGTGAGTGTTTTTATTAGGTTTTTCACTGAATCAAGATAAAGATTGCCAGGAAACTGTGCTTGTTTTGACTGGGATAGACTGAATTTTCTTTGTAGTATCTGGTCTGGGGGTGTGTTTAGCATCTGTGCTGAAAATAGTTGATAACACAGGGATGTTTTAGTTACCCCTGAGCAGAGATTACACAGAGTCCAGGTCTTTTCTGCTTCTCACCCCATCAGCATGGAGGCTGGGGTGCACAAGGAGTTGTGAGGGGCCACAGCCAGGACAGCTGACCCCAGCTGACCGAAGGGATATTCCAGACTACATGGCTTCGTGCTCAGCAATGTAAAGTTGGAGGAAGAAGAAGACCAGAGGGACCAAGTGACCGTTGCATGTAATGTAGTCCTGCTTTCCTGTTGGTTCACGGCATTTTACAGTACTTAACTTTTTTTTTTTTTTTTTTTTTTTTTTTTTTTTTGAAATAGCTATTGCTTTTTTACTCTTCTTTTGCAAATTTTACTCACGGTATTTAGTGATTTTTGTATTGACAGTTCCAGATAGGAAATAGTTTTTGTGAGATGCATTTGATTACTACATGGAGTCATAATAAATGAGAATATAAATGGTGGCAATGAAAGATACAAAGTGCTTTTTTTTTTTCTTTTTTTTTAAATGCAAATGACAGTATTTAGGCAGTTCTTTTTTTGACATACAAGTCTTGGATTGAATGCAAATATCTGACATGGATTGTGTAGAGAGTTAGAAATTGAAGTCTTCTATTCTTTTAATTTTAACTATGTATTCTTGTCACTATTTTGCTCTCTTACAGGTAATCAAATTAGAAAGTTTTTTCTTAAGTCTCATGTAGACTGTGCATGTAGTCTTACCTAACTCATGCTCATGACTTAGTAGCATATGCTAATCTTCTGTTCACATCAGACTCTTTTTATATTTTTTACATTTACTTTGTGAAATGGGAGTTGCCAGGTTGTATGGGAGTTTCTCAGAAATCACACAAAGAGGATACACCTCCTTAGTCAATTAGAAAATTTATTATGAAGGTAAATGCCGTAAGCTAAGCATCAATCACTTCCAAGTTCATCCAAGTGTGCTTTGTTTGCTGGCCTACTTCAATATTATTTATATAATCAGAGTTGAGATAACATACAGGATTGTATAAATACTGTTTAGCTTCATAAAATCAAATTCTTTTAGTTCAAAATTACTGAATTATGGCCTGCACCTTTCATGAAAATGTCATCTAGTCATCCCAATATAAGATGAGGTGAATTGTTCTTTTCAAATACACTGTCTCTTCAGTTAAAAATTATTCTTTTTGTGCTTGCAGTTTATTTTGGCTCAGTTCTACATACTAGCTTACATGAGAGAGACCCAACAGCTCCAGGGTCACGGCATGAAAATGGTATTTTCAACCAAAGAGGCAGTTTTTCCTAGGACAGCTACAAAGTAGCTCCTATTAAAACTCAGATAATCCATGTTTTGTAATCTGTATTTCCGTTCATATTCTGTGTGTTTGACATAGGTCTGTTTATAATAAATACTGTCATTTGTATAAGTAGTAGCAAAATAAAATCTAGTACAACATCAGTAAATTCAGAAGTATTTTTTGCTTTGCTTTGGATGACTCAATATAAACATTCCTGTGATGACAAAACAAAACAAAAAAATCCCAAATTTAGGAAATGAAACAAAAGAGTTGAAAAACAGGCTTTTCTTTGTCATAATAAATTTTTTTTGTCACGATAAATTTCTTACAAAGAAAGGGTAAAGTCCACTCCCAAATGTAACATTGACAGAAAACATTAATTTTTCAGGTGAAGCCTAGAAGTATGATTTACATTTTATTTTATTATAATACTCTTCTTCAGGAACTCACGTGTCTGTCTCAGTCTTTCAATGTCTGTAATATCCTAAGATATGTTGAGCACTTTGTGATAAATCTGCATTAAAGTCTGACCATTGTTTAATCTTTTTTTGTTTGTTTGTTTTAAACACCTGTTCTGAATGATGGGTCATTTACAGAAGAATGTTCCCCTCTTGTCAGAGAGTGCTTGGATTCAATACCTTCAGAGTAAATGCCTAATTGCATTGTTATGTTCAGTCTGCCCTAAAATACCAGAAAAAGATCTTTTGTTAATCATATGGTCCTCTGAGATGGTGAAGAGATGTTTCTGTTATAATTTATGTACAGGTACGTGGTACATGGTAAGATTTTGGTAGAAGGGGAGCTGCAGGGTGGCCTCTGTAGGAAGAGACTTGGACAGCCCTGTGCCAGACACACACTGGCCAGCTGGCTCCAGACCTAGCACAGCACACAGCTGTGCCACACTGCATCATCAGCCCCACTGGTGGCATGGGAATATATTTATGTGTTTGGAAGTATATTTAAGAAAGTTTGGAAATATATTTAAGAAAGGCTAAAATGCTGTGTAGCAATTAGAGAGAGGAGGGAGAAATGTTCTGTTGAGGAGAGGGAGTGAGAGAGCTGCTGGCTGAAGGTTTGCAGTTAGCCAAGCTGAACCCATCACAGCTGGAAAAATGAAGTTTCTTTGTGTCTAATTACAGATTTACCAGACTGCAGCAACACTTAATGCAACATTGGTGAAGCACTGTTCTGAAGTGGAAACTTTTCTCCAGTCTCGGTCTTGGGAAAGTACAGATAAGATATTATCACTTATCTCATGGACTTGCTTTTGATTTAACATTTTTATTAAGCTATTTGCCTTCAGCAAACATCTCTTACAGAGTTTTATGAAATACTTTTCATCTATAATGTTTCTAACCTACGTAAGCATTGCCAGAAAAATAGCTGTTCTTCAGACTGGGCAGAGAAAGGGGATTGTACTCTGTTGTCCCTGTTCTTCATGCTAGTTCACATCAGCAATATTCTGTTGTGTTATGTTCAGCTAAGTCTTACTTTCCAGGTCAAGTTAAGAATTCAGCTTTATTTTTTATTATCTTTTTATTTCCATAAACTGAGAAACCTCTTTGAAGGTAGATAGCCTTAAAAAATTTAGGCTTGCATCCATACCAAAGTTTCTATTCCCATGAACTATATCAAATGTTTGGATTAAATGCAGTCACATCTCTCCTCCCTTTTCTCATCAGTGAAATTTGATTCCCTCTAATTTCTGCAGTGTAGAGTCATGCTCATTCCCGCTTACCTGGTCTTTGGAAAAGTGAAAAAAGAAAGTATTCTGTGTAGAACTGAAGTGTTTCAGAATTCGTAGAGCCTTAGAGCCCAGGAATTCAGGTATTAAAATAGAATTGATAGTTATAAGGGACCTAAAACAAACATCTGGTCCAACTGTATTCTCACAGGAAATTATAGAATCATAGAAGAGTTTGGGTACGAAGAGACTTTAGAGATCATTTTCTTACAACCCCCTTACCATGGGCAGGGACAACTCCCACTAGACCAGGTTGCTCAAAGTTTGCCATTTAACCTGGCTTTGAACACATACAGAGATGGGGCATCCACAGATTATCTGGGCAACCTGCCCCAGTTTCTCACCTAGTTTCTCACACCCCTTAAATTAATTAATTTCTTTCCAATATCTAATCTAAATCTACCCTCCTTCAGCTTTAAGTCATTCCCTTTTGTCCTATCACTACATTCTGTTGTAAAAAGTCACTCTCAGCTTTCTTGTAGGGCCCTTTGTAGGAAGGTGCTTTAAGGTGTCTCCAGAGTTTTCTCCCAGCTGTTTTTTTTTTGGTTTTTTTTTTAAGGTTTTTCTTTTGCCTGGTGCAGTCATCTCCTTGTTTAGAATGCTGGATGTGTTATACATATTGGAACAGGAGTTTCGTGGATGTGCATATATCAAAACTCTGAGATATTCTGTTACTCTGGGTACCAGGTCTTTTGAACATTAATTTTGCACTATTTGAAGTTATAATAATATTTTTTTATTCCAAACATTTTTTATCCAGGCCTTACAAAATTTGAATGTAGGTAGACCCAGTAGATTTAATGGACTGAATGGCATGGACTGTCAGTCTCACTACTGGCATTTTATAGTGCGGATAATTGATTTGTGAGAATTGACATTTGAAAAAGCAGCAACTGCAAAGGAGAAGGATGAAGGAATGCTCAAAAGTATTTTTTAGTTTTGCTTTCCTTTTCTCCCCTTTCAAAAGACACCTTGAGAGTAATTCAAATTTTGAAAGTGCATGGAAAATAAACATATAGTGCAAAATACCATGGAAGTGTATAAAGAAAAAATTTTCTCAGGTTGCCTAATTCACCAGCTCACAAAGTGTTCTTCTATATACATTGTTATATTCACAATGTTGCTCAAATAATGTGCTGTATTGACAATGTTGTCTTTTTGATGACTCAAGTGTCAATTATAAAGTAACATTGTTAGGAAATGTGCATGGCAGCTGGAAGACTTGCATATGAGTCAGATGTATTCTCATGTTTGACGCAGTTATTCCCCATCCTACAATACAGAAGGCACTATTAACTACGTAACTGCTGATTTGCATAACAGAAAAAAGTTAACCTTTACCATAACTCTGGTGAGTTTTGCATGCACAGCAAATTATACCATCAGAATTCTAGTATTTGGTGGTAAGAAGAGGAAGACCAAAGATTCTTAGCAGTTTTTACTTCAAATGAACTCAACTGTTCATAATGACCTGTGGAACCATCACCATACCTTTACCACACCTCAGAATATTGTTTATCTCAGCTACTTGATATTAAATCTTAAACTTATGAAAATCTGTCCCTTCAGTAGATCTGTTGACTACAGGCCATAAAATAAGCCATTCCATTAAGAGTTGGGGAAAAATGGGAAAAGTTTAATCTATCAGCCAAGTGACTAGGCTGGCCATGCTGGAAAATACAAGAATATACTGTGTTGAGCAGTAATATTTGAAGTGTCTTTCATAAATTCTTGATTGAAAACTAAAAAATAACTCAGCTAATGTTGACTTGGAGGCAATATTGATAAGCTGCTGCAAAAAGGAAAGAGAGAGTGAAGGGTTTGCTCTCCAATTTTTTGTGACAGTGAATCTATTTCCCATATAAAAATATTAAGTAAATGCAAAATTACTTCAGTTCCACCTTCAGTGTCAATAGGAATTTTGAGACAATGTGGTGGTAGAAAATATTAGCAGAGGAAATCTGCAATTAAAACAAATATGCTCACTTCGTTTCTTGTTCAAATTCTTGATATGTGAGCTCCATTGAGAGAGAATGCGTTTAGGCACTCAGGTTTTGTCTGGAATATTTTCTAGCATGTAAATGAACTGTATTTTCAGAAAAAATCCTCTCCAGAGGACAGAGGAAAAAAAAAGCACATTTTGCCAATATTTTTTCCCCTACCTTTTCCTAAACAGAAAATAAAAGCTTTGGAAAATCCCACTCCCCTGGGGTAAAATTACCAGAGTACGGTTTGTGTATTACCAGAGTAAAGTATGTGAAGTGTAATTCCCTTGGTGCCTTTTCCATGCCATCTCTTCTTGACTCAGTCCATTTCCCTGTAGTAAATCCCACAGATGCTTAAGCAAAGAGAACTGCTCTAATATTTTAAATTGTCAAGCATTTCCCCGTGTGTATTGATGTAGAAGCTGCTGTGCAGAGGCTTTTTGCAGATTAAAGTTTTCCAGAAGCTAAGTGTAAGTAGGAAAGCGTACTAATTGAAATTATTTTCTACGTCCCTTCCTAATCTTCATTAATTGTGTGTCATGTGTTTATCCCCACTTGTACCTAACTGGAAGAGAAGGAAATGTTTTGCAACTGTAATCTGAGGGGATGAGCTGCTGACTTCCAAAGAAGGACGGACTGTGAGTGGAAAATGGATGCTATTCTTAAAATTTCTATGCCAAACCACTTAAGGAAGGGCATGTAAGAACATTATACTGCAGCCAGCATCAGCAGATACCTTACAGTATTGTATTTGTTGGAATGAAAAGTAATGCCCATAACCCAAAGGCTGCTCAAGGTTGTTGTAGATGCTGGCGAACCAAATGGGAAGAATGATGATGTCTGTCTCCAGTTCAGAAGGCTGAATGATTTCTTTATTATAATTATGCTATAATTCATTAATATACTATATAAAAGAGGATACTAAAAACTACATGCTACTTTCTCTGTCATATCTAACTCCTTTACAACTCGTGATCTTGTTTTCTAGAGTCCAGACACAGGTGGATCTGATTGGCCATCAGGCCCAAACAATCCACCACGATCTAACCAAGCGCTCACTCTAGGTAAACAATTCTCCAAACACATTCCACAAGAGAAAAAACAAGGAGCAGAAATAGAAATAGTTTTCTCTTTCATTTCTCTCTGTGCACTTCAACGAAAAATCCTGAGAGAGAAAAATGTGCTTGCCACATAAGGTTACAGTGATGAAATTGATTCTATATCAGTTTTACATCCATCTAAATGCTGGCTCCTTTTGTGTTGGTAATTTTGGATTAATCTGTTGGCAGCATGCATGTCAAAATTCACCCCCATTACTTCTATGTCATTGCTTTAACAATTTCATGCACTGTTCAGCCTTCTGCTGCTAGTCTCTGTTGCTTGTTAAGTTTTTGTCAAGATGTGCTGTAGAGGGCTTAAATGCCTCAGTCAAGGAAATGCAGTAATTGTGTATGCTGCATCTCTGAATTCGTAATTTGACTAGATTTTACCAGAGCTATTTTAGAATGGCTGCCAAGGGAGTTCCAGCCACCCAGTTCAGACAATCTCTGTGCTTGAAATAAAAGCAGTGATGTGCAGTTGTATGGTCATGTATAAGGCTGTGTGTGCTCTGGTGAAATTCTGGCCAGTGGAAGAGTAGCAGAAAAAAATCCTATGGCCACTTCTGCAGAACAACATTACTGATAGAACATTGCTGCTTGGTTTGGCAGCCTGTGATCAGCAAGTCAGGACTACAAAAGCAGATATGGAAAAGACCTCAGTCACCAAGTGTAATTGTACTTCTTGAGATATTTGTACAGTGGTCATCCTGTGATTGCTGTGGCAAGAGTGCAGTTAGATTTCCTCTTGATATGTTAACTGATAGAAACAGACCCCACATTCTTAAAAAATTGTTTATTCTTCCTAAAAAAATAAACCAAATCAGGTCTCAGCTGAATTTTATCTTAAGGTTATATAATGATACATATAGGCCCTTTTATTCTGCAGTGTGATTCAGAATTAAGATAATCTTTCATGTAGATTCTATTTTTAACAACAAGCATATTGCAAAATAAATTTACCCTGTCACTAAACGAACATCAAAGGTTAGCTATGCTGATGGAACAATTGGAAATAGTCTCATAAAAGTTTAAGGGTAGGGAAACAATGCAATGACATAACCATGACGCAAAACACATCTTTTATCTCTGCTTCTGCATCTGCATCTGCTGCTATAACAAACACACTTGCCATGCAACCAACTTTTCTTTTTTATGCTTTGGATTTTAGCAGTGATTTTTGTAGCACTGGTGTTGGGGGTCCTAGGTCAAACATACAGTGAAAGCTTATGGGAAGTTGTACTGCTACTTATGGGCTCCAGGAACTTTTAAAAAACCATCTCTGTTAATACTCAGCTGTAGAACCTAAACATTAAAATCCTCTTTCTTGTCACTAGTTCTTCTGCCACTTGCATAGTGACAGCATGCAGAATTATAAAAAATATCTTTGGTAACAGAAGCACCTGAACACCTGACCAATATGGAAAAGAGGAAGGTGACTTCTGATTAAGCTGACTGGAAGCAGGAATGGCACAAGGTTCCACAGAAAGGTCAACTCAGGTATAGATAACTTATGTAAGCTTAGGGCAAAGATGGTAATGACAAAGTGGAATTAATTTTGTTGCAAAATGATTGGTTAGTTCAGGTTGTCAAACAATTTATGGTAAATAAATTAATGCATACGTACAGATGTTATATGCGCATTACCAATAAGGTTTTTCTGGGTTAAAATATATAGTCCAAAAACCTTTAAGTTAAGCTGAGCAAGAAATAACCAGGCTATGATGTCTAACTCAAAGATTGATTATTTCTAAAAAACATATAAAACAGATGGTAGACAGGATCATTACCCTTCTGTCAATAAGGAAACAGAGACAGTATAGTTTAGGAGTTTAGGACACCTTCTAATGCTAGCAAAAGTACAAATACCTAGGACTTTTGGAGATAAGCATCTGTATTTATTTCTCTTCAGATTACCACAGCCATGTAAGCTCAAGTGTGAATTCTGTAAGAGTGGTCTCAGTGCTTAAAGACATATTGATGTCCCTTAATCTCTAGTTAGGGATGTCACAGCAAGCCACACATATGTCAGAAGAAGGGACAATGGGAAGTTGTTGGTCACTCTGAGGAGCAAAGACTGCAGAAGGAAAATTGTCCTGTGTAACTTCACAGCTCAAGAAGGAATCATGCTCCCTGTACAGGCAGGACAAAGCTGGAGCAGCGCAAATCAGTCTCTAAAATTTAGAGGTGCTTAGCTAAAAATAGCTCTTCTCCTACACAGAATGTATTAAAATTATAGAAAATACCAGCAGATTGAACTGAGGGATGGTGCAACTGTAGCTGAGGGATGATTCTCTTTCCCAGTCACAAGAAATGAATGAGACTGATTCCATCGAGATCTAGGAGTTTTATGGCAAAGAAACCTGAATGGAAAACATGAAAGTTTCCAACTTACACCTGTCAGCATACACATCCAGTTTAATCTAAAAAGGGGTCAGGTTTGCTGTGTACATGGAGTTGCTGTTGCAGTTTTCAAAGACTGTTATAGGAATTAAGTAATGGAAACCCTTTTTCTTCTGAGGTGAGAGTTCTAGCCAAACTATCTAGAAAAACACAGGGAGGAAAAGAAAACCTCAAAAAACAGTCCTTTGGGAATCTCCTAAGTATTTTTAGGAAACACTTCTGAACTAAGAGTTTTGGTGGCATAAAAGACAGAAAATGCCAAGTGGGGAGATGTCTCTGAGGTATCAAAAGTTAAGTATGGTAAAGTAACCACTGAGGAAAGATCTCTGTAGACTGTCTTTTTGCTTTGTTTTCTATGAATGGTTAGTTCTAACTGATTATTACTGGGTTTATTTTTATTTTCCAAGAAGGAAAATAAAGTTATATTCTTCCAGTGATAGATTAATGAGGGAGAAAAGGGTTCCTACTTAATTTCAGTCAGGATCGTTAAATGATACACTATGTAAGGGTAAGAGAAGCACAAATTTGTATTCTCAAATAGAGAAAGGAAAAAATCTAAAACATTTTGAGATGTATTGAGGGAAAACAGGAAGATGTTCAGATAAAGTCTAGGCTATAGTTGAGATAAAATTATTAATAAAAAAATAGCAGCTAAAGAATATGCTTTTATGATAAGAGAATGTTTCTAGTTGAGCAGTCAAAAGGCTAAGCAAAAAGTTTCCTTGATGTTTTGAAAAATATAAAAGTTCTACTTGTATTATGATCAATGAAAGTAAGAAATACTGTAAATGATCAAGAGGATTACAGATTTCTGGTCACTGCATTGAAAATTTTTTGATGAGGAAATGTAGAGACTGGAAGCAGATGTGTTACAAGATGTCTTGAAGGAAGTGTGCTTTGCCTCAAGGAGCCTGTGTTTTGTCTTCTGGAGAGAGTTGCAGAAAGACCTTCTAAATAGAACTTCTCAGCACAAAATAATGTGCATGTGGAAATCCTGTATTTCCGAAACAGCATTCTGAACTGGTTCCTGATTCTGTTTTCTGCTTTCTTCTTCTCCCAAGGAACTTCCCATCTTTCTCTGCACAAAGCTGACCCTATAGCTTTTGTAGGATCTGATGTGGGACAGCAGACTGAAATTTTATCATTTATGTAGAAAGTAAGCCAGAATGAGCAAGAACGTTTAGGAGAATTAAGAACAGTAATGTTTTTCCATTTTCCCTTCTTCTTTTTACTTTTTCTCTAAAGCTTAATATTATGTGAAGATCTCTATAACTTTGATGGACATTCTGTTACACCATGATAAGGTTTGAAAGAGCACCTCTTTTTTCTGTAAAATCCTTGAACCTACTGTTTCACCCAGTCTCGATTATGTTTTGGGCAAAATATGCAGTATGGGCAGTATTTTGGTTTAGACATTCCTAAGAGCTGTAAAAATTAAAGAAATCCAATAATTGCCTGCAAAATAATTTTACAGCACATGATGTGCCATTTTATTTGTAAGGGTTACTGTTAATAACAAAGTGCTTCAAAAACATCACTTAGTTTTTACAGAAATAATTCTATGTGATGATGAAAAATTAAAAATTCTTTGGTTTTGAAGCCTTTATTTTAAGGTCTCACCTTAAAATTTCTTCAAGGGATTTCTTTGTTCAGCCACCCAAAATTCATTATTTGTTATGGGAGTTGCTGAAGGTTAAACTTGGTGTGAGCGTTTGAAGGATTTAAAAGCACAGCATCCTGTAGATGAAATAGAGCAATAAAAAATTACATGATTACTGAATCAATATTATAGTTTCCTGTATGCTGAATTCCTTCATTTATGGTGAAAAATGATTGTCTGTTTACTTCTTATCTTCTGCAAATATCACACCTGTTTTTTCACCCCTCCTCTTGCCTCCTCCCTTTGAATTCCCCTGTGACAGAATCAATTGCCCCAGTGGGTATTATAAAAAGCTGAGGTTCCAGTGGTGTTCCATTCACCCACCTTAGCCACCATGGGGCTAAGAGCGGCCAGCCTCCTCCTCCTCTGGCTGGCTCTTTCCTCTGCTAATGAAATAAAAAAAGGTAAGCTCTGGAGATAAAAGGGTATCAGATTGCCTCCTGGAGAATAAGGAGAGAGTTAAAATATCGCTGTGGTGCTAGAAGGAGGCAGGGCATTTAAATAATGCTCTGGAGTTTTAGGATGCCTTAAATTGCTTAAGCTTTCAAATACTGAGACTACATTGCTTAGAAAAAATTGGTAGCTCCTACTTTCTTTGGAGAGATTAGTGCCTATCTCTACTGCATTGATTTCTAGTTTGATGTGCTTGGAAAATATTTTCAGTGTTGCTTTTCTTTCCATGCATTGAGTCTATACTAGGTATGGCAAGAAAGGAACTGTAAGGCAAGAAAGGAACTGTAAGGCAAGAAAGCAACTGGCAGAAAGGAACTGTAGGACTTTGAGAGGTTAATTGTTAAAGCAATGAAGGAAATGGGTGATTGTGTTGTCTGTTGCTTTGGAGCAACGTAAATTGTTCCTGAAAAATGAATGTAATAACATTGAAAAAAGCTTATTTTGTCATTTAGGACATTTTTAACCCTTTTGCAAAAGGTCTGACTTACTGTATTTGCTATCAAATTTGAAGTGATGGAATTGAGCACTTGTACTGAAAACTGGTTTTTAGAGGAATAGGTGATTAATTATATCCAGTGATCAGGTTTGGGCTATTGAGCTTGTCTGCTGTGTCTTGAACTTAGCAATGGGAGGAAAGCTTTACCTTGCATTTGGTTTCCCAGCTGTGAGCTCTGGATGGATCTCTGTGCAGCCTTCCTTCTGGGGAAGGAAATGTTCCAGCTTGGCTGGATGTATCTGGTATGATTGGTACCATCAAAATACAGTAACCTAGAGGTTTTCTTAGCAGTTTTGCTTTCTCATGTTAAATGCTGCAAGAAAATCTTGTGAAATGTTAAGATTCCCAAGGAAGCTCAGCTTTTATGATTCACCCCTAATCTACAGTACCTGGAGATTGATCAGATATTGTTGTTAATTTGTATTTTTTTTTTGTATAGATAGCAGGAAAAGGAACAAATAATCTTCATACTTTGGTATTGCAAAAACTTTTTTTTTCTTCTCCTACTACAGCTATTTTCTGACCTATCTTCTGAAAAATTCCTGTCTTGCAGTAATAGAAATCCCTACTGCTTTTAGGAAAAGAAAGAATTCCCTGAAATCTCTTGTTGTGCAGAAGCCCTTTCATAACCTTGAGACTATTAGTCTTCCAGAGTTGGTAGTACTTTCTTGGTTTTCTATGTGTTTTGTTTCTACTACATTTTGCACCAGGGAAGAAGATAGTTCTTGGAAAAATTTAATATTGATAAAACTAATACTGTGATTCAGAATAAAATAGTATGCTTGGCACAGAAGCCAAGTTAGTGGTCAGTATTAAGTTTCCTCACCTGTTGCAGGTAAGTTTCTTCACCTCATTGAGGATTAAAGGATATACCCTGGTCTCAGAATTATTTATTAACATCTTATTCTGCTTTTGAGATTTCCATATTTTCAGCTGACCTGGCAGATACTTGATCCTGCTTGAAATCTGTGGAATCACTGTGAACATAATTGCAGATGGTTCCTACTGTAAAATGGAACACAGCGTTTTTCACATTGGATTGTTTTTTGCACTTCTTTTCATCTCTATTTCTTTTTCATCACTAACAGGAAGGACAAGAAGCCATGGCCACTATGTCTGCAGCACTTGGGGAAACAACCATTTCAAAACTTTTGATGGAGATGTCTACCAATTCCCTGGTGTTTGCGAGTATAATTTTGTTTCCGACTGCCGAGAGGCTTACAAGGAATTCTCTGTCCACATCCAGCGTGCTCTCAACAGCAATGGCCATCCTGAGATCCAGTATATTCTGATGAAAATCAAGGATATAATGGTCTACCTCAAACCCAACCTGGTTGTGGTGGATGGGCGGATGTAAGTTCCTTTATTATAATGGTATTCAGAGAAATGTGCCAGGAAGATAAAAGCAGGATTGATTCTTAACACAACTGTCTGTGTACCATTACAGAAACTGCTGCAAAGCATTTCCACAGACAAACAAACAAATAAACAAACAAAAAAGCCTTTTGAAATTCAGCATTAAAATTGCTTTGGGGAGGGGCTTTAGTACTAATTATCATTTCTACACAGGCATAAGGGATTATTTAAATACAAGTCAGGAACAGGTTTGAGTGAATTGTTCTTCCAGTTGTGCAGAAAACAGTGCAGCTCATGAGCCAGATTTTTCACTGGCTTAAAATGACGTAGCTTCATTTGTTTAATTTAATTTGTTTAATCATCTTGAGTTTACCTTAGCAGATGGTCTAGCAAATCCTTGAAAAGGAAATGCATTTCTCTGGGATCTTTTCCTCTTATTTTCTGACAGAAGAGAGGTAGTTTTTTCTGATCTTAATAAATAATTTTTAAAGATATGATGGCCATTCCTCAGGGGAGTTTAACAGATATAGCACAGGTCAAAATTCACACTAATTTATCTGTGGCACTATGTACTTTTTCAGACTAAGCAGTGTTATTTTTCTCCTCCTATAACAGGATTACACAAGAAACTCGTCTGACACCATTACTGATGCTAAGTAGTGTCTTAACCTAGTCTTTCCTATCATTAGCTTATCCTTGTAGTGTGTGCCTTTATAGTCTGAAGCAAGTGAAGCAACTCATGAGTTAATTAGTATGTTTTAACATAATTGGAAAAAAGAGAACTTTTTAATTGTCATTGGAGAACTTGGTTTTGCCCAGAATTCAGCTTTTGCTATAAAGTTTGGAAGACATTACAATGAAAATATGTTCAAGGATTGAAAGTAATATTCAGATTTCCAAAGATCATACTAGAATGCATAATAAAATGACACAAAGTTACAAAAAAACCATTATTGCCTCAAATTGGAAAAGCTCTTTTTGTGTACTCAAGTCTTAAAAAGAACTCCATGAAAAACAAGTTAGAAGTCCTTTTAAAACAGTTTCTCTTAAATGGAAACATTTTTGTCTCAGACTTTTTTGTCATAAAACAACAGATCCCTGCCAAACTGGCTTTTAGTGCTTGGAGAATATTTTTTTTTTTTTTTTAATTTTTATTTTTTTATAAATTATCTATTGTCATGTAAAATAGCATTTCACAGTGCTGAAATGAAAACTGTAAAGTAGAAAAGTGCATGGATTAGCTTTCAGGTACCTGATCCACTGATTGATCGAATGTCCTACTATTAGAAAAAAAAATAAATATTCTGTGCTGTGATACCAAAAAGCTGAGACGATGTCCAGCCTTTTATGCTTCCCCTCAAGAAACATAATCCCTCAAGACTTCATTGTTTATTGATGAACAATGCAGTCAAAAGCAGAAAAAATGATCTCTGAGTTTGCACCTAGATATGTAAGTCATTTGGGCATGTTAAAAAATGCCCGAGGTAAATGCTGTAAAAACCCCAGTGACAGAAAATCAGGAGAAAAAGTTCTCCCAGTCAAGAGACTAGTTAAGAGATGAGCATACACATGCATAAATCTTGATGGATAACAATTACATTGGTAAATCTGTAGAAAAATCACCAGTTATTTTGACTGGATTCCAGTTTACATTACTTCTGTTTGAGCAGACTCCAGTTCTCTGGATTTCACAGGATAAGACTGCCTGCCACAATTCTTTTATTGCTGAATGAAATTCAGCAGTTCTGTTTATATGTAAGACAGACAGGAATTATTACACAAAAATATCTATGTTCAGCCCTCTGCAAAGTGTCTTCTGTCACCATTAACAAGCTCAGTCCTGTCCACTTAAAACTAAGTAACTAACTACTGAAACAGCTACTGAATTTCTCTTAACATGCTCTTTTCCTTTCAAAATTGTGTTGGCAGTCCCTGTAACTGCCTGTGCATTCTGAACTCTCTCTTAAGGAGGCAGTTCCTTGCAATGAAACATTAATTCTCTCTGAAATGATTATGAGATATTTTGGTAAAGAAATGCTGTAAATTATGTTGTAGCTCCTTTCATTGATGTAAATTATTAGTGAGTATTTGAATATCCTCTGTTAATACCACAATGATGGTGTTTTTTCTTTGATTAATTTGAAGACATCTGACATTTTGGACTTTTTTAAGTTAAAGAGCCCGAAGTGTTGGGTAGGCTTTTCCTCTGATATTGCTTTGCCTTTTAAATGACTTTTTGCAATGAGTTATTGTCCCGAGTGTCAGAGAGAGAAGACTTTATGCCTCATTAAAACAAGGCACTCTGTGCAGTTAGGATGAGGTAGTCAGAGTAGTTTCTTGTTTCTTGCGGTATTTGGCTTATTATAGACATTCATGTCAACCCTTAAGTTTCCTAACTAATGCAAAGTCTGTGATTTTCTTCCTAGTGTGAAGACACCATACTACAGCTCTGGTGTCCTCATTGAGAGCAATGAAATTTACACCAAGATTTATGCCAAATTAGGCTTGATTCTGATGTGGAACCAGCAGGATGCCCTGATGGTATGTATGATCAAAGTATTTTTAATTGGTCTTTCTTGGGTTTCATGGGATATTTCTCTGTCTCAGTAGGAAAAAAAAAATAAGGGGGGTGAAAAAAGGGAGAAAAAAAAGATAATTATTTTATGTTTTTCCTTTGTCTTTTCATTATTTAGGTGGAACTGGACAACAAATTTAATAACCATACCTGTGGTCTCTGTGGGGATTACAATGGCATTCAAATCTACAATGAGTTCATCAAGGGAGGTGCGTCATCCCACCATACTGACAGCTGTCCCCGGAGATAGGCTGACAAGCCCTGTGCATAGAAACATCACAGGAGAGCAAATTTTACTTGAGAGGTTTCTGTGATTGTTCCAGACTAAACATTAAGTTCCAGTGTTGCATTCCTGAAATTCCTGCATTCTAAGTTTATTCTGTTCTAGATTAATCTTTTTGTTCTTTACTAGCCTTTTCCTGTTTTCCCTTTACATTTTAAAGCACAGTTAGACATCATTCAGAACAAGTACCTGTGTCTAACAGGCATATTTGTTACCATAGTAACTGCTTCCCTTGATCAGTAGAGTTCCAGGAATCAGGTGTTCCTTGTTATCAATTTTTGGGGCTCAGCAAGTTCTCTTTCTACTTTTTTTCTCATAGATGCAAGCTACAACTCAATTACATATGGGAATATGCAAAAGATCAGCAAACCCAATGCCAAATGTGAAGACCCAGATGAAACTCAGGCTCTTCCAAGCTGTAATGAGCATGTAAGTATTTCTTGTGGTGAACTTCCTTGGCATGGGCACATGGAGACATCCTTGTGCACCAGGAAGTTAGTTGCCAGAAGCTGGGAGGACTGTCCCTTCCAGGATATATGGTTACTTTTTCCTAGCTGTTCAAAAGACAACAGTTTTTTTGGTAAAATAAGAAATGTCCAGAAGCTCAGATACCTGTAAATCCCTTAAACATTATTCCTCTTCCTCCTCAGCATGACGAGTGTATGAGGTTGCTGACTTCCCCTGCATTTGCTGATTGTCGGCTGCGTCTTAATTTGGAAATGTACATCCAAGCCTGCATGCAGGACAAGTGTGCCTGTAATGGGAAGGACGACTCCTTTTGCCTCTGCAGTACCATCTCCGAGTATTCCCGCCAGTGCTCGCACGCAGGCGGCCGCCCGGGAGAATGGAGGACACAGAACTTTTGCCGTAAGGAGCTACACAAATTTTACAAATATCCAAATGTTTCATGCATGTAGCACCATGAAATTTAAATTCATTACTTCTTTACAAAGCTGTTGGGATGTTTTATAAATTTCATACCAGTAGTGCTAAAAATATTATGGTCTCCCTGTTTTCTTCTTCTATTACTTTTACTATTAAGAAATATTTTTCAGCAAATTCTGTTCCCATTAAAAAACCTGAGATTTCATGCTGCAGGAGATGGGAGTAATTTGAGCTATTTGAAACCAAAAGAAGTAAATGTAAAAACCAGGGAAAGCAGTTCAGATTTAGATAAACATGCTTTGCATGTGGAGTCTGGCTTGAGACACCACTGACTTGAAGGGAGTAGGGTGTATGATTTGTGGTTTCTCAGGAATGATGGACGTAACACTCAAGTGACTCCTGGTGTCTTTCTTATTCTTTCAGCCAAGACCTGTCCTGCTACCATGGTCTATAGAGAAAGCAGCTCACCCTGCACGGATACTTGCTCACACTTGCAGATCAGCAGCCTTTGTGAGGAGCACTACATGGATGGCTGTTTCTGCCCTGAAGGCAAGTGTTATTCTAGCCGTTCCATCTGGGACAAAAGCAAGAGCCTTGGCTAAGGAAGTCATACGAAAATACTACATGTAGTCAAATTATACCTTAGAAAAGAGTAGTGATACTTATTATTCCCCCCCCAGAGGAAAATAACTGTGAAATTTTCTGAGGTAATAATTGATTCATTAATAAATTATTTAATAGTTCAAACATATTAACACAGTGACAGGTAATAGGCCTGCTTTTTAATTCTCAACAAGTGGGTTTTTGATACTATATAGTAAATCACGCTTTTTAGGTTGAATAGTTCTGAGACAATGGACATCATTTGCCCAGAGAGTGGCAGTGAGGGACAGTGAGTGAAATTCTCAGGCTTGCTGTCAACCTTAGGAAAGAAGTTTACACACAGCCAAAAAGACTAAGAATCTAAATATGTGACATTCTGAGATTGTTCTTATATGCTTGCAATAACCTTTTTATCTGTGTATAGTTATATAAATTAACAGACTTGGATTTTCAAAGCTGAATAAAAGTGCTTTCCATTTGTCTTATATTACAAAAAATAGAGCCAGTATTCTTCAAAGTTTAGATAATCTCAGCCTGTGTGGCAAATTAGAGTTTTTCCTCTGTGGAAATTGCTTATTTGAAAAAGAGTTGGAATAGTAAATGTTGTGTTTTATAGGAACTGTATATGATGATATCAGTGAAAAAGGCTGCATCCCTGTTAACCAGTGCCACTGCAAACTCAGTGGAAAGGCGTATGCACCTGGAGAAAGCATTTCCAAAGAATGTGAAGAATGGTAAGGATCCTGGTTGTTGTTCAGCTTTCTTTGAATGGGCCTGCATTTTTCAAATTTCCACTTGGTCATAGGAGATGTTCTGAAAAATCTCTGAATTTAATGTTTATATTGCATGTCTATAGAACAAAATTTCTGGTAAGTTTCTATGGCATATGTCAGAGGGAAAATCTCAAGGAAATGGTCAAGGATACAGTTTTAAAACACCTGGGGATAGCTTGCTGGTTGCCAGATACACAGATACTTTCAGTGCTCTCAGCTCCTGTAATAACTACGAGCATTTTTTGTATTATTTGTCTGTTTATAGCACCTGTAATTCAGGCAGATGGACCTGCAAAGATCTACCCTGTCCAGGCACATGCTCAGTGCAAGGAGGTTCCCATTTTACCACTTTTGATGGGAAGAAATACACCTTCCATGGAGACTGCTACTATGTGTTGGCCAAGGTACTGTATACAGTGGGGCTGTTCTCTTGTAGAGTAAAACAGTGTCTGTGGGCTGATGTGTGTCAGCTGGGAGTTGTTATTCTATTCCACTTCCATAGAAGAGGGAAGCTGAAATGCTGGAAGTTGAACTTTCAGGAAAATTCAGTATTTAGTTGTAATAGCCCTAAGGGGAAGCTGGGGACTTACTGCAATGGGTGATTAACTCAGTGAGACAGAATACTGCCTATGCTGTCATTATCCAGTGGAGTCATTTGTATATAAGAAATTGAAAGGTCTCAGGATTAGAAGATCTTGGCCACTTCTGTAATAGCTATTTCTAAGTCTGAGTGTCAAAGTCAGTTGGGGAAAAGAGGTAGGCAGCTGTTTCATTCATCCCTAAAATATCTGGTGTCCGCTCTTCTAGAGAATGAGGAAAATCTTGTTGAGCTAAGAAAGTTATCGTAACTGATGAATTTAGTCTTTGTTATGGAAATCATCTCATGAGAGTTTTAACATGACTAATGGGCATTTCTTTCCCCGTGATTTTAGGCTATTGCAAATGAAAGTTATGCTCTCCTGGCAGAGCTGGCTCCCTGTGGCTCCACAGACAAACAGACCTGCTTGAAGACTGTTGTGATGTTAGTGGATAATAAAAAGAATGTAAGTGCTGTTCTGTGGATTCTGCTAGATATGTTGAAAATTAACATATTTCCCTTAATGTGGGTGAATACTTTTTTCTTCTGGAGTCATTATTGTGGATACATAAGGAACCTCAGACAGGCTGACAAACAGCTCCGGTTTCTGCCTCGAGAATTCAAAATAAACATAAACTTAAGAAAGCATGAGATTCAAAACAACTCACATTTCTCCCACTTCTTTCCTCTGCTCTGTGCAATGTGATTTTTCTCACAGGATTCCAGGTGTCTGGAAGGAAGGGTACCTATTCTTTTCTACCTCATTGTTTTTTTCTTCATTCAGATATAATTTTATAGTTCTACTTGAGTCTTTTTCAGAAGAAGTCCTGTCTTTGAATTGTGATACAATCCAACCTTCTTAAATATTCACTTTAGCATTCTCTTTGTTTATGAGAATATATAGACTATCTCTATACATATACACATGATTTTCCTCACATATTTATGGACTTCCATGTCCTTGCCAGTATTACTAGAACATAAGAAAACCAAATCAAAACCCAATAATTTTATGTTTCTGTATGTAGAGTAGCATTTTTTGAGGAAATTTAATAAACTGCTTTCTTACCGTGTCAGAATCTTATTAACCATCACACAGAAGCTGTAGCACATGTTTTAATAAGGAATAAGAACTTCCTACAGTTCCTGAAGACCTAATATTTTTTTCTATTTGCCAAAGTGCCCAATATAAATGAGTTTTTAATTTCATTATTGCTATGAATTCTTGCAGGCAGATGTAAGAGAAACACTGAATAGCAAGACAAAACCTTAGGCATAACCTATAGGGCTGCTGCCATGTTCAATTTTCAGACAGGTTTTTCCTTTCAAAAATTTGGAGTTCTAGACAGTCTAAATGTATAAAATGCCCTTGCTGTTAATCTTATTTGTATTAGTTTGTTTTCCTTAGTCCCTGGAACCTCACTGATTCCATTTGCCATTACACAGGTGGTGGTTTTCAGATCAGACGGCAGCGTGCTCCTGAATGAGATGACAGTGAATGTGCCTCATGTGTCAAGTAAGGGACACAGCCTTGTATGTCAAGTGTCACACACCTGACTTCTCATGTAGGGGTGTATTTTTATAGAGGCAAAAGTGGAAGAGAGGTATTTAGCACTTTCCAAACCTGGATACATGGTGTGGGCATGCCCATTTGGTTCTGATCCCAGAGACCCTTCTTTATAAGTAATTAACTTGTTAAGTTTGTAAGCACTAGCATCATATCTAATTAGCCAGTGATTTTTAAAGGAAAAAAGATATTAGTTTGATCCTGGTCTCAGAGATCTCATGCTGGGTGATACATGAGAATCTAATAAGAAGTGTTTCTTTTGGTAGCCTGTGTGTGTTGGTTTATTACAACAGTTCATATTTTGTTTTTCAGCCAGCTTCTCAGTATTCAAGCCATCTTCCAACTACTTTATTGTACAAACTCCTTTTGGGCTTCAGATGCAGATCCAGCTGTTTCGAGTCATGCAGCTGTTTGTGACTGTGGATCAATCAGTTAAAGGAAAACTTCAAGGCAAGTGTCTATGCAAATGGGAAGCAAAGTCATGCTGTTTCACAGCTGAATAGTCATGTATTCTTTATATGAGTGATAACTCATGTTACTTGTTGGTTCAAGGGGAGAAAACGGAAAGAAAATTGACTCAAGCAAACTTGAAATATGTTTTTATTTTTTGATATTGAAATAACCTATCACTCTATTGCCAGTACATAAGTATTTCTTAGAATATTCCTAACTTTTGTATTTAGTTTAATTTTAAACTATCCACAAAACCAGGTTTATGGTGTATTTTGTGCCTTCAATATCATCAGAAGGCATAAGAAAATATGGGTTAGAGTAGTAATCTCTTGAAGCACAGATATCTTCATGATTACTATTCTTGAAGATGTTGAAGATTTAAACCAGGACTTCTAAAACTTCAGTATTTGTAGTATGCATTAAATTGATGTGGAATAATCAGCTGTTTCTAGTGTTCGTGTTCAGTTGTCCCTTTCCTTTGATCTTTCAGTATGAGAATAAGTAATGCTTATGTAAGATTTTTACCGTGTTCTCGAATAGGTCTTTGTGGAAACTTCAATGGAATGGAAGGTGATGACTTCAGAACTACCAGCGGACTGATTGAGGCTACAGGATCTGCCTTTGCTAACACGTGGAAAGCTCAGTCCACCTGCACAGACCAAGTAGAAAAGCTGGAAGACCCCTGCAGTCTCAACATTGAAAGTGGTAAGCACATTAATAAGTCAGATGGTTGGCTTCTGCCAGGATGAGCAGCGTCTGCTGTGTGTTACTGCAACAGGCGTGTAAGAGTTTAGTGGGGCATTGAAGATTTTTTACAGGACTGTAACATTAATAATTAATATCTGCACGTATGTATAGATACAAGCACTTCATCAAACTGAAGTGAAAATATAAGGGGTGATTAAAAGAATCCTAAGGTGGAAGAATGGGAAAAACAGACATTAATTTGTATTATCTGCAAAGACAGCTTGTATCTCCTATCATTATCTATCCTTATGTTTAACTTAGCTTTATGGTCCCCAAATGGAAAGAGCTGTGTACAAATTGCAAAAGTACAGTGCAGTTTTTGGTTTTATGATTGCATGTCTCTAAATCAAGATTAGAAATACATGTGTGGTGATTGCATGCAGTTTCTCCACTCCCCAAAATGCACACAGTTCTCTCATTTGTATTTCTGCTCTGCATTTATGTGTCAGCATAACTAGGCATGGCACAAGGAAGATAAGGAAATGTGATGAATTTATCTTTTTTTTGCAGCAAATTATGCTGAGCATTGGTGTTCTTTGCTGAGAAATCCAATGGGTCCTTTTGCAAGATGTCACTTAGCCATTGATCCTTCAGAATACTATAAGGTATTGTAATTTTGCACTCTTTTAGTACTGCCTTATTTCAGATGGTTAACTGTAGACATTTATCATTGTTTGAACATTTGAGACATCAGTGAGTAACTTGTCCATAAGAGATGCTGAAGTTTTTCCATTGACTGATTCAAGCAACATAGCATCCAAAGTATCTCATATGATGAGATCCTTATGGCCTGCTGCTGAATAATAATGTACATTTGTTTTGCTTTTTTACTTTTGTGACATGTTTATTGGCTTGGATATTTGGACTGAAAAGAAGACTCAAGAGTTGCAGATGTACACAGTTTAAGTTTAGAAACATTAGTTTCTATGAAGTGTGGGGGGGAAATTCCAACCATATATTGGTTGGAATGTAGCACCAAATCATTTTCATGCCAGAATGTCCATGAATTCTTTTCCCCCATGCTCATCTCTGTTGAGCAGTAACAGAGGCTCACCTGAGGAGAAGGAATTCTAAAATCATTGCTTATGCTTGGAAGTCAGTATGAGCTCAGATGTTGTAAAGGTCTTTGCAGACCTGGTTAATATTTTGCCTTTATTATTCTAGTTTTTGTGGATCTCTGCGTTTCTAAATAGTAACTGGGAACGAATTGTATCAATATCCTTTAAAAAATGTGTTCTCAGGAGGCTGACTACTTTTTAAAGGTTCAAGAGACTTGGCTTAGGTTAGAATAAGCATACAAATATTTTCATTGTGTATGAAATGAAGCAGCACTTTAACTCTCCGGTCTTTGTCCGTTCCTTTCATTGTTTTCTGATCATGGGAATTAATACAAACAACATCAGAAAAAGCAGACAGGACATTTTGTAGCAATCAAGTTGCAATTGCCCATTGATCTCCTGTGGACTTATTGACCCTTTTGTTCTTTTTTTCCAGAAATGTAAATATGACACCTGCCTCTGTGAAGACAATGAAGAATGTTTATGTGCTGCCCTGTCCTCTTACTCAAGAGCCTGTGCTTTCAAAGGGATCATACTGGGAGGCTGGAGAAAGAGTGTCTGCAGTAAGTAGTGGAACAGTAATCCCTGTGGAAATAATTAACCATGAGAAATAAGCAGGCTCTCTCTGAATTTGGTTGTCAGTGATCTATTTCACTGGTAAGGGATTTGGAGTATCTTAGAAATGTCTAATGGACCACAAAGAGGCAATGCTGATAATGTTTACTAATTCATGTTATAGTCTTCATATGTAATTTGAAATTTTTATACTTAAAAGTAGAAAGCAATATTTTTAACTTTCATCTTCTTTCCCCAGTCTAGCTAATATAATTCCATTTACTAATGGAATCCCAGCCATCAGGGCTTTTACTGTGCGTTTGTTTATCAGTGTCTTTGTTTCTGATCATCCTTGCTTTACATCAACAGTTCAGTATATTTGAGACTAGCAGTTTATTATATTGTGCTCCCTATCTGATTATCAGTATGTGAAACAAATAGGGCTATGAAAGTAGAAACCATTGGTAGCAGGTAAAAGTAAGTCTTCAACTAGTAAAGTTAGGTTAGTGTTACTTGTGACTTCTGATATTTTTGTGCTTTAATAAAATCTAAGGGAATGTTTTTATCATTACATTTGGCACAGCCAAAGAAACCAAAATGGAGATGTCAAGGCCAAATTGCCCATCCTGCATCTCTTATTTATCATTTTGGTTTTTTCCCCTCCAGGCAGTGAAGCATCTTCTTGCCCAGGAAATCAAGTCTTCCTTTACAACCTTACAATGTGCCAGCAAACCTGTCGCTCCCTTGCTGATGGTGAAAAGTATTGCTTGCAAGACTTTGCTCCTGTGGATGGCTGTGGCTGCCCACCCAATACATACTTGGATAACCAGGATAACTGTGTGCCTATCTCCCAGTGCCCATGTTATTACAAGGGATCATACCTGGAATCTGGGGAATATTTCACAAAAGATGGAGAACGCTGGTATGTTTTATTTTGCCTTCTTGTTTGTGGGGAAAAAGCCCTTTAAAAATTGCTTGTTAGGTGTAAGGTGCTTAGGCTTTTTTGGTACTTTAATGAGTGTTTGTAATGCCTTTCACAACATCTTCATGCTGAGCAAAGCATTATTCTATTGCAATGCAATTTATTAATAATTGAAAAGTGCAGCTTGCTTTGGAGGTGTGAGTATTGGCCTTCACAGACAAATGTTATTCTGAAGCTGCAGTGTTAATAAGGCTTTGTTAAGCAGAACGGTGAAATGAAGATAAAAGGCCATCTATGTGTTATGTTTGCTTTTCTAGCAGACACGGATTGCTTGTGTTTTACACAGGAGGAAGGTCCCCTTAATATGTATTCATTGTAACACAGGCTTTTGAAAATAACATACATGACTCTGTTATATTTTCCCATGATCTCTGGCAACAGTTCTACTTACTTCACTTTTCTAGTGTTTGCCGAAATGCAAAGATCCAGTGTACTTCAGTGAAAATAAGAATGAAAAGTAAGTGACATTCTATAAACTAAACTAGAATAAAATCCATAGCCAACCTCCCAACCCAAACCTACATCCCTTTTGAATTCTCCATTTACTTGTTTTGCATGTGTTTTTCTTTTTATGTAAAACAGTAACACATTTTCACTTTATTCTCTCTTCACTGAGCCCATTTTTTTCATAAGGATAGACTGAGATTTCTGTCTGAGAAACTACCACCTTTCACTAACATTTCTTTTGCCTTGATTGATCTAAACCAACAATGTACCTTTCAGGTGAAAAAGAATGTTCTTCTAGCAAGACATACTTTGACTGCAATGCATCCTCAAAGTGGACTTCGCAAACACCTCTTCAACTTAGCTGTCATACTCCTCAAACCGATCATGTATGCATTCAACTTTTCTTTGTGTCTTGTTTTTTTATTCCGTATTCTTTACCTCACATGGTGCTACACAGCAAATACAGTTGTAACTAGCAGTTTATTTCTCTTTGGTTTAATCTACCCTTCCCCTCCCCCCCACCCCCCCCCCCCCCGGTATTAATCTGTTGCCATTTTCACAATGGTTTCCCTCTCCTCTTTACTGTGTTTTCAGTAGTCATAATTTCCAAGTAAAAAAGAATTTGAGTTCTTAGACAATCAAAAAGGAAAAGACAAACATTAGAACCTAGAAAAAAAGAACCTTATAAAACGAATCACTATTAGACTGTGTGGTTTTAAATGCAGTTTTTAAAGAGTGAAGAAGTGGAATTAAGATGCAGTGCTTTGTCATAAGGTAACCATTTCTCCTTATATTCCTTAGTTCCAGACAGAGTGTGTCTCAGGCTGTGTGTGCCCTGAAGGTCTATTTGATGATGGCAGAGGGGGCTGTGTTGAGCAAAAAGATTGCCCGTGCATTCACAACAATGAGTGGTATTCTTCTGGAGACAAGATAAAAGTGGACTGCAACACCTGGTGGGTTATAAGTGAATACTCTCTTCTAGAATATATTCTGTGCAGTATATTCATAGCCATATCTGGGCTTATGTACTAGAGTAGCTGCAAAATTATCATCCTTAATTTTCAGGAATACTTTTTGCTATCTCAGTAAATACAGATTCTGCTGGCAGTATGGGGGTAGTAGTTACCTCTGTCTTCAGTAGGCATCTCTTGTTGGGAAAACTCACTCATTTTTTAAAAATAAATGCTATCAGATCTAAAGATTGTAGCTCAGTAGAGTAAAAATCATGTTATAGGCTTAAAAACAGGCTTAACAATTGAAGTTGAGGCTTGGATATTTTGCTCAGTATCACATTATATCAGGCAGTTGCTTGTTTTGTTCTCCAGTTTTAAAACCACACACTCTTGGTGAGATCTGAAAATCCAGCTTCTCTGCTCTCTTCTAGCACCTGCCAGAAAGGAGTTTGGAAATGCACTGATGACGTGTGCTATGGGACTTGTATGATATATGGAAGTGGCCATTATAACACTTTTGATGGGAAATTCTATGACTTTGATGGGAGCTGTGAATATGTGGCTACTCAGGTAATGCTCATCAGGAGGGCTGAAAAGGAATTTGATTGCCTTGAAAATCTACTTTCCTCTTTGGTTTTGTCATTCCTTATTGCCTATCATCGTTGTTCCCAAGGGGTTCACACATTCTGCCAGGATAAATTGTGTATTTTCAGTGCAGGCAAGCTGTGTGAATGTGGTTTTTTTGGTTTTTTTTTTTTCAGATATAGATATCATAAATTACATGTAACAGAACTACGTTTCAATGAGAGCTAATTATCATTTGTTAAATAAATCCAAATTCTAAGCTTAGAAACTTGAAACTTTTATTTAAATATATATTCCTTGCTTTGTTTTATTGTCCCAGTCTTTTTCCCAGGCTGAGACTGTGTTAACTGCTTATGTGTATGCATGGAAGTATGCATTTATGGCTATGCATCTGTAAAAATATGTGTGTGTAGGATGTCACATTTGAAGGAGCAGTAACTATTTATACATTGTGAAGATTTAAATGATTGCAATTCTTATGAGATTGAACTACAATGAAATATTCTACCTAATTTTCTCATGTTCCTTTTTTTTTCTTTTTCAATAGGACTTCTGCGGTGACAAAAATTCCAGCGGCTCATTCAGTATCATCACAGAGAATGTCCCTTGTGGAACTACAGGAGTCACCTGCTCAAAGGCTATCAAAATGTTCCTAGGGGTGAGTGACGACAGTCAGTACATATCAGGAATCAGGCATTACCAAAAATGTAATGCTCTAAAGTCATGCCCCTAAAAGCAGCGGTAACAAGCATTAGAGGCCCTATCAAATTATTCTGTAAAGGTGTAGGTTCTCAAGTGATGACAACTCTCTCAGAGGTGCTACACCACTCCCTGCCATCTTGTGAGTCATTGCAGAGGCTGAGCTACTGGTTTCAGAATGAGTTGCATTGTTACAAGTGTCTAATATTTTGTCTCATCATAGACGTTAGTGTTACAATACTTCTCTTTTATCTTTCAGAAAACTGAACTGAAGTTGGAGAACAAAGAGTACAAAGAAATTCAGCGAGATGTTGGTGATGATGTGCAGTATTGGAACAGGACAGTTGGCCTGTACCTGGTTATTGAGGCTAGCAATGGTGTGATGCTGATCTGGGACAAGAAGACTACTATTTTCATCAAGCTGAGCCCTGATTACAAGGTTAGTGCCTGTCTGTCTTCTTCTGAAGTAGTATTGTGAATAGACAAGGAAACAAATGTTCTTTTATTCTGACTCCATGTCTACTTCCTATATCCTCTGTGCACTGATGGTTAGCTGCATTATTACTGTCATAGCTTGCAGAAGTGCTTCTGGGGTTTCTTACAGTATGTCACAATGCATTGCACAGGATGCATAGGATGCTATTCCAATAGAGATAAACATCTCAGGCAATACTCTTGAGTTTATGAGTATTGATAGTCAATCATCCAGAATAATTTAGGGGATGTGGACTGACTGCACATGTGCTTGGAAACTTACATGCAATCTCAGCCCTGTTAAAACCAAACTTCCTCTGCAATGTATGGCCATGGTTCTGTTTCCTGAAATTCAGCATGCTGAATTGGAGAATATTGAGGCATTGTACAAACAGTGACATACTGTTACTTGAGGGGATTGGTGGACCTTAAATAACACTACCAAAAATTCACCATTGAGGGCAGATTGATACATTTTCTTTCAAGAAAAATGGGTCCCAGTCATTTCTTTTCCATGAATGAAGAAATGGTGATCATTATGTTAAAAATTTTTAATAAAAACTGCTTTGAGCAGAAATTAATTACCTCAGGCTTATATTATTGCGTTAGTTATGATAAATTGAGAATGGAGAATAAATAATTCTTCTCAGCTGTAAGAGACTTGGGCACCCTTTAATGTTTTAAGTTGGATATGGAGACAGAGATATGGGAATACACTAGATATAAATGATTTCAAGGAGAGAAAACATGGCAGCTGAATAATTTGCTGACGACAGACAAATAAAAATTTATTTTCTGAATAAATTATTTGACAGTAAAGAAGAAAGCAATCATTTACACAGACAGTCATTTGTTGTTTTTCATGTCAGTGTTTTGCTCTTACTTTACCAGAGCCTGTTTCTCATTTCCATGGTATATTTAAAAACTCAATTTTCTTTTCCAGGGCAAAGTGTGTGGTCTGTGTGGCAACTTTGATGACAAGGCAAACAATGACTTTACAACAAGGAGTGGACTGCAGGACAGTAATCCCCTGAATTTTGGAAATTCCTGGAAACAATCTCCCATGTGCCCAGATGTCACACAAGAGATTAAGCCCTGTGATCTGAAACCACACCGGAAGTCCTGGGCAGAGAAAGAATGCAGCATCATCCAGAGCGAAGTCTTCAAAATTTGTCACTCCAAGGTTTGTAGAAGACAGTAGGTGATGGGACAGCACAGTGCATTTCTGATAATGCAGAACCAAAAAGCCCACATGAAATGAATGAAGAGATGGTTAAATAGATTGATATCTTCAATTAAGTCTCGAGTACAGCTACAGATGTCAGAACATTTCATGTGGCCTTAGTCAAAGTAGTCTGAGTCTCTGTGGCAATGGGACTGTGTTAGTGGTGGTGGCAGCCCCAGCTGTACAAACCCATATTCATCACCACAGTTTCACTGCTACTACTCTGCAAGTTAGCTTCAGAAATGTATCCTGAACAGATCTGTGTTTGCTGCACTTGCACCATCTCTTGTTGAGAGATAGTCAGTATTACAAGTACTGAGGGCCTTACAATGATCAGATCCATCTCCTGATGGAAATTCATACCAAACATGAAAGGTGGCTGTTGAAGAGGCTACTACTTATTGTAGTATTCAATCCACAAAAGGATCTTTTTAGACACCACTGACATCATAGTTTAGATATACAGCTGCTGGTACTGTGCCTCCAAATTGTCACAACAAACACTGTGACAGCCCACAGCTTCCAGAGTACAGTGCACAGAGGGCACTCCTCTTTATTTCTCATCTCTTTCCTGATGTATGGTAATATTAACAACAGTTAATTACCATTACAACAGTTTGTTCTTAACTCACAGTGGAAAAGTCACAAACAATTATTAATTTAATTAATTTGTTATATGTTTTCATGTGGTTTCCTTCAGCAGCAAAAATCCAGTCGAAGTTTCTCCTCTTGCAATCTCAAATTAAAAAAAAAAAAAAAAAAAGCTTATTTTAATGTGTCATTGGATAAACTCCAAAAACTGATAGGCACAAAATTACGTGCTTTATATTTGCTGTGAATGCAGCCTTTCTGACATTGTTCACCATTTGGTTGGCAAAGCTTGCTGGAAGATAAGACTTCACTGGCATCAATTCAACTTGGTTTTGGGAGCACTAAAATGGAACTCTATTAGAAAATGTGAACACTGCCAAGGACTCTTACTTAGTTTTTTCAGTCATAGCAACTTATGAAGGAGCTATATTATTTTAAGTCTATTATTCCCCAAAACATATTGAGCAGCTTCAAGCCTGTAAGTGTTTGTGATTTGGTAAGTCTTAGACACAGTCTCATTCCTTCCCAGCTCAATTCCCATATATCAAGAGCTCTCAAACATATTAATTTGAAAACTAATTTGGAGATGAACTGGGGCATCATTTCTTCCCCTGACAGGTGGACCCACTTCCTTACTATGAGGCTTGTGTTCATGATGCCTGCTCCTGTGACAGTGGTGGGGACTGTGAGTGCTTTTGCTCTGCAGTTGCAGCGTATGCCCAAGAGTGCATCAAGGCTGAGGCCTGTGTTTTCTGGAGAACTCCTGATATCTGCCGTGAGTAACAGACAAACACAACTGTATCTTTCTAGCTGCTGTCAGAAAGCCAGTCAAATAAATCATTAGTACTGTCACTGCAAGGTCATGCTGGCTACTTGGTGAAACCTTTTCTCAGCGTATCAGGGAACTAACAGGCTAGTAAATTTGTGTATTTCAGCTGTCTTTTGTTCAGCCTGGCTCTTCTCTTCTCTTCTCTTCTCTTCTCTTCTCTTCTCTTCTCTTCTCTTCTCTTCTCTTCTCTTCTCTTCTCTTCTCTTCTCTTCTCTTCTCTTCTCTTCTCTTCTCTTCTCTTCTCTTCTCTTCTCTTCTCTTCTCTTCTCTTCTCTTCTCTTCTCTTCTCTTCCTCTTCTCTTCCTCTTCTCTTCTCTTCCTCCTTCAGTTCTTCAAATTACTCAGAATTTGATTTTAGCAAAAAGTATATATCACTCCCATGCTTTAGCACTGAACCTAATTAGTGCTATGTATATTAAGCGGTGTCCATTAGTGGTGCTAGTACTCATACCAGTACATCATAAATTAATGTAAAATAGTATTTAAATTAATATTACCTAAAAAACACTCAAATCAAAATTTTGAGATTCTAAGTAGCAGAAATATATAATTATTTTAATTTAAAAAAATAATTCAGATTCAGAGTTTGGACTAATTGGAGCTTTTAAGTGTAAGAAGCCAGTGAAACAAAAATTATAAGTTTCATTCAGCTCTGATACATAAGTTAATAAAAGCTCCTTCCTCTGTCTCTAGTCATCTAAACTAAATTTAAGTTGTATTCATAATGGCTCATATGCTTCCTCTTGGAATTTCAGCCTGTGTGATACAGCAAGATGGAACTATTTTGTATAAAATTGAAAATATTTAGGAGTTTGCTAGTAGCTATGGAAGAAAAATATTCTCAGAAATATACCTTTAATTTTAAACTAAAATAATTTTTAAAATAGTTTTTCTTTATGATATGAAGCATTTTTACCAGTGCCCTGAATATTTAAAATTTCAGTCTTTGGCACCAGTGTTTTGATGTATCCTAAATTTAAGCAGAGTAGCAGAAAGTCCAAGATAAATTTGGATAAATTGGATAAATTTGGATAAATTTGGCCAGCTTAACTTGTTGATTGATGTAGCTTGTACCTTTAAAGACCTGCTCAGAAATGCATTCTGGGAACCTTGTTTTTAATCAGCCTCTCTCTTTTCTCATCAGCAATATTCTGTGACTACTACAACCCTCGCAATGAGTGTGACTGGCACTACGAGCCTTGTGGCAGTAATATCACAACCTGTAGGATGATCAATAATGTCAGCACCAACTTTACAATACCACTGCTGGAAGGTAACAAATTCCCTGTCACTTTATATTGTGTTTTGTATAACTTTGTTCAGATATCTTTTAATAATTATGGACTAGTCAGTCAACTTGATGAGATGTTCCTAAATCTGCTACATTGAGTTTGCCTCCAGTCTTACATAAACGTTTCCTATAATGTAATTTATTATTTATTAACATCAATGAGTGATAGTTACATTGCTGTCAGCCACAAAACTAGTTCTCTGTTTGGATAATATCCTGAAACATGCATTATTATTACATCACGGTTATTTTGAATCCCATGCAAAAGTATTTCAAAAGCAAGAAAATCTTTGATATGGCAAAGAAGCAAGTCACTGATAGTTGGATGTTTTTAACCTTACCATTTTTTATGTACCAGATCATCTTACTAGATTAGTTGGCAACATTCACCTTCCTTTACACTGGAAAATATCTTTCATAGCAGACACACTGATGCTGCTATATATTGGATCTGTACTGGAGATTCTGTTTCCTTTGTAAATGCAATATTAGTAGGTGACAGTCCTTGTGGTTGATAATGCAATAGGAATTTCACATTAAAAGGACAGCAGTGATCCAATAATGTGAAAGACTTCACAAGCATCTTCTGGTTTACCACATGGTAAAACTGGAGAAAGAAGCTGTGTTTTTAGCCATAGAGTCTTTTTGGTCTGTACTGAAAGCACTTATCTCCAGTTTAGGAACTGGCAAGAAATGCCTTGAGTATGGCTTTGCTTTGAACTGCTAGTAAAAAAATTAAAAGGAAAAAATAAAACAAACCAAAACTCAAGAGAAACAGAACAAACCAACCAACCAACCAAACAAACAAACAAAAACAACACCAAAAACCATACCAAAAATCAACTAAAATCCCTAGCCAAAATATTTTTTAAAAACCCAACAAGCCTTTGTATTTTAAAATAATTTATCTTATATTATTAGATAGATAAGATTTGGGAGATGTCAGAAGGCAGATTATTTTATATCCAATTATCTTTCTTAATTTTTTTTTGTTGTTGTATTTCAAAAGAAATATAGAGCACACCTATTTTTCTTAGGATACCTTAAGTACAGTCTGGCAGTTTAAAGTGACTTTTAAGTACCAGTTAATTACATGGTGCTTCAGTTTAAAGGCTATTTAGAGCTCCAGTACAATAAAAAGAGAACTTCATGTCATTAATAATTGGAATTAATAAGAGTTTATTTGGAGGAAGGAGATACAATAATAACAACAACAGAATAATATTTTAAGGTGTACTTACATAAAAAAATGGAATGACAATTGACAGTCAATTATTCCCTTGCAGTGAAGTTTGGATCACTTCCTGAGGGTAAGGAAAAACACAGATAAATTATCTGTTTGTAGATAATTACCTGTACACCAGGTAGAGATACCTGGTGTATTCAAGACATATAAAAAAGGTCTAATGTTGCAAGAAATGTAGTGAAAAACATGTTTGTTAGTGAATTTGCTTCCATATTCCACACAAAAATATTATTGATATAGTGATCTATACAAAAATTGGGGTATTTCTTTGTCTTAAAATTACTAGTTGCCCATAGAAATGAGTATGAATTAGGGGTTTCTCCAAGGTATTGAACTAAGAAAAAGAAACTTCACTAGTTTTCTTAAAAAAACTTCTTACTTAATTCTCCTCACACCACTATTATCAGTGAGAACTGTTGAAGTCTTTTGGAAAGACTAATTGTCCACAGTTTGATTTGAATGGGAAGTTTTAGAATTCTTTCACTATGCTTGATTCAGTGAGAATAATTTACCTTCAGAAGGCAACATATCACTGTGTTAACTTTTTGTACTTTTTCTTCATCTTGTATTCTGTTCTACCTGTCATCAATAGGCTGCTACCCCAGATGCCCTAAGGACAAGCCCATTTATAATGAAGAGACAAAGCATTGTGTGACTGAAGATCAATGTGGATGTTACCTCGAGGATGGAACTCATGTACTCCCTGGGCAAGAAGTACCCACAAAAGAAAACTGTACAATATGGTATATAAAAATTACTTGCAGTAATTCACTAAATAATTAGTGTATGCTGAGTCCTTCATTTACTTTACTGGCCCTCAAACAAATAGAGATGCAACTTCAGGTGAAGAGCTGGTATATTCTTGCATTTCATAATTTTCCAAGCCCATAATAATCCAGATTTCAGGTTGGTAGTGTTATTATAATAAGTGCATTAGCAAATTCATTAATTATATCTGTCAACTGTCATAAATTATATAATGAAACATCAATGAACTTCTAAAACAACCATTCAAATCTCATTACTCATTGGGAAGACAGGGGCTACTCTGCCTTGCATTCTCACTTAAAACTGGGACTTCAAAATCACTGTAGTCTAGAATACTCTTGCCCTGAAAGAGATAGTTGAGTCCTAATTGTTCATGCTTAGAGTGTTAGCAATGACAGCACTTACACCTCTGGCTCCACGTGGTGACCAGAGAATAATCTGATCTAGCTGTAAGTTCACTCTGCAAAACAGTTGTTATTGCAGTATTGCAACTCACAATTGAACTGAAAGTGGTGACTTAGTTTGAAAGAAAAATGGTAGGCAATACTAGAAAATATACCAAGAAAAATATCCAGCAGTGCGAATGAAGATCAAATGACAAATATCTATGTTTCTGTGCTCTTGACTCTGCTAACAGGTGTCATAAAATATCAGCAACATTTTAATTTTTGAAATTTTTTCTTTTAGTGTCTGTGTCCCATCAGGATCCATACAGTGTAAACCAGTCCCAGGTAAATAACATTTGGGTTTTTCTGGAAAAAAGAAGAAAAGAAAATGTACAGAACTGCTCTGTCTGACTTTACAAAGGCTTAGTATTTATTTAGAATAATTCTTTCCAGTGCTAGTGAAAGTTGTGACTAAAGAAAATTTGGCAGCACTTTTGTTGAGCCTTGCGCTTAGTACTTCTGGTTAAACCTTTTTGTCGTGCCCTTTCAGTCTTTCTCCTTATGTCCCATATCCAAATGAATGGATTTCACTACGAGTTTGCATTTCCTGAACATATAGTTAATAATATAAAAGTGTCAGATAGTAAATTGCAATTATTATTTCTCTTAGAACATTTTAAAAAAACTACTTTCTAAGTCTGTACCACCAGGCATTTTATTCAGGACTTGATTAAATATGTTCTAACATTGCTTTAAATGTAAAGATAAATTAGCACAATATAGTAGATCTAAGCTCCGGGTACAGGTCTGAAAAACATGCATGACTCATGTAAATGCTCTCTTTTCCATAAGAATTTTGCCTCTGCCTCTTATGTGGTAGTAGAAAAATTGCAAAGTAAAGTCCTTTCTTGCAGGGTGTCCTTGTGTCATCAATGGAACAAGTTATGAAGTAGATGCTACTGTGGGAGTAGTACAGGATGGAGACACATGTATAAGATATGTTTGTGCAGAAAATGGCTCTGTAGTTCCTGCTGAAGTCTATCCTTGTCCAACATCTTCACCTACAACCATTTCAACCTCCTCCCCTCATAGTACTCTTACCACCACCACCACCACCACCACCGGTAAATCATCAATAGAAATGTGATCTAAAAATTATTTTCTTTAAGGAAAATATTTTAAATATAGAATATACAATTTTACAGGATTATAGTTGACACAGATAGAGCAATATTTATGGATTGTTTTATCACACTACACTAAGAAAGACTTGTAGCATTTTGAGTTGATTTATTTCTCATGAAAGAAATTGTAAATATAAATCTATAGGGTGCCTTCCTATTTTTGAAAAAAAAAGTTAGCTTTTCCATATCCTAATGGGAGAGTAGAAACAATGTTAGGAATGTCAGCAAAAAAAAAAAAAAACAACCACAAACTCTTTTATTTCTTTGAAATTATCTCTTTTTGTTCTATTTCAGTTTCCACTACAAGCCGCCCAGTAACTACAAGTAAGTTATAAATAAAAAACAAGGTTGTTAAAAATATCAAAGGAATATTTAAAGGAAAAATAATTTAAAGACAATCAATACAGAAAAAAATACATTTTAAACAAAAATGAATAATTTTTTTATAATTTCAAAAGTGCCATTAGTATAAAGAGAAGAAGGACCTTTAAAGGCTTCAGCTTGGTGATTTTATTTTGATGCAAAACTTCCAGTTTAAAGACTTGGTAATACAGAACCGATTTTAGAACTCTTTTTGGAAAGATTACAAATTGTAATGCAGTCCTCTAGTCCTTAATGGAAGAAAACAAAAAATGGATCTTCTCAGGATGTTCTCTGTAAAGTCTGAAACCTCTGTCTTCTCTTGCAGCTCCATGCATAGTCACAGAACTAATCTGTGATTGGACTGAGTGGTTTGATGTTAGTAAACCTGAAGAAGATGGTGGTGACTATGAAACATATGATGAAATAAGAAAACATGGAAACAAAATATGTACAGCTCCTGAAGAAATTGAATGCAGGGCTAAGGATAAACCTGATGTTAGCTTAGAAGAACTTGGTCAGAAAGTAGAGTGTAATGTTAAATATGGGCTAATCTGTAAAAATGATGAGCAGGATGTAACTATGTGGCCACTTTGCTATAATTATGAAATCAGAGTAAACTGTTGTGAGTGGCAACAAAATCCTTGTGAGCCTACAATTACACCTACTATACCACAAACTTCCACTTCAACTACCATCCAGACAACAACCAGCACTTCAACAGAAATTACCACCATGCCCATACACATCCATTCCACAACATGTGAGTATAAACCATCAGTCCCCACTCCAGTAACTTCAACATCTACAGCTATTTAAGAGAAAAATACTCTGTGATCTTACTTTGCCTTTGGAGAAATAAAGGGCGATTGGCTACTAAAGTCAGGTCACAATCCTAGAAAACATTGGTCTGCAAGGAAGTCTTACTTAGGAGGGTTTGGACTTTTAAGCTTCTGCTGGAGACAATATTTCCAGAGGGACCTGCTGTGTGAGAAAAGAGTAGGCCATTCTTCAAACTCCTGTTGCTAGAGGCATTATCTGGGTGGGGCTGCACAGGCTTCCTTCTTCAGGCTGACGTGGTCTTGCTGATTTTGTGAGAAGCACTTTCCAGCACAATGCCTAATCTCTTCACTAGGAAAAAAGGGCCATGACCCTCTCTGTGCATGGATTCTGCTTTCTGGGGCCAGAAAAGGAGGGCTCATGCTAGGGACCTTTGCAGTGCTAAGAGTGGGCTGAACTCTCTAGGTCTGTGCCAGCTGCTTCATGCACAGCTTCTGTTCAGTTCCTACTGAGTCCCACTCATGCATTCGTGTCTTTGTTCTCTGTCCCTGCTGTTTCTAGCCCCACCTCCACCCACACCAAGCACACCAAAATCAACAACCACTACCTTGCTGACGGAGACTCCCACCACCACCAGTGCCCCGACAACAACAACCACTGTTACTGGACCACCAACACCCACCTCAACTACTTCAAGCACATCCTCACCAACACCAACATACACCACCACCACCACAACTCCAGGTACTTCTCTGGACTGTTCTCTGATGTGTTCCTTTGCTATGGGAGAAATGAAGGTGCCTTGGCCCCTCCTTCAGTGTGTCTCCATGGGATTGCAGATTGGAGGAATTACTGTTCATCCCCTGAAGTGCCCTGTGTTCAAAGCTCGTCTTTCAGCCAGTGAGTTAAGAAGAACAAGGATTTAGGGGTCCTAGGGTGAAGGTCTTTGTTTCCCTGACTCAAAAAACTCCCAGGCAAAATTTCATGCTAGTGCCCAGCTTAGACAGATGCTGAACTGATGGAAATTCTTGATTTTCTTGCTGTTGGACCTTGTCCTTCAGGTGGCCAGAATGTAGTCACTGGACCCACACATGCAGGGAAATTGGAGTGAGGCTTTAGTCTGTGACACTCTCATTCTAGGAACAGCTGGGCAGACTTTCTTTCTTTTCTCCTTCTCCTTTGGCATATCAGTACATGTGCCTGACAATGGTTCTAGATCTTAGAAGCAAGGCTTACACTGGGAGATTTTTGGAAACAGTCTTACACTAAAAAATGCCACTTCTTGTGAACTGTAGCCTTTTGCAGATGACATCTGCTAGAACTCTGGTAAGCCCTTCATTAGGCTGACATTCCACGAGGGGGAAATTTCATGATGGTCATGCAGAAACTTACTTCTCTTCACACTTCCATCTCTGATGATGAATTCATCACACAGCTCTTACTGCAAGGATTTGTGAGGTGTTAAGATAGTGAAGCAGAGATAGAAAGTCCCAGAGACATAAAAAAGCAATATGCCTCCTCATCTCTTACCTATTGGTATGTCTCTCTGATTTTGTGAGAAGCACCTTCCAGCACCATCCCCAGTCTCCTAGTTAGGAAAAGAGGGCCATCACCCTTTCTGTGCATGGATTTCAAGGATTCTTCTCTCTGGGGCCAGAAAGGAAGGGTTGGTGCTAGGGATCTTTGCTGATCTACGTGTGGGCTGTTACCTCTAGGTCTGGGGCACCTCCCTCATGCACAGCTTCTGTTCAGTTCACACTGAGTCCCACTGATGCCTTTGTCTGTTTTCTCTCTCCCTGCTGTTTCTAACAGGCACACCCAGCACAGCATCTCCTACACCAGAAGTGACACCCACTTCCACGTCAGCAGAGACTCTCACCACCACCACCACCACCACCACCACCACCAGCAGCAGACCAACGACGACAGCAACAACTGTTACACCAACCATCTCAACTCCTATAAGTATGATCTGAAACCAAGTAATTCCTGCCAAAAGCCCTGTGCCTCCAACTACAGCACCAACAAATAATTCTCTGGCTTTGTTGTCATTTCTGGCCTTGCTGTGGGAGGTAGTGAAGATTCATGAGCACATGCATTTGTGGCTGTGGAAGGGATCAGGGATGGGTGTAATTTCTGGGCAACCTGTGGCCAAGTCTGGCCCTTGTTCTGGCTATTTCATAAGGAACAAGGATTTAGGGGTCCTTGGGGAAGGTCTTGTCTTCCCTGATTCAACAGTGCTCCAAGGAGGTATTTCATACTTGTGCCCAGATTAGACAGATGCTGAAGTGATGGGAATGTTGCTTTTGCTGCTATTGGACTTTGTGCTCCAGCTGTCCAGAATGTAGTCACTGGACCTTAGGTGTGCAGTTGGAGTGGGGCTAAAGTTTGTGGCGGTAGCACTTCAGGCTCTGTTTGGTCACAGCTGTGCAGACCTTCTTCTCTTTCTCTCCTGTTTTGTTTCTGTGGCCATCTCTACTCCTTACCAGCTGTTTGGGCTGTGGGATGCTTTCCTGGCTTTTGCTGGCCGAGTCTGGGGATTGGTTTCAGAGCTCAGATTGCCACATTTGACAGACATAAACTCTGGGCAGCATTCCCATTGGTGCTTGTCTCCATCGATCTGTGTGCTGCTGGGAAGTGCTGGGAAGCACTGGGAAGCAGCTGAGGCTTAGTCAGCAGCATGTGTCCAGTGCCTGCTTTCCCTGTCGTTGGGTGCCTTCCGAGTGGTTGTTTTCTCTGTGCGATATTGAGGTGATATGCATGGCCCAAGCAGCTGAGAGAGTGGCAGGAGTGTCTGCTTAGTCCCGCTCTGCCGCCTGTATGGGTCTTATGTGAGAGGTTTATTGCACACGAGAGTCCATACAAAGCCACGTGACCCAGCTGTGGGGGACACACACATAAGTCATGAGTGCCTGTGTCCTGATTTGGGCCAGGAGTGGTTTGTAGGGCCAAGAAGGAGAGGCTGGCCACACCATCGAGCTTTCTTATGGCCAGTGTTGGCTGAGTGCAGTAGCAGCCTGTGGGGCGCTGCTGAGTGCAGGGGATGCCCAGAGCACGACCTGAGTGTGAAGTGGTGCCCTGCATTGTTGTCTCTGTCCTGTTTCTAACTGTCTGTCTCGTTGTCACCTCTCAGAATGTGAGTGCATCTGGTCGGACTGGATCGATGTGACTTACCCGGATGGTTCTGACAGGAACAGTGGTGACTACGAAACCTTTGAGAACATTTGGAAGCAATACCCCTCCTGGGAGTGTGCAAAAGTTGAGAATATTTCCTGCCGAGCAGAGAAATTCCCTAGCTCTTCCATTGCAGATTTAGGGCAGAAAGTGGAATGTAATGTTAACGTAGGGCTCATCTGTAACAATAAAGATCAGCAGATAGGAGGTATAATACCAATGCCAGTCTGCCTCAACTACGAGATCAGTGTCTGCTGCACCCCCAACAAACCAGAGTGTCTTCCAACTCCAAGCACCACGAGCACCACAACTTCCACAGCTTCACCCACAACGAGCAGTGTGTCCCCTCCAATATCAACCACCGCTCCAACGACAACAGCAGAGACTCCCAGTTCTACCACCACCACCACCACCACGATGCCCCCCAGCAGCACCACCACTAGTGGCAGCACCTCACAGACAACAACAACTGTTCCTATCTCAACAACGCCCGTTTCAACTACTTCAAGCACATCCACGCCCACACCAACCCACACCACCACCACACCAACTCCAGGTACTTCTCTGATCTGTGCTTTCACATGTTTCCTTGCTGTGGGGAGCTGAAGGTCTTGTGAGCACCTCCATTTGTGCCTCTCTCTGGGATCTGAGATTGGACTAATTGTTGTGTTTTCCCTGAAATGGCCTTTGCCCAAAGGTGGCCCTTCGGCTGGCTGTTTCAGAAGGAGCAAGAATACAGGGCTCTATGTCCTCCTCTCCTGTGGAGACCTTAATCCTCTTGTTACTGTGCATACATCCTTCCCTGACCACAGATTCCTGTATCAGCTCTTACTCCATGAGTTAGTGAGATGTTCAGATAATGAGGCAGAGACAGAAAGCTCCCAGTAGATGAAAAGCATTACTGCTCCTCCTCTCTTCCCTATAGGTAGATCTCTGATTTTGTGAGAACCACCTTCCAGCACTATCCCCAGTATCATCACTAGGCAAGGCGGTCTGTGACCCTGTGTGTGCATGGATGTCAGGGATTCTGCTTTCTGTAGCCAGAAAGGGAGGGCTGGTTCTGGGGACAATTGCTGCACTAAGGGTGGGCTGGCCTGTGTATGTCTGTGGCTGCTGCCTCATGCACAGCTCCTGTTGAGTTCACATTGAGTCCCTCTGATGCCTTTGTTGCCTTTGTTTGTTTTCTCTGCCCCTGCTGTTTCCAACAGGCACAACTCCACCCACACCGAGTACACCAAAATCAACAACCACTACCTCGCCACTGGAGACTACCGCCACCACCACCAGCAGCCCTCCAAGCTCAACAACAACAACCACAACAATGGTTACTGGATCACCAACAACCCTCTCAACTCCTGGAAGTATGTTCCCAGTAGTAGTAATTCCCAACAAATTACTCTGCATCTAACTACACAACTAACAATAATTATCTGTTCCTGTTGTCATTTCTGACCTTCTACTGGGAGTACTGAAGGTCTGCGAGTACCTCCATTTGTGGCTCTGGATGGGATTAGGGATCAGTGTAACTTCTAGACATCGTAGGAAATGTCATGTGCCCAAAGCTGGCCTTTTGGTCTGGCTATTTCAGAAGGAAAAATTATTCTGGGGTCTTGGGGAGAAGGTTTTGACTTCCCTTATTCAACAGTACTCCAAGGAGGGATTTCATCCTGGTGCCTCATCTTAAACAGATTCTCAAGTAATGGAAATTTTGCTTTTACCTTTGCTGGTCTTAATCCTTCAGCTGGCCAGAATGTAGTCACTGGACCCATGGAGTGCAGTTGGAGTGGGACTTGGTCTTGTGCCACTTGCATTTCAGGCTTTAGTTGGGCACAGCTGTGTGTAGTTTCCCACCTTTCTCCTTTACCTTTTACTGTTAATGGTGTTTGGCTACTATAGGTGTAAGAAGGAAGGATTCTTCTGCCAGGCTTTTGGGAACAGTTTCAGTCTGCATACTACCCTTTGCTGTGAACTGTGGTCTTTGGCTGATCAGATTCATTAGTACACTGGGAAGCCCTTTATCAGGCTGCCATTGGAAAATCACATGACAAACAGGCAGGAAGATATTCCTGTGCATGCTTCCTTCCCTTACCACACATTCCCATCTCAGGTCTTGCTCCTGTTTAGTGAGGTGTTCAGGTAATAAGGCAGAGATAGAAAGCTCCAGCAAGTTCAAAAGCATTACTCCTCCTCATCTCTTACCTATTGATAGGTCTCTCTGATTTGGTGAGAAGCACCTTCCAGCACCATTCCCAGTCTCCTAGCTAGAAGAGGAGGGCCATCACCCTCTCTGGATGTCTGGATCACCCATCATCCTCATGGTTGTCAAGGATTCTTTTCTCTGTGGTCAGAAAGGAAGGGTTGGTGCTAAGGATCTTTGCTGTGCTAAGTGTGGGCTGACCCTTCTAGATCTGGGGCAGCTGCCTCATACACAGCTTCTGTTCAGTTTCTATTGAATCCTGCTCATACCTTTGTACCTTTGTCTGCTTTCTCTGTCCCTGCTGTTTCCAACAGGCACACCTCCATCCACACCAAGCACAGTATCCACTACAGCAGAATCTCCAACCCCTCCCTTGCCACCAGAGACTCCCACCACCACTGCCAGCACCATGATGCCCCCCAGCAGCACCACCAGCACTCCAAGCGCGACAACTGTTACTGAATCACCAACACCCACCTCAACTACTCCAAGCACATCCACGCCCACACCAATGTACACCACCATGACAACAACTCCAGGTATTTCTACATCTTGTGCTCTCACACGTTCCCCTGCTGTTGGAGTAATGAAGATCCATAAGCACCTTTTTCTGCCTCTGTGTGGGATCAGGGATGGGTATAATTGCCAGGTGTTCCAGGAAATGGCCTGTTCCAAACCTGGTGTTTTGGGCTGGCGGTTTCATAAAGGAACAAGTATTCAGGGATCATGGGAAGAATGTCTTGGCTACCCTGACTCAACAGGGCTCCAAGGAGTTATTTCATGCTGGTGCCCAGTTTAGAAAGATGCTGAAGTGGTGAGAAATGTTGCTTTTGCTGGTTTTGGACCATTCTTCTGCTGGCCAGAATGGAATCACTGGAGCCATGGAGTTCAATTAGAGTAGGGCTTGGTCTAGTGACAGTGGTATATCAGGCTCTGTCTGGACCCAGCTGTGCCAAGTTTTTTCCCTTTCGCCTTCTTTGTCCAGTCAGTTTTAACAGTTGTCTGTTGTAATAGATGTTGGAAGGAAGGATTCCCATGCCAGACTTTTGGGAACAATCTCTCTGCAGACTACCCCTTGCTGTGAACTGTGGCCTTGATGAGATTCACTAGTGCCCAGGGAAGTAGTTCATCAGGCCTTCATTGCACCACAGGGTTACCACATGATGATCAGGCAGGAATATATTCACAGAATCAGTTAGGTTGGAAAAGATCTCTGAGATCATCATGTCCACCGTTGCCATGTCACCTAGACCATGGCACTAAGTGCCACATCCACTTTTGTCTTAAAAGCCACCAGACACTGTGGCTCTGTCACCTCCTTGGGCAGTCCATTACAGTGTCTAATCATTTGTTCTCTGGAGAAATTCTTCCTAATATCCAGCTTAAACCTTCCCAGCACAACTGCCTCATGCACAGCTTCTGTTCAGTTGACATTGAGTCCCACTCATACCTTTGTGCCTTTGTCTGTTTTCTCTGTCCCTGCTGTTTCTAACAGGCACACCTCCATCCACACCAAGCACAACAAAATCAACAACTACTACCTCGCCACCAGAGACTACCACCTCCACCACCAGCCCTCCAAGAACAACAACCACTGTTCCTGGATCAACAACAACCATCTCAACTCCTCGAAGTATGTTCCCAAAAGCAATAATTCTCACCAAAACCCCACTGCCCCCAGGAACAGAACCGACAAATAATTCTCTGGTTCTGTTGTCATTTCTGGCCTTGCTGTGGGAGTAGTAAAGGTCCATGAAACACCTCCATATATGGCTTTGGATGAGATCAGGGATGGGTGTAACTTCTGGGAATCCCAGGAAGAGTCTTGTGGCCAAATCTGGCCCTTGTTCTGGCTATTTCATAAGGAACAAGGATTTAGGGGTTCTTGGGGGAAGGTCTTGTCTTTCCTGACTCAACAGCGCTTCAAGGAGGTATTTCATGTTGGTGCCCAGCTTAGACAGATGCTTAGACTACCCATTAGAAGTAATGGGTAACATTACTTTTGCAGCTGTTGGACAGTGTCCTTTAGCTGGCCAGAATGTAGTCACTGGATCCATGGAGCGCAGTTGGAGTGGGACTTGGTCTTATAGCAGCAGGATTTCAGGCTGTGTTTGGGTTCAGCTGTGTAGACTTTCCTCTTTTTCTTCTCCTCCTATGCCCTCTGGGTGTTAGTGGTTGTCAGCTGTTAAACATGTAAGAAGGAAGGATTCTCCTGCCAGCCTTTGAGGGAACAGTTTCACGCTGCAGACTGCCTCTTGCTGTGAATTTTTGGTCTTTGGCTGACATTTCACCTGGTGAGATCCACTAGTGCCCAGGGAAGCCCTCCATCAGACTGACATTGGAACACAGGGGGAATCACATGCCAATCAGGCAGGAACATACTCCTGGGCATGCTTTCCTTCCCAGTTTCCACTCTTATCTCCTATTCCATGAATTAGTGAGGTGTTCCAGTAATGAGGCAGAGATAGAAAGCTCCAGCTTGATCCAAAACATTCCTCCTCCTCATCTCTTACCTATTGGTTGGTCTGTCTGATTTTGTGAGAAGCACCTTCCAGCACCATCTTTAATCTCTTCACTAGGAGAGAAGCGCCATGACAATTTCTGTGCATGGATGTCAAGGATTCTGCTTTCGACAGCCAGAAAGGAAGGGCTGTTTCTGGGGACCATTGCTGTGTGAAGGGTGGGCTGACCTCTCTAGGTCTGTGGCAGCTGCCTCATGTACAGCTTCTGCTTTGTTCCTCTTGAGTCTCACTGATGCCTTTGTGCCTTTGTCTGTTTTCTCTGTCTCTGCTCTTTCCAACAGCCCCACCTACGAAGACACCGAGCACACCAGAAACACCAGCTACTCCCACTCCGACAGCATCTGAATCTCCCAACATCACTGCCAGCACCACAATGCCCCCCAGCAGCACCACCAGCATCAGCACCCCTAGGACAACAACAACAACCGTTACTGGCTCATCAACAAACTTCTCAACTATTTCAAGCACATCCACACCCATAGCAGAATATACAACCACCCTACCAACTCCAGGTACTTCTGCCTTGTCTGATCTTGTATCCCCTTGCTTTGAGAATAATGCAGATCTGTTGGCACCTCCATTTGTGCCTCAGTATGGAATTGGGGATGGGTGTAACTGCTGTGCATCCCATGAAATGCTCTTTGCCCAAAGCTGGAACTTGGGCTGGCTGTTTCAGAAGTTATGAGAATTCAGGGATTCTTGTGAGAAGCTCTTGGCTTCCATTACTCAATAGGCATCTAATAAGGTGTTTCATGCTGGTACTCCTGCTGGGCTTAAAGAGATGCCAAACTGATGGGAAATCTTGTGTTCTTGTTGGACCTTGGACCTCCTTCATCTGTCAAGAATTTAGTCACTGGACTTAAGTGTGAAATTGCAGTGAGGATTACTCTTGTGGCACTGTAATTTCAGGTGCTTTCTGGGAAAAATTTTGCAGACTTTATACACTGTCTTCTCCTCCTTTGCAATGTCAGTGCTAGTGGATGCCAGTGTTCATAGATATAGGAAGCAGGGATTTCTGTGACAGGCTTTTGGGAACAGTTTCACTCTGCAGACTGTCACTTCCTCTGAAGTGTGGTCTTTGGCTGATGAGATTCACAAATCTTCTGGGAAGCCCTTCAGAGGGCTGACATCGAATCAGGGGAACTACCGTGACAATGAGGTAGGAACATATTCCTCTGTGTGCTTCATTCTCGAACCACACATTCCCCTCTCAGCTCCTGCCCCAGGATTTGGTGAGATGTCCAGGCAATGAGGCAGAGATAGAAGGCCTCAACCAGATCAAAAGCATTACTCCCACTCCTCTCTTGCTTGGTATTTCTGATTTTGTGAGAAGCACCTTCCAGCACCATCCCCAGTCTCCTAGTTAGGAAAGGAGGGCCATCACCCTTTCTGTGCATGGATTTCAAGGATTCTTCTCTCTGGGGCCAGAAAGGAAGGGTTGGTGCTAGGGATCTTTGCTGATCTACGTGTGGGCTGTTACCTCTAGGTCTGGGGCACCTCCCTCATGCACAGCTTCTGTTCAGTTCACACTGAGTCCCACTGATGCCTTTGTGCCTTTGTCTGTTTTCTCTCTCCCTGCTGTTTCTAACAGGCACACCCAGCACAGCATCTCCTACACCAGAAGTGACACCCACTTCCACGTCAGCAGAGACTCTCACCACCACCACCACCACCACCACCACCACCACCAGCAGCAGACCAACGACGACAGCAACAACTGTTACACCAACCATCTCAACTCCTATAAGTATGATCTGAAACCAAGTAATTCCTGCCAAAAGCCCTGTGCCTCCAACTACAGCACCAACAAATAATTCTCTGGCTTTGTTGTCATTTCTGGCCTTGCTGTGGGAGGTAGTGAAGATTCATGAGCACATGCATTTGTGGCTGTGGAAGGGATCAGGGATGGGTGTAATTTCTGGGCAACCTGTGGCCAAGTCTGGCCCTTGTTCTGGCTATTTCATAAGGAACAAGGATTTAGGGGTCCTTGGGGAAGGTCTTGTCTTCCCTGATTCAACAGTGCTCCAAGGAGGTATTTCATACTTGTGCCCAGATTAGACAGATGCTGAAGTGATGGGAATGTTGCTTTTGCTGCTATTGGACTTTGTGCTCCAGCTGTCCAGAATGTAGTCACTGGACCTTAGGTGTGCAGTTGGAGTGGGGCTAAAGTTTGTGGCGGTAGCACTTCAGGCTCTGTTTGGTCACAGCTGTGCAGACCTTCTTCTCTTTCTCTCCTGTTTTGTTTCTGTGGCCATCTCTACTCCTTACCAGCTGTTTGGGCTGTGGGATGCTTTCCTGGCTTTTGCTGGCCGAGTCTGGGGATTGGTTTCAGAGCTCAGATTGCCACATTTGACAGACATAAACTCTGGGCAGCATTCCCATTGGTGCTTGTCTTCATCGATCTGTGTGCTGCTGGGAAGTGCTGGGAAGCACTGGGAAGCAGCTGAGGCTTAGTCAGCAGCATGTGTCCAGTGCCTGCTTTCCCTGTCGTTGGGTGCCTTCCGAGTGGTTGTTTTCTCTGTGCGATATTGAGGTGATATGCATGGCCCAAGCAGCTGAGAGAGTGGCAGGAGTGTCTGCTTAGTCCCGCTCTGCCGCCTGTATGGGTCTTATGTGAGAGGTTTATTGCACACGAGAGTCCATACAAAGCCACGTGACCCAGCTGTGGGGGACACACACATAAGTCATGAGTGCCTGTGTCCTGATTTGGGCCAGGAGTGGTTTGTAGGGCCAAGAAGGAGAGGCTGGCCACACCATCGAGCTTTCTTATGGCCAGTGTTGGCTGAGTGCAGTAGCAGCCTGTGGGGCGCTGCTGAGTGCAGGGGATGCCCAGAGCACGACCTGAGTGTGAAGTGGTGCCCTGCATTGTTGTCTCTGTCCTGTTTCTAACTGTCTGTCTCGTTGTCACCTCTCAGAATGTGAGTGCATCTGGTCGGACTGGATCGATGTGACTTACCCGGATGGTTCTGACAGGAACAGTGGTGACTACGAAACCTTTGAGAACATTTGGAAGCAATACCCCTCCTGGGAGTGTGCAAAAGTTGAGAATATTTCCTGCCGAGCAGAGAAATTCCCTAGCTCTTCCATTGCAGATTTAGGGCAGAAAGTGGAATGTAATGTTAACGTAGGGCTCATCTGTAACAATAAAGATCAGCAGATAGGAGGTATAATACCAATGCCAGTCTGCCTCAACTACGAGATCAGTGTCTGCTGCACCCCCAACAAACCAGAGTGTCTTCCAACTCCAAGCACCACGAGCACCACAACTTCCACAGCTTCACCCACAACGAGCAGTGTGTCCCCTCCAATATCAACCACCGCTCCAACGACAACAGCAGAGACTCCCAGTTCTACCACCACCACCACCACCACGATGCCCCCCAGCAGCACCACCACTAGTGGCAGCACCTCACAGACAACAACAACTGTTCCTATCTCAACAACGCCCGTTTCAACTACTTCAAGCACATCCACGCCCACACCAACCCACACCACCACCACACCAACTCCAGGTACTTCTCTGATCTGTGCTTTCACATGTTTCCTTGCTGTGGGGAGCTGAAGGTCTTGTGAGCACCTCCATTTGTGCCTCTCTCTGGGATCTGAGATTGGACTAATTGTTGTGTTTTCCCTGAAATGGCCTTTGCCCAAAGGTGGCCCTTCGGCTGGCTGTTTCAGAAGGAGCAAGAATACAGGGCTCTATGTCCTCCTCTCCTGTGGAGACCTTAATCCTCTTGTTACTGTGCATACATCCTTCCCTGACCACAGATTCCTGTATCAGCTCTTACTCCATGAGTTAGTGAGATGTTCAGATAATGAGGCAGAGACAGAAAGCTCCCAGTAGATGAAAAGCATTACTGCTCCTCCTCTCTTCCCTATAGGTAGATCTCTGATTTTGTGAGAACCACCTTCCAGCACTATCCCCAGTATCATCACTAGGCAAGGCGGTCTGTGACCCTGTGTGTGCATGGATGTCAGGGATTCTGCTTTCTGTAGCCAGAAAGGGAGGGCTGGTTCTGGGGACAATTGCTGCACTAAGGGTGGGCTGGCCTGTGTATGTCTGTGGCTGCTGCCTCATGCACAGCTCCTGTTGAGTTCACATTGAGTCCCTCTGATGCCTTTGTTGCCTTTGTTTGTTTTCTCTGCCCCTGCTGTTTCCAACAGGCACAACTCCACCCACACCGAGTACACCAAAATCAACAACCACTACCTTGCTGCCAGAGACTTCCAACACCACCAGCGCCCTGATGACAACAACCACTGTTACTGGACCACCAACGCCCACCTCAACTACTTCAAGCACATCCTCACCAACACCAACATACACCACCACCACACCAACTCCAGGTACTTCTCTAGCCTGTGCTGTTGCTTGCTCCTGTCCTGTTGCCCTGAAGGTACATGAACACCTTTACATGAGGTAAATTGTGCGTCTCAGATGGATGTGGGATGGGTATAACTTCAGGGCAACACTGGAACAGCCGTTGCTTAAAACTTGCCTTTCATCTGACTATTTAGAAGGAGCAGAGTTTTGTGGTTCTAGGGAAAAGTTCTTGGTTTCCCTGACAGAGAGCCTACTATGAAAAATTTTGTGCTGCTGCCTAGCTTACACAGATCTTGAACAGATTGGAAATTTTTGGCACTGGCATTTTAGGCACTATTTGTACATAGCTGTGTAGACATTCTTCCCTCTCTCCTGTTCCTTTGCCCTGTTAGTGCAAAAAACATTTCAGTGGTTATAGATGTAGGAAGAAGGATTCCTCTGCCATCCTTTCAGAACAGTTTCATCCTGCAGACTGTGACTTTCTTTGAACTGTATCTTTGGCTGATCAGATCCACTAGTACTCTGAGAAGCCACTTATCCGATTGACATTGAGAAAACCACGTGCCAATCAGGCAGGATCATACTGCTGTACATTCTTCCTTCCCTCAATACAGATTCCCATCTCAGCTCTTAGTCCATGAGTTAGTTAGGAGTTCAGGTAATAAGGCAGAGATAGAAAGCCCCAGCCGGACCCACAGCATTACCCCTCCTCATCTTTACCTATTGGTAGTTTCTCTGATTTTGTGAGAATCATCTTCCAGTACTATGCCCAGTCTCTGCTAGGAGAGGAGAGCCATGATACTTTCTGTGCATTGATTTCAAATATTCTGCTATCTACGGCCAGAAAGCTCGGGCTGGTGCTAGGGACCATTGCTTTGCTAAGCTGAGCTCTTTAGCTCTCTGCCAGCTGCCTCATGTGCAGCTACTCTTCAGTTCACATTGAGTCCCACTGATGTCTTTGTTGCCTTTGTTTTCTCTGTCCCTGCTTTTTCTAACAGTCCCACCTTCATCCACACCGAGCACACCAAAATCAACAACTCCGCCACCAGAGACTACCACCTCCACCACCAGCCCTCTGAGCACAACCACTCTTCCTGGATCAACAATGCCCACCTCAACTACTTCAAGCACATCCTCACCAACACCAACATACACCACCACCATACCAACTCCAGGTACTTCTCCGGCCTGTGCTGTTTCTTGCTCCCATTTTGTTGTTGCCCTGAAGGTACATGAGCACCTCAAATTGTGCATCTCAGATGGATCTGGGATGGGTATAACTTCAGGGCAACACTGGAACAGCCTTTGCTTAAAACTTGCCTTTCATCTGGCTATTAAGAAGGAACAAGGTTTTGTGGTTCTGAGCAAAAGATCTGGTCTTCCCTCACTCAAAAAGGCTCAGATAAGGTGTTTCATGCTGATGCTCAGCTTATACAGATCTTGAACTGATGGGAAATCTTGCCTTTTTTTGCTGCTGCTGGACCTCGTCTCTCAGCTGGGCAGAACACATTCACTGGACACACATGCAATTTTGGCATGGCTTTGGTTTTTCAGTACTGGCATTTTAGGCACTGATTGGACATAACTGTGTAGATCTTCTTCCCACTCTCCCATTCCTTTGCCCTGTCAGTGCTTATGCTTGTCAGCTGTTATAGATGTAGAAAGGATGGATATGCTTTTGGGAACAATTTCATTCTGCAGACTGTGACTTTCTGTGAACTGTGGTCTTGGCTGATCAGATCCATTAGTACTCTAAGAAGCCACTTATCAGGGTGACATTGTGAAAACCACATGTCAATCAGACAGGAGCATACTGCTGTGCATGCTTCCTTCCCGGATCACAGCTTCCCATCTCAGCTCTTACCTGAGGATTTAGTGTGGTGTTCTAGATAATGACATGGAGATAGAAAGCCCCAGCAAGATCAAAAGCACTGCTCCTCCTCATCTCTTACCTATTGGTAGGTCTCTCTGATTTGGTGAGAAGCTGAGAAGCACCTTCCAGCACCATCTTTTTGCTCAGAGGGAAGGGACACAACCCTGTGTGTGCATGGATTTCAAATATTGTGCTTTTTGGGGCCAGAAAGGAAGGTCTGGTGCTAGGGTGGTATGACCTCTCTAGCTCTGTGGCAGCTACCTCATGAGTTCACATTGAGTCCCACTCATGCCTTTGTGCCTTTTTCTGTTTTCTCTGTCTCTGCTGTTTCCAACAGGCACATCTCCATCCACACTGAGCACACCAAAATCAACAACCACTACCTCACTGCCGGAGACTACCACCTCCACCACCAGCCCTCCAAGCACGACAACCACTGTTCCAACTACCACCACTATTCCAATTAACACCAGAACCCTGACAGTTCCACCCACTGAACCAATAAGTAATTCCCAGGGTTTCATGTTCTTTGCTGATTTTAGAAAGCCGTGTTTATTGGCAGCTTAACATGTATTTTAGTTTCTATACTCTGCACTACTGTAGTCAATTATATTTCAAAAATATCCCAGCTAACATTTCAGCAGCAATGTTGTATCTCCTACTGTGCCAGTTCATCTACTTCTTTTAAAGGGCATGAAGTACATGAAGGAGTTTGCCTGCTCTCACCCAAATGTAAATTAGTTTTCATTGAAGGACTGTTCTTGTGGCAGAACCAGTGTATCTTAATTCCTCTAACATTATTACTGCACTCTTATTATGTACACAGTGCTTCTCTCTCCACCATGTGTCACTTATATCATGCTATAAAAGCACGAATAGATGGCTCTGAGGCTGGCCTGTGAGAATCATGAACACTTTTAAACATCGTAATAAAAAACTATTTTAAAGGAGTCTCCATAGCAACCATAATGAAAACTGGCCATGTGGAAAAGCAGAAAAGTGTATTTTGGGTTTGTAGCATCCCAAAATAGCTTGTGTGTGAGTAGTCTTAAAGGCTTGGGCATTAGAAATGGATGGAACACATTAGAATGCTCCAGCAATGGCTCAGTTTCTGTAGAATCAAATGACTCTGAGCATAATCAATGGTGGTATGAACGTACCACATGGAGCAGCACAGGGAATAATGGTCTTTCCATAGAATATAGTGTGACAGAATACAGTATTAACCAGAGTTCATTGATCTACTCAGTGGATTCCCCTGGGATCTTGGACTGCTGGACTCTTCCATGCAATATAAAGTTTAAATACTGCAGAAGATATTCCCTCTGACACTGATTGTTGATAAAGTGTTTATATCAATGTCTCCTATGCAAGAGGTAGGATATTTTGTTAATAATCCCTCAATGATGCAAAACCATTAATAAAACAATTTCTGTCTAAAGACCCTATGCTTAGGCTTGTTGAACTACATATGCTTATTGGAAAATGAGATGACATTAGGAAGAAAATGCAATTTCTCTACTTAAAATACTCTGTTTTCTTCCTGTCTTAAAGAGACACTTGAACCAGAGACAACAAAGACAAGCACTCCAGTTACTCCTTCAACTACCCCACTGCCAACAACAAGAACAACAGAAATAAGTACAGTGTCTACTGCAAACACCACTAGCCAACAGTCAACATCACCAGTGTCAACAAGCCCAGTGACAGCTACCACCTCTGAAGTCACTGAAACAGGATCAACCACCAAGACCACCACTTCCGGCCCCACGCCCTCAAGATCCACCAGCACCACACCAGTAACAGAAACACCTTTCCATGAGACCACTACCACCAGGACCTCAAGCCATCCAATAGGATTATCTACCACCACTTCCACCCCTGGCACCACCACAACCTCCGGACCAAGCAGCCCTACAGGAACACAACCACCAGTATCAACAACCCCATTCACTGGAACAGGATCAACCACCAAGACCACCACTTCAGGCCCCACACCCTCAGTGTCCACTCCACTCACCACCACAGTAGGAACAGAAACAAGCACCCCAATGACAACCTCTGCAACTGTTACTACTCCAACATCACCTACATCAGCCAGCCCTGTGTCAACCACCACCTCTGGTACTACTCCAACACAAAGCTTTACCACCACTTCAGGAACCACCTCTAGTAGTTTTATCACAATCAACACAACAACCACCATCTCCACCACCTTCAAAACCTTTCCCCCCGTCTCAACTACTACATCTGGGCCTACTACAATATCAACTGCAGTCACCACTACAGGAAGCTCTACACACAGTGCAACTCCTCCAGTTAATGGCTCAAGTTCAACTACAGGTCTAACACCAACCACTGCTAAAAAAACTTGTACTATTTTCCCTAATGAAACTTATGAGGTGAGTGGATTTCATACTTTCATTGTGCTTTGGATGGAGACTAGACACATAACTTCAAAGTTAGAAACATAGAGGTAGGCATTAATCTGGATAGGAAAGGAAGTATCAGTCTGTTCTATTTCCTTAGTTTTCTTGGGCATCAGCAGGACTTCCAATGATACTTGGATTGATAGCTTACATATTGCAACTAGCTCTTCAAGGATAATTTTTTAAAAGCTTTCTGCAAGGAGAAAGATCTCAGTTCAGTGTTTGTTGTAGAATAGTTCTGATGAAGAGGAAACCAAGAGCTAAGTGGTCCTAAGCTATCTCTTCTATTTCTGTTTCTGAATAAGTCTAGAGTGTGTAAAAGTTGTTTGCGTGCTTACATTGCAGCGTAACAAAAATCCACAGGGCTGAATTTGGAATGAGTCATACTTGTTCGCAGATTGGTTTCAGGAGAATGGTTCACAGATTGGTTTCAGCACTGTGAAACAGATCACTGCATTCAAATGCTTACGGAATTTGACTCAGAGTTCTTATTTTTATTCTTTTTTTTTTGAACCCTCCACCTTTGACACAGACAAATTCGTGTCTTGTATATTTCTAAAGCCTCATCATAGTTTAGATGCCTACCAACTTGCTCAGTAGATCTGCAGGAATAAAAATTATACATGTCTGCAAAACTGGTAGAAGATAGAAGAAAACTCATGCAATCATAATGCATGAACATAACCACCTTGGACATTTTTCCCTGAACAGTTGGTGTTCACCGTAGCTTTAGATATTAATCTGTTCTAGGCATTTGTGGAAGGGAATTGACCATATATTGGCCATTCATATTGATCAGTGTCTTTCACTGTTCTTTAGAGAGGGTGTAAAGGTGATGAGATTAGGTGAGACATCTCACTTTTAGATAGCTGAAATTAGAAAAGTTGATTCTCATTTCGGTTTACTGGCTTGACTTTTGTAAGTAATGCTTTTCACTTAGCAGCTCTCAGTTGTTCTAGCTCATATTGCTGACCTAGATAGTGCTGACTGATGCACTTCCATCCCATTTTCAGATTTCTGATGGGGGAAAACTTGTCAATAAACATATGGCTTTTTAGAAACCTGCAGAAGATATTCAGGCATAACTGTTGTCAGTCTCACTACTTCCTAAAGGTTTGTCTCTGTCTCCCCTCTCCCCCTCTCTTCAAACACAGCAAGGTGACTCATGGATACTCTGTAACTGCACTAAGGTTATATGTATAGAAGACAACATTGTCCAGGTGATTCCAATAATCTGCAATCCACCCCCAAAACCCACGTGTGCCAATGGACTGTCTCCTGTGCCAGTCATGGATAAAGATGGATGCTGTTGGCACTGGGAGTGTGATTGTAAGTATATATTTTGTTGAATATTTAATCTCCTGAGGAAACGATACTATTGTCAAGACCAACAATATTTATCAGGGAACAATTATCGTGCAAGGCTGTGACTCAGTCTTCTAGTGTTGGTTAGAATGCTCTGTTGATTCTTTTTAGCTAATTGAGTGATTGGCTTAGGTTGTCATTATCTCTACATAACTGTTGTGTTAGTAGAGTAAATTGATCTCCCAAAGAAGGACTTAAATGTCCAGATGCAGACATTTATAGGCTAGAAGCATATATATATATGTTACTTGTTCAGACTATTGGTAAAGATATATCTGTGGTACAGTGAATCCTATTCTCAGTTGTCTGTCATTAATGTCAGATGAACTGTGTACTGAAAGTGCCTGGTTTTTATTGATAACTTCTAGCTAATGAGTTCATGCATTGACATATACACTTCATTAAAATTAAAATGCCCAAAGTTCACTGAGATGTTTCCCACATCTACAGATTTTGCTTGTAGTCTGATATGATTTTGTATGCCATAAGGCCTAACTTAACTATATGTTTTTTTAGGCTACTGCACTGGCTGGGGAGATCCACATTACATGACTTTTGATGGACTGTACTACAGCTATCAAGGGAATTGTACATATGTCCTTGTGGAAGAGATCAATAAGAAAGTTGACAACTTTGGTGTCTACATTGATAACTACCATTGTGATACACGGGATGTAGTGTCCTGTCCTCGAACACTAATTGTGAGACATGAGACTCAGGAAGTGAGACTGACAACAGCACAACCAAATACTCTACAAGTAGAGGTACTAAAGAATGTTACCATTGATTTCTTGATTCAGATATTAATACTGCATCAACAGGATAATTATATTGACAAGGTTTGGGAAAAAAATTAATCTGTGTTTTAGATTCAGTAACAGTTTAGATTATAAAATTAGACTGCTTCAAAGCATTTCTTTACTCTGAATGTGGGGGAGAAAAAATTCTACAACTTCTTATCTTTTTAATTTAAAGTCTTTGCAGATCTCTCCTAAATACACAAGTGTGGAAAAATTGCTAAGAGTTAAGGATATAAAATAAGTTAATTTATAATTAACTATAATGTAACAAAGGAAAACAATGTGGAATGGGAGGAGATAATGTAAGGTAGACATAACAATAAAGTGCTGGCCTGAAGCATTTCTTAAAAGCGCCATTTGTACCTTTGACTTGTGTCATCTTCTTAATTTTTCAGAGTAGGGCACTTATATTTTCATTCCATTGCTAAATGTGATGTCAAGGTTTTTGGACTTCAAAATTAGTGAGAAGTTTTTGGGGCTTTTTGTAGCTTTTTGTAGCTTTTTCCTGTTTGTTTGGTTTATTTTTGTACATTACTGTGTGAGAATATTACAAGTTAGGTTGCAACATATTGCTGGAAATTTACAACATTTAGGCCTCTTTTTTTTCTCTAAAGCAAAGAAATCTCTGCTGAGTGAAAGTAGTAGTATTAGTTTCACAGGTATATCATGGCTACTGTATTGAAATAAATAATACAGTTTTAGTCTTATTTCCATTATTTAATTTTCCTATAAGCACGTTCCCTTTATGCCACGAAACCTAAAACTTTATACCATATGAATTTAGGAGAATTTTATATTCCACTTTCATGAGGAGTCCTTGGTGCCATAGTCACTCTAATAAGTCTGTTGAATGTTAGGATTTATCTGGTTTAAACCTTGAATAACTTCATTTGTCAGAGGTTAATGGGCTTTTTGTGGTTCAGAGAAGAAAAGTTTGACTTTCCAGTAACAAAGGAAACACAGGAACATTTGTTACAAATTCAAAGGATATTATTTACCTTTACATTCTCTCTGCAAAACAAAGAAGCAGTCAATTCTTTTGAAAAGTCAAACTAAATTTATGCCTCTTTTCTGTTTTCCTTTATTTATTAGGTGACAGTAAACAACCAGCTTGTGGCTTTGCCTTATAAGAAGTTTGGTGTGAGCATCTACGAATCAGGCATAAATCGTGTTGTGGAAATTCCTGAGCTGAAAATGAACGTGACCTACAATGGCTTGTCCTTTTCTATCAGAATGCCCTACAGCCTGTTTGGCAACAATACCCAGGGACAGTGTGGTAAGGCTTACTATTCCAATTTTTGCACTCTCATAAAACCACTGTGACAGCCCTGCTGCAAAGATAAATGGTATTTCCTAACAAATCTGTGAGTGAATTCTTCCTCCCCATACGACCCTTAGGTACTTGCAATAACAACACGGCAGATGACTGCATGCTGCCAAATGGAAACATTGCAGAAAACTGTGAAACCATGGCAGATCATTGGCAAGTTGTTGATCCTTCCAAACCACAGTGCTCTCCAGGCCTAGTTCCTACAGGTTCACCTAGCACAACACCAACACAACCTTGCAAAGAATCTTCCATCTGCGAGCTTCTTTTGGGAAGGTAACAATCCTCTTGGTTTTACAAGCTTTGGTCTTTGATTTAAATGGAAATTTTAGGATTAATTTACCAGTGGAAAGTGTTTGTAACTATTTCTCCATTTCTTGTATCTTTTTGATTTGCATCTACTCCTTTCTCTTTTTCCGGTTTTTATTTTTTGCTGACAGTTTCTTTCAACCATTGGCTGCCACATTAACCATTGCTGATGTTCCCATGTTCTTCTATACTCTCTGCCCTCTCCTGTCCCATGTTGTTGCCTTTTCCCACATTTACTTAGCAGAAAACAGAGTCCAGCTGAAAACAGAGATCTTAATTTTTAGAACAGTATGTCAGAACTGAAAAAGAAAAAAATCAAAATCACTTTAAAGAGATAGCACATGGTTGCACCCAATAATATACAACTCCTGGACTCAAAATGTTAGTGTCAAAGTGTTTTGTAGGTGAGGGAAGAATATTTTAAGATATATTGGAAGGTTACTATCTGGATAAGTGCTCTTATCACAGATCTCTCATTAATAGTCCATATCCACATCTCCTTAATCTCCCATATCCACTGTTGCCATATCATAAGTTGTTAAGCACATTGAAAAATATATGAATTATTCAGTAACTAATAATGATAAATATTTCTGTTTCTAGTGTGTTCAAGCCATGCCATGCATTTGTCCAGCCTGAGAAGTACTATGCAGCCTGTGTTTTTGATAGCTGCGTACTTCCCAACCTAGATCTGGAATGCTCAAGTCTGCAGATCTATGCTGCCATCTGTGCTGATCAAGGCGCATGCATTGACTGGAGAAAATATACCAATGGTGTATGCTGTAAGTATCTGGCCATAATAATTCATCTTGAATTATTAAGGAAGATTATGTGGAACTGTTTCAGCAGTAAGGTCATACTGCTTTCAGAGTAATGAAGGCACCAATAAATTATATCAGCTGCTCTCCTTAAGTAATTTTGCAGGTAACATTTTTAGCAATGGAAATGATAAATCGGCCTGCAAAAAAATACATGTATTGAATGTGCCAGAAACATCTGTATCAGTACATACATTTTTTGTATGCAGGCAGTTCTATGCTTTGCAGGCATTGGCAGATTACTCTCTATTTGGTGACATGTGCATTAGTTTTCATCTGTAGTAAGAGCACAAAGGGAAGGATGAGAGAACTTTGAGAACTTGTGCAAAAGAGACTAAAATTATGCGAAAAAATCATAGTCAAGATGTAGACTCTTGGCTTTATCACCTTAGTGTAAAGTACAGTATTATATCTCTATGGCTAAATTACACAAAATTATTCCATTTAGACACATAAGTCTATCTGGAATTTTTCCTCTTTGCTTCTCAAGATTATCATAGATACATAGGAAAATGACTGAACAGTATTTAAGTTCTTGGCATAAGATCATGGGGCTTTTATACAATATTGCTACTGAGCTGTTCCTCCTTTTTGTTCTTCATTCCAGCTCATAAATGTCCTTCAGGTAAAGAATACAGAGCATGTGGTCCTATTAAAGAGATGACCTGCAAATCAAGGTAAAAAATTCCTTCACAGTTAGTTATGACTTGTACAACTATTCAGTTGTATCTAATGCACAGGTGAATGAGCAAAATCAACCTCCTCTCATGTCTTAAACTGACTGTCAAATTTATTAGCACTATTCTGTTGACCCTAAATCTGGGTGCCTGAACTGTTTCTGTTTCTGTTGTTTGGCTATATCAAACACAGACACTGCAAACCCCAATCACAAATGTGCAGATCATTTGCCACTGTATTTTCTGTGAAAGGTTATTTGGCAGAATCCTCCTGTATGTGCCTATGACATTAATGGTCTTCCTCTGAACATTTTATCTCACAGAGGACAGAATGAGACATCAACTAAACAAGTGGAAGGCTGTTTCTGTCCTAATGGAACCATGTTGTATGACTCTGGTGTGGATGTCTGCGTGAAAACCTGTGGTGAGTTTTACTGCTTCACTTGGATGCATGTTTGTTTCCTCTTTATTTCCTTCCATATATACAACAAAGATTTGACTGTATGCAGTGCTCATACAATGTATAGTAGAGATGCCTCCTGTTACATGACTGGTAATGGAAATTTATTTTGGTATTTTCCAGGCTGTGTTGGAGTGGATATGATACCAAGAGAGGTATGATGCTGTATGCTTTTGGATTTCAAGTAGAAGTTTGGGTGGGGAGAGGAGAGTGGTCTCCACTGGTACAATCTTGTTTTGTCATCTGCGTACTTTGTATTCCTGGTTTTACTTCTGTTCCTTTTAATTGGCTACTATGCAATCACTCATTTTATTGTTTTTCAATGGCAGTTTGGAGAAAAGTTTACAGTGGACTGTCAGGACTGTATTTGCCTGGAAGGGGAACATGGCATTGTATGTGAGCCTCATGTATGTGAACAAAAGAAGGTCACTTGTGATGGAGAAGGCTTCTATGAGGTCAATGAAGTCAATCCTAAAGACTCCTGCTGCCCTCTTTTCACTTGCAGTGAGTTTATACTCTTGTTTCTAGTCTTTCTATACCTCTTGGAAATAGAAAGGAAAAAAGACTGAACTACCTTAATACCAGAGATCTATAGCAGGGAGTCACAAAATAGTATCTTTCCTCATGCTTTTTAAAATCAGCTTGCCCAGTGCTAGGGAAAATACATTTTAATATTGCAATGATTCAGTATAACTGAATTTACAGTTATGGGACTCAACATAACTAAAGCTATGGTTCTTGTGTTCAGGGCTACATTTTATTTAAGCAAAATGCAGAGAGATTATGGAATTCTCTGTGGATTTTCATTTTCCAGCAGTTGCCTAAAATAATGGAGAGAGTAGGAGTTGTTCCCTACTTCTTTGCATAGAATGGTGATACTTTATAAGCACAGCATAATTGCATAGTAGAAAAAGAACCATAAACTAATACAGTACCCCATATCCAGTGCCGGGATTTATGAGGAAAAACATGTTCCCTGTCTGCAATTTGTTTCTTTGAAGAGAACCTGGACTGTTTCCTAGCAATGGAAAGTTCATCCTAAGTGCTTTGATAGGTGTTTATTTCTTGTAGCTGTTATTTAGTGTATTAGTGTGATTTCTGTCTTATTCTTTTTTTTTTTTTTTTTTCCTCAGAATGCAATACAAGCTTGTGCACAGCTAAAGCCCCCAAGTGCTCACTGGGATTTGAAGTTCATTCTTATATTCCCAGTGGTCAGTGCTGTCCTGTATACCAATGTGGTAAGTCCCTTGGAATTATATTACAATGATTAGCCTTATAGTTTTATTTATTACATAATTTAGCACTACACTTAATAAGACTGTACGCAATAGCCGGTTGAAAGAGGTGTTAAACACAGATTCTACAAATTCACTACTATTAAAATTGGTTATTAGTGCTATAGTTATGAAACTAGGCAATCAGATATAGCTCAGGTGACTCAAGTTCAATTTCCTGCTTGTAAATACACGTAAGAACAGCTACAGAATTAACTGGGATGATGGTCTCAGCTTAATCTAGCAAAAAGTCCCTAGAAGCATCCCCAGTAGAAGACAGATTTACAGTTCTTGGTAACTGAAACAAGGAAGTGCTTGTATCTGTTAAGTGGACATTCTTGGCGATGAACTGGACTGCATATTTTGGGACAAATCTTTTTCCCTTCTTGCACATGCAGTATTAGTTTTTATACTTTATACATGTCCTATCTGCTACCAGAATTGGGGAATAACCATATGAATTGTGATTCACTGTGGAAGAAATGAGTTGGATTGGAGTGGGGTGAAGACATTTTTTATTCATTTTTCCTATCTAAACATCTAAATCTTTGCTTATTAACAGTTCCCAAGGGGGTTTGCGTACATGAGAATGCTGAGTTCTTGGTAAGTTCCTGTTTCAACAGTCTTCTAAAAATGCTTTAAAGACCAGTTAGTATACTTGATCAGAAGTGCTATGAAAAGGTTTATCCAGTACAACAAATATTTTAGAAATTTTCAAATTTCTGTCAGGAGTTTATCACAATTTCACAAAGCCTAAATCTTTTCTGAAAAATTTCCTGTGTAGGAAAGAAATTGAAGAGCTGCATGTATGTCGGTATCATAGAGGAATTTGGGTTTAGTGTGCTGACATTTAAAAAAGTCAGTCCACATTTACTGTCAGCACGTTATTGCAGTTTTAAGACTCTTTTCAAAAATTAAAAGATATATAAATAACTCTTATTCTAACCAAATTTAGATTTCTAATTCTCTTGGGTCTAGTAATTGTACCTTTTCATTTAATATCAGAATTTGTCATTGCTATACAGGACTCAATAAAGACATATTAAATTATACTAAGTATTTAAAATGTTGTCTTCTTAAATGACTAGCCAAATAGCTACCCAGTTGTCTTTGTGATTTTTTTTCCTTTTTCATTGCTTCATTTACAGATTTAAAAAAATTAATAAATGTCTGTTTAAACATTTAATAACTCATTAATATGTGATTTTTTTTTCCTTAAAATGTGTAGCCCAACTCCTCAGTCTTTGTTGACAAGTGTCGGAATTGTGTCTGCACGAATGATATTAATGTCAGCACTCAACTGAATATCATCTCCTGTGAACATGTCCCCTGCAACACAAAATGTCAACCAGTAAGTGGCAAACTTAAAGAAACAAAAGACCCCAAAATACCCATATATGTGAATTCCAGTTTGATCAATGAGTGATATTAAGCAGAGGAGAGGGAGTTGAAACCCAGAGACCAACTCCAGCATGGATATCAACTATTCTTTGAACAATCTACTACCTGAGATTGACTGTGTAACTGTCAGCATTCAGTTCACACTGGCAGAATTAGCTGGGAAATTTCTGTAGACCACCTTGTGGAGTAATATTTAATTATTATGCATATTTATTCTAGTGCTTTATTCCATTTATAACCTGCTTCTATTACTTGTCTCCTGTGGTTTGGAATACAAAAAGGGACAAATCTTGAGTGCACTTCAAAGTGTAATCAATTAATGGATTCACATGTTTTCATTTATTTCTCAAAAATTATAGTGCTATTGTTTTTAATTACTTTTAATTTCTAGGGATATGAACTTAAACCAGTGAAAGGTGAATGCTGTGGAAAATGTGTGCAGACCAAGTGTATTATACACACAGTAGAAAATTCTGAACTCATCTTGAGTGTAAGTATGCTCTATGTCTTACTTCTCCACCAAATCTGTTAAGTTCCCAGTTCCAGAAAGGGAACAACCTCCTTGCCAGAGACAAGACTTTAGTATAAGTTTGCACCTGAAAGATCAAAATCTCATCTAAAGCAAAACCTAGCTTTTTGACCTGAAGGTAGGTCTCATGAAATAAAATTATCTGTAAGGCCCTTCCTGGAATGAGAAATCCAATACCCTTGAAAGGGGTTTTCTTGCATAGTCTGGAAGCTTGGGCTTTTCTATGTTATTTGATTTCTATATGCTGAAAAACACTATTAAAGCCTTCATATGAAACAATTCTATTGCCCTAGTAGGATGAAGGTTTAGAGTCTTTCTTAATTAACATAAAACAGTCTAGCGTTTTGAAGGCAAAGTCCATTGGCATGGATGATTTTGTTAAAGTACTCCATGTACTTTAGAGACATTTTTCTTTCTCAAGAAAAATGCCGTATAAAACTGAAATTCTCTCCATGTTGCATATTGCAATCCATGTCATGATCTGCATCCCAAATGGCTGTTAACCTAAAAATAACTGACTAGGAAACAAGATGAAAGTCATTATCAGAGGGCAAGAAAATTTCTGTCTAAGCTCTCTTCAGCTTTCCTTATAACATTTTGCATTTCACTTTCAGCCTGGAGACTTTAAAAATGATCCTCACAACAACTGCACCATTTATAGCTGTGTAAATAGTCATGACCAGCTTATCGCTTCCACATCTGAGATTACCTGTCCAGCATTCAATGAGGAGAGCTGCAAACCTGTAAGTAAAAATAGAAAATTTACCCTCTCCTCCATACATAGATGACTTCATTTTATTTCAGCCATCTAACTAACAACAAAAATAAAATTTAGCTCTGATGGCCTTTCGTCATAATTTCTCAGTCCTAAGGGCAGAAGTTCCAGATGCATCCATGCACAGCCCTATAGAGTATACAAGATAAGATACCCGGGTGAGAATTCACCCAGGTATAATTGGTAGCTGTCTCTCAGTAGCCAAAATACTGGTCAGCACCAAGATACTGAATCTTTGCTGACTGCTTTGTTTGGGATTCTGTCTCAACAAGAACCAGGTTTCCTTGAATGTTACAGAAACACAAGCTGTTCAGTCAGTAAGTAGGCTGCCAGTAACACTGTGCATAGTTCCCATTCAAATACAGAGGACTCTGAGAAACCATTTTTTGGAATTGCTTCTGAGCAAAAATTTCATTATGTTAACTGTAGACTTCCTTCAAAGAATTGTTTGTATTTTCAAAATCCTTTGTAAGTTAATAAATTTCAAGTCAGGAAGAGGCTGTTTTCTTTGCTTATTTAGATCAATGTTACAGTACAATAATCAGATTTCACTTGTTATTTCCAGCCACTGAAGAATTGCTCTCCTTAGTTTTTTGCCTTAATGCATTTTTAATATAGAAAAATAATATAATGTAATTTTTTTGTTTCTTTTTTATTTTAGGGAACTATTTCATTCTTACCTAACGGTTGTTGCAGAACCTGTAAGTATGCCAGTGTATCTGAATCAACAATACAGAGAATGAATTGTCTTCTTAAATCAGCCCATTTCCCAGATAAATTTGTATTTAAATAGATACTTCTATGTTTATATTTGTTATTCCAAGCCTTCACTGTCTGATCTCTCTGGAGAAGTTGAAGCTGAAGCAGAAAGACTACTTAAGGCAATTCTTTGAGTGCGTTAGTGAAGCCCAGGGAATGCTGAGGTGCGAGGGATTTTTGGAGCTATTTCACTGAAAGCATTTTCTGCCCTTTCCCTGCAGGTGCCCCTCTGGACAGCCGCACACCATGCTCTGTGCGCCACAGAAAAGACTTTATTGTCTACAATGGCTGCCGCTCTGTGGACAGAGTTGACTTGACTGAATGTGAAGGAACATGTGGAACCTTCTCGCTGTAAGTAAACTCATCATACAATGATATTTAAGTCCTGGTGGCACTGAGCTTGTTTATATAAAAGGAACAATAAATAGTAGACTACACAATGGTAGAAGAACTAGAACTGCTTCTGCTTCATGAATCATGGACATAAAATCATGGAATCTGTGACTGATGAGCTGATTTGTCGTAATACTAAGCAGAAAAGTGTATTAAATTGTCTTGGGATTCAGACAGCTCTGATAAGGCCTATTCATCCATTAAGAGCTGGCTTTGTGTCAGACCATCTAGGCTAGAAATCGTCACAAAAGAACATGGATTATTTCCTGTAAAGAGAATGAGCCCAGAGAACAGTCAGACTTGACAACTGGAAGTGGAAAAGCTGCTTCTCAACAGTTAACACCTAAAATGAAATGCACATACATCTTTCAAAGGAAGTTTCAAATATGCACAATTTTTATACAATTAAGAAAAGAGAAAATGGATGCTTTAGGTGTGGTGTTAGTAGAGTAACTCGACTGTACATTTTTCTCTGAAATGAGAGACTATATTAAAAATTGGTATAAGGAAGTGGTTAGTAGGACACCTGGTAGTGAGCTACTAAAACTTTGGAAAAACAACTCTAACTCTCCAAAGAAACTGTCACCTACTGCCTATCACTGAGTCTGCCACAGTGCACCTTACATGGATGAAAACTGATCTTTAGTATCACATGGAACTCTGAGAAGCCAGGAAGTTTATTAGTATTTTGAAATTCCTGATCATCTTAGGGTCTTGCTGGAATTGCTTCTACCAAATACAAGAAAAAGATGGATCTTGTCACAGTATATAGCCTGATATTGACAGATTCTTCAGGTTAGGAATGGTGCTTAGGAAGCTGATGAACACAAGAGTGCAAAAAATACTTTGCAGTGAGATGGGAACAGAAAGAGCTGCTACTTCCCCTTCATGTTAACACTGCCCTGATTGGGTTAGGCATTTTATAATCACTGCTCTGTCAGATGAGCTTAGCACTTCCATTAGCCACAACTGTGGCTCTTCTCACAGGAGTTCTGTACCTGATTTCACCCTCTCCTGTGTGTTGGCTTCTGACACCGAGTAATGTTGCCATTTTGCATGTTGACAGATACTCTGCTGAGGCCAATTCTATGGACCACAGCTGCTCCTGCTGCAGAGAAACAAGCGCCACTGAGAAGCACGTGGTTCTGAAATGCCCCGGTGGGCACTCGGTGTCACACAAGTACCTCTATGTGGAGAGCTGCAGCTGTCAAGACACTGAATGCCAGGCCACAGTCCAGTGAGCTGCAGAACAATGAAGAAAATGACAAGGCGAGAACCCCAAACCGGATCAAGAGAGCCATCAGCCTAACATCAAAATGTAGGCAAAAAAACCCTGGCATCATTAATTAAAAAGACTGTGAACCATTCTTAGCTTCCTTGACTACTTTTGAACTTTACTTTTCCCAGTAACTGCATCCTGTTTGTTCTCTAATTAAATAACTGTGCCCTATTTATTTGTGAACAAAATAAGAACACAAATATGTATGCTTACAAGTGCACAACCTCTTGGTTCCTTTCCAAATCTTATTTTTCTCTGAATGATTAAAAGAACATCTCAAAAAGCATGGCTTTTGTACTTATTCTTATACAGTCTTGATGAGTTTGAGTTTGAAGAGAGAAGAAAAGTTATTTTTCAAGTTATAGGAAGTCAAGTGGTTTCCTAAATTTTTGGGCTTTCTACTCCTGGCTCCTTAAAAGCTGATCAGATTGTTCTGTTCAGAAGACCCAGTCTTTAAGGTGGGAGAGAATATGATGCTCTCTGCCAAAGCAAAGGCAAAGATGAATAATGATCATGAAATTATTCAGATGACTTGGAGAGACTTCTAGTTCAGCACCAGAACTTACTTTAGCAGAGCTCTGTATGTCGCAACTGTCTCAGTTCATTGCAATTATGTATTGTCACTAAAAAAAGTATAGGAAGATCACTCACCATGCTTTCAGGATGTACAATTGCTACATAGTAAGAGCTCTCCAAATTCCAGTATTTTTAAAACAGATGCCCATCACTAAGCTAGTAATCCTAGGCTTCCTCTTCAGAAAATGGAAAACAATAGCCATTTTTTATATTAATTTGTCTCTCAACAAAGGACAAATCTAAAGGAGTGCCGGTTTGTCTTACTGTAAGGAGAGCGGAAACAGGTAACTGGAAGATGTTAATTTCTCTTGAATCATCTTAGAGTACAGTGAGGGTAAACCACACCTTTGCAGTGAAAAAAAAAAAGCTTTTGGGTTTATTTTGTCTCTATTAATGAAATCTTTATTGGCAATAGCCAACCCCAATAAGGTAGCAAACATCTTTGCTACCTAAAGGATTGGTGGCACCATTTTTTGCTACTATCAAATGTACTGCAGCTTAAAAGGCAAATAAGATTTCTGCCTTTTTATAAGACTGATAAGGATGTGCAGAAAATGAAACTCCATATTTTTTTCAGCATTACAAAACTATGATTGGAAAGCAGATTTCTCTGGAGTTGGAGAGATAGCTGATCTAACAAGAAGGACGTTTTGTCAGTTTACAGAGCAATCTGCAGATTAAAGGAAGCTAAGTTTCTGCTTTAGTTTCTAAGAATTAGTTTCTAAGGATTTCTATCTCTACATTCATTGTAAGATCTGACAGAGTTTTCTCCCAGGGCACATACAAAGTCACTCTCCTCTGTGGATCCTTTGTTATCCAACAATTTCTATGCTGACACTAGAACCATACATTTCCTTGAACTTTTCTCAAAAACTGCTTTTCTTAAAATCTGTTGACATGTAGTTGTCTATGAGATTTTCATTTTTACAGTTAAATTTGACTGAAGTCAGCAAATAACTTCTGGAGACAGATACAAGGTGTGATCAAATCTGCCTTGTTTCCTATGAAAAAGAGATAAAATATTACTAGTCAATAGTGGCATTTTGCTGCACACTGTATTAACATTGAAATATAAAATCTTCCTTGTTTCATTTCTTTTTCATTTGGTCTGTAGTTTGCACAGGCTCTTTCTGTCCCTTCTAGTGATGGGCAAACTACTTCTTAATGAGAAATTCTAAAGATCTTGGATAAAAGTCAGTAAGGCTGCAGATTTTAGCTTCACCACTGCAGGGCAGTCTATGGCTGAGAATGTAAAGTCGTTTCATAACAAAAAAGCAAGCTGCCTTGAAAGGGACTTTTTATTTCATCACATAGAGAGTCTTATTTCTGAGAAGAATGAATGCTGATCTCTCCCCACAGCCATGTATATGCTCTTAGTAAGCCCTGGAAAGACAATTATTCTGACAAGAATTTACATGCAAGGTGTTGTTTTTTACAGTGCTCTGATTATGGCAGCCTTCTCAGTTTTGGTGCTGGGTCACAAGCACATGCTGTCAGAGAATTCTTGCTTACAAGTTCTTGGCAGTTCCAGGTCACACTGCACATGTCAAACCACCACCCACTTCTGCATTCTTAGTCACCTTAGAACTTTGTGGTTCAGTTTGCACCTGCATTTCTAATGGAACTGGATGACAGAGTTGAACAGATTAAACTTTCTCCAGTGGAGAAATCCACTGATAGTACTTGGGAGAAAAAGGAAAGAAAGAAACTTTAACTGTGTATCCCTACAAAGGCTAATAGTGGCAGTGAGCAGCACTTTTGCTCCCCTTCACAACCCTCCTGGAAGTAAATTGAGATCTGTATTATCTGATCCCAGGAAGCATTTTGTTTCTTAAGCAAGAGCTGCTGGTCTGCAGGCCACAAGAGGATATTCTTCTGGCAAACCCAGAAAAAAAACTGAGGAAATGTCTCCCATGACCCTCTCTGAAAGGGTGATATCAGCACATTAGAGACTCACGAGATTGTGGAATCTTCTGATCTCGTTGTCTTCCAGGTCAGACCTACCACAAAGGACCCTGGAAGCTTCATAGAAAGCATTAGTGCTGGAAGGGAGTGGGCTTGACTCTCTCTGTCCTCAAAGAAATACTCTATTCTCCAGGAACTGCCTTATCTTCTGGAGTCTAGCAAAAAGAGACCAGTAGCAAGAACCCATGTCTTGTCTCCTTGCCTGAGTCCTGTGTTCACCTCCTCCAGACTTTCTGTCTAGCCTCCCACTTTCACTGGTGGTAAAAGGTTTCTCTGTTCTGTTTCTTTTTCTTCCTCTCTCAGTACTTAACAGTTTCAGTTTTGTCTTGGAAAATGGGGAAGCCTTCTTGGGAGGCAAGTAGGACTTCCAGTCACACAGCCTTTGAAGGCACCAAAACCCAAGGCCCCAGCTCCTGCTCTCCAAAATCACATGGGTTTCATTCCCACTTGTAGTCTTCTCATCTGAGATAGTTTTAATCTCAAACAATTTCCTTGTAGTCCCTTGGAGGTGCACTGGAAACTCAGTGTTGTTCATAGGACTCTTCAGCAACATAGTGAGAACTTCCATCTGCAGTTAAAAAGGAGTTCACAGAAGATTTGCTCATAAACAGAGCACAGTTGTTTTATGAAGCATTACTGGATAAGTGTTTTGAGAACACCAGAGACAGAAAGGAAAATACTTGTTAGCAATATGGAAAAAATCACTGCTGCTATCTGAGGTGAGGCAGATGGGATTCAGAAAGAGGGGAAAAGCCACATGCAAACCAAGAAGAATTCTTCCCAAAATAATACAAGGTAGGGGTTTCTGATCTAATAACTGCCTTATCTTCTGATCTAACTATGTTCTTTAATAGTATTATTTTGTTCTGTGGGAAGGGTAAGATAAAATTTTCAGTGTGTTTACCATTTGAGTGTACTTTGCTAGACCGCACTTCACTGAACTAAGCACATACAACTCTGCACATATGTCCCAGTGAAAGGACTTTAGCAAAGGCAAAACCCTAAGTAAATAATAGTGCAGTTACTGTGCTTGTTATGTACTGTTGCACTTGTCTGGAAAAGCAAACTCAGATACCAAGAAAAGACAGAACAGACTTACAAAGTCTGAGATCATAGGGAAAAACATTCTTGTAGTTTTAGGTCTGACAAAAAATGAAATATGTTTAAATAACTGCAACATTGATATACTGTTTCTGAAATTTCACCTCCCAGTGGAAGCTTTGAGGGGTAGGGGGATATTTTAAGGCAGAACAAGTTCTTAAAATTGAGCAACCCTCTTCCAGGGCCAAATTTCCAAAATTAACTTACTCTTTTCGGGCTACCACAAACACCTAAGTTCTTAACTTGCAACCTTGCAGACTAAGGTCCAAACAGGTCTAAGCAGACTAAGCCATATTTCCATCACTAATATGGAAAATCCCATAAGTTCTTTTTCAGCATCATGCTTCTAAAATCTGCTTTGTACAAACTGAATTCCCTGTAATGTTCCAGTGTTTCAGCACTCTTACATAAAATGCTTGAATTCTTTTCACAAACTAGTCTCTAGAACAGTAAAAATCACCACTGTGATGTTTTCATTACCCTAAGACTTTGAAAAAACTCATGGCAGAGCTGGCACTGAGAAGGAGCACCTGTGCTCCATGCAGCTTTCCTTTAAGCAGTAACAAAAGGCAACAGGAACAGTGATCAAGGAATGTGGCTTTACACAGTGCCTGTGACCTGACACAGCAGTTAAATTTCAATAGCCTGTCCATTTGGACTAGCGTAGCTGAGCATTTCTTGCCCTTTTTTTTTTGCAGAATCTATGGGATCTGTATGATCATTCTTCTCCTTAAAAGTACAGGGAGTCTGAGCAAAACGTAAGCGCAGGTAGTTCTTGGGTGGTTAATTCTACCTTCCACACAAAAAACCCTAGGCCAAGGTTGCTTAGATTCCCACCTTAACTTGTTTTCTGCCCCATCTCTTAGCCTTTCTTTTGGCTTGCAGTAACTTTCAGTCATGGTGGACATGGTTACCGGGTATGTATTTCATATAATTTCAAGGTTATAGAGACTTCAGTATTAAGCATGCAATGGCCTCTTCTGAATTATCTTGGTACCCAGGAAATAAGAAATTCCTTTTTAAAAAGAGGTAGAATCTGCTCTAGCCTAAACGCCATGAAAGTTCTAAATATTAAAGCAGAAAATTCATATGCTTCCCTTTGTTCTGCTACCCCATATTTGTCCACCAGGAAGGTTGTTTAAAGTAAAACCTTTCAAGTAGAAAATCTCTAGGGTCCAACCTCCTGATGAGGTGACTTTCTATGCAGGGAGTCTCTCTTACATGAGGAAGTGCCAATAGGTCAAAGAGACCTGTGTGCATGAGCACCAATCAGCCATGTCATTACTCCTTGTATGTGGATTTTGAAAGATCTATATCTTAAAGAAAAACAGAAAAGAGCAGCTGGACTCATTCCTTGCAAACAGGAATAACTAATGTCCTTGATTTGTTCAGAAAAAGTCAAGGAGTCCTATGGCAAGATTAGAGGTTAAGGAGCTTTGTGTCCATTCTAAGGCAAAATGTTCAAAACATTCAACCACCTCCTACCAAAACTGAAATACTGAAGGCATTCATCATGTATTTTAATGGATAATTAATGGCAGATATCCATTCCCTCCTTTCCCACTGCCTGCTACAGATCACCTTATACTTAATGACATCTGTTTCAAACTGTGTGGTAGACACAAATCTGATAGCTCAAATAAATCTTTAATGTAACTTTCCTAAATTCTATGATATCATGCAAAGGATTAAAAAGGATAACTCATGTTGTTCTTGAATTCTACTGGTAATTACTGACTGTTATAACTACCAGTTATGTAAAATATTTTGGCAAAATCACTTTGGATGTTTTTTATCATGTGGATTATTGGCACAAACTGCCTGACAAGTGAAATGTTTTCCTGGCTAACATTACTTTGTTAACAGAGCACACATAATTTCTCTAGGGTTATTTTCTAGGCAGTGCTTGCAAAACACCATCTTATAGTAGATAATAATTTCAAGGAACAGCACCAGTTTTGCCTGAAATGAACTAGGTTGTTAGAGGATTTCCAAGCTCAACCTCCCAGTGTTGAACTGACTCAGGATGGCCATAACTCTTTACAGCACATATGGAATCATCATCCCCTTTTGACAGAAGGATGTGATACAAACACAACTGCCAGACTTTAGTACAGTGGCTGGCTATGAAGGGCACTGATCCACCAGACACCTCCTACTTGAGTATGTCTTTTACCAAGTTTATAGCAAAAGTATATTTTTATGAGTCACCAGTGTATTACATTAGCTTCATGATGGCTTATCTTCAGTGAGTCAGTGGTGATAAAGAAACTGAGTTAATATTTACCTATTGTATTTACTAAAATCACATACCCTTTAATGGCAAATGATCCATGAAATGGGCTGTAAAGGGGCCAAGAGGAGTTGTTCTTTTTGCTAATACAGCTGCAGAAGAAGGAAGGCTTCTTATCCTGCAGGGTCCAATAAAGGGAAGAGTTATTAATCCCACTTTGTCACTGTGGGGGTTGTAGTTATAACTTGTGTGCCAATAGCAATGATTCAGTGGTAAGTGATCAACACAGCCTGTAAACTCCCTGTCAGTGTGCATTTCCTTCTGAAAAGCGTCCATGTATTTCTCCTGAAAACCTCAGTGTTTCCACGCTTGAATATAAAAACTTCATTTGAATGCAAATATCCTCCCCCTGTCAGTAGCCCTGAAATCATTGCAGAGGATTGAAGAAACCAGTGATTTCTAAGGAGTGTAGCCCGCAGTATCTGTGGAGAAGCCAGAAGCAGCAGCTCTGGTTAGTCATTGACAGAAACTCTGCTCCCCAAGAAATGGCAAAGGAATGGCATAAATGACAGAGCAGACAAGCAGAGGTAAGAAAATGGCTAGGTACAGAGCAAGAGGACTGGGTTTCCTATTTCTCTGAGTAGAGTTTTGCTCTTGCTTTTCTCAGGGGAGGATCCCAGATGACTGATACTACTATCTCTGCTGTGTAGAGCATAAGTGAATGTTGGTTCAATGAATCATTTGTTTTATTCTGCCTTTTCCTTGAAAACTTTTAATATGCGCTGTTCATGTTCTTCCCAGGCCTAAGTGCTAAGTGGGACTTACAGGGGGAAAGCATGCCTTAGCTCATTCCTCCTGCCGATCCTCACATTACCTTGAATCACCCCACATGTAGAACACAAAGGGCTGGAAGTTGCAGAGGTCAACCTCACTATGTCTTTGTCATCAAAGGACTACTCCAAACTGAAGGGTATCTTTGGCAAGAAGTTATTACATGCTGCCTGCTGCTTTTGTGCAGTTCAGTGGGAATAAAGGTTTTTTTTTTTTCCAGAGTCAGGAATAATATTCCTAGAGTCTGATTCTTCCTTCTACTCTCATACCAAAATGAATGAAATAGATACTTTGATTTCTTGGGTGGGAATTGGTAAGGAAGAGGACAGTGACTGAAGAAACATGGACTTTATCTCAGCAGAGTTCTGCATTTGGATTTTGACACTAGCATTGATTTTGGAAAATTAATGTATTTCAGCTATCCATCTTTACCCTCAACTACACTCTCTTAGTCTGTATCTGCAGTCTACTGACCTATATGCTTTTCCTCCTGGGCTTCACAGCCCTTCCCCACACCTGCCATTAGCCTTGTTCTGTGGCCTGAACAAGAACTCAGTATAAAAATGACCAGGAGAATCTGTTGAATTTGAGTGTTGATATTTCACTATATTCAATTTCAGATCATCCTCATATTTCTAATGTCATATTCTCATGGTTAAATTTAACTACTTGATATTCTCCTATCTTTGTACCTATTTGGACAGAGATCAGGAGAGAAGATGTGTTGTAATTAAAAGGAAAAGCAGCAGCAGTCCATGACTTCTATCACCAGCGCCATAAAGTCTGTTGGTTCTGTATTCCAGCCAAAATGGCAGGGCTTCAAGAACTGCCTTCCAGTAGCGCCCTGCCTCAAGTGCAACTGACAATGGAATTAATGAGACATGGACAGTGGCAAAGGGGTAACACGAACTCATGTTTCATGTCCTTCACAATGCTCACACACGCTAGTGCAGAGTTTTCTTTAGAGCAAGGGCAGCAGCAAATCTCCGTCTGGCAGATGCTGTCACCTGCAATTCTGTAAAGCGCCTTGTACCTGTGTAGGGCAGCAGCAGTGGGCCAGCTTTGGGACACTCCACTTTGGCAACAGCACAAAGTCTGGCAAAGCAGTGAGCAAGACCCTGTTCCCAAGGCCCAGCTTGCTGCCTGCCAACCAGGTAAAAGGCATTCATTATTCCCCAATGGGTGCATGGGCAGGCTTGACCTGAGGCCTTGTGAGAAGGGGCAAAACTATGTACACCTTAAACTGTATCTGTGCCCACTTAACTACTGGCAATCACTCTGACTTTACTGTTTTCCCAAAGGGGATAGAACAGCTGGAAGCATGGGAATGTCTGTTATCCATGTTTGATTTTCTGGGAGTAGGTGAGAAGCTTCCTCTCTTGTCAGGAGCAGTTCCCCCATGGCACAAATGAGGAAAAGAAATGCAAGGTCAGTTTGTGTCAAGAGAGCAAGTAAATCTCTAGAAAGGACTCTAAAATTACTGATATCAAAATACCCTTGTAGGATGTCCTACAAGGGGCTGTAGAGTTCATGACTGAGCTCACTGAATTTTTATGGGTATGTGGTAGGGTATTAAAGTACTTTGAGGGCACCAAGGGACCCTTTCATAGCAGTGTATTTTAGGTGGTGAAGGAACGAACTGTGGTCTACATTATGATGGGACTTGGGCACTGCTCCCTTATGATGTTTGGAGAATCCACCAGTTCTGTGTGCATACAGAATAAATTAAATCCTATTTGTGCAGTTGAGGTGAGAATTTTTACACTTTTGGTTTTGTTTCTGGTCTATTGAAGCAGTAGATCTGGCCTTTTCTTGTAAGATATTTTAGATACACTTCTTAAAGGGCAATACTCTCCTGCCAAAAGATTTTGCTCTAAATAAACCATACATTATGCCTGACCTGATAATACTTTTTGCTCTGTTTAGAAGTCACCATTAAAGCTGGTAGAGGCAACAAACATATTTCTTGTGATGGGGGATTCTGCTGATATGCAAGACAGAGAAAAACTCTGAAAGAGGTCAGTGATTGCTCCTAACTAATCAGATGTTATAAAAAATAAAAACTATTGATGCCAAAGAAATAATAATTGTAGGAGGAGGGTGAGGGGACTTACTTTCAAAGGAGGAAAGTAGAAACAGACAGCTCTCTGTCCCTATAAAGCAAGGAAGAACTGGATACCTGTCCTGTCTGAAAGAGAGGAGGTTTCTGGGTGCTAATAATGAATGACTGAAAGAAAATTTAATGAAGCTCCACCTTTCAGGGACCCTGCCATCAGTGTTTTGTTCTCATGCCAACCTCCTGGACTATAAAAAATCTGCCTATAAGCCAAGAAAAAACACTTCCCTGAAAGGATTTTCAAGTTACGACTTCATGGCAAGATGGAAATAAAAAACGGGAGATCATTTTGGATCTTCTGCCTAATTTGGAGTTTTTGCAAGGGCAAAGAACCAGTTCAGATAGGTAAGAAAATAATCTAATTCTTGCATTACTTGCTCTCATATGGCTCTCCATAGGTGAGAAATAGAGTTGACAAATGAAAATGTGTAATATATTCAGGGAAGAGCTTTAGACATACCAGATACTGTTAAACATTGTACACTTTTATCCTGATTGTCAACCATTTAGGTATTTATTTTCTTCTTTCATTACTAGGTAGTGTGTCAACTGTTTTATATCCTAAGTGACTAAACTTAGAGGAGACTCTCTGAATGCTGTTTGCACCAAAAAACAAATTAAAAAAATGGTGACACCCTTTTCAACACATTTCACACATATTCTTCCTAAAAGAAGTATTTACCATATCACCAGCTAGGCTTGACTGACCAGTATGAAATGCTGTGTTAGCAGGAATCACATTTTTTGTGGTCTGCTGCACTGCTGCCTCCTGGTTTGATTTTTAATGTCTTATACTTTTCCCAGCTGCTTAATACACAGCTGATGTACCAGTTATTGCTGCCTTAGTAATTCCAGCAATTTCACTTCCAGGATAGCCAGACTGTCTCACTTGCCCTCGCAACTCTGTAGAAAAGTGCTAAATTGCCCTACTCCACTTCAGTGCTGCAACCACCTATGACAGTAGCAATCCCTTTAAAAAGCTTTTTCTGCAAGGACTGACTGGGTTCTTGAGTTTGGGCTGCACATTTATAACATAAGGATCTGAATTTCTCAGTTCTTCCCTGCTGATTCTTAGGCAGGAATATTTAATAAGATTTTAGAGTTCACTGAGTAAATGAGTAACTGTTTTTGATTTGATCTATGGTGGATGTTGCTGTGTTGATAGTCCTAAACGTGCTACCTGAACAACACAAAGAAATTTTATTTGTCATTCCTTTATTTGTCATTCTTTCTGAAGAAATGTTGAAAGCATTTTGTAGCAGGCATGTAGAATTTAATTCAAGGTGATTCATGTTTTCTTTGTGAAGTTCAGTGGGGTGAAAATTGCTTTCTGAAGTAAAGTCTTATATGCACTTAGACTATGTATCTATACCTTTGACAGAGGTACAGCTTAGAGGTCCAAAACATGAGTTTTGGTTGAGAAGGAAAACCAAATTTCTCTTAGTCAACAGCTGAGGCTGGTAGCAGCCTCAACCACTGAGATCTGCAGCTGCCACTTTGCTGTAAATTCACGCCACCTGTGAGATCTCCTGGAAAGCACTCAACACAAAGTCTTGCCTGAGTTAAATGAGATTTAGACATCCAGAATGGGATTCTCCTCACTTCACTTTAGATATCTACAGTGCAAATATGTCTATAGCATTAATATAGACATAGCCTTTCTAGACAATGGAGAGATGCATGTGGTTTACAGCATCTTCTTGCTAGGCATATATGTAAGATGAGGAAGCTGAACCTCTTCAGCTTTTCACTGTTAACTTCTGCTTTTCACTCTTAACTTCAAAGGAGATTGGGCTAATCTGCTCACGTTGCAGGTATCTCTGTACTTCAAAAGTCATGGACTTCAAAAGTTCAGTGAGATGAAATTGCTTCCCAAAGGCTAGTATCTTCCAGGAGTTATCATTTTTGCCTTTGAAAATCTGCCCCTTTAATGTTTTTCAGCAAAAAAAGGACAAGCACCTACCTCATATGGGGTGAATTTCTAAGCTCCCCTCCTATGATTTTTTTTTAGTCCAGGTCTCTACTCTCAGTAGGAGTGAATGTGTCACCTGGGGCAATTTCCACTTCCATACATTTGACCATGTAAAGTTTACTTTTCCTGGAACCTGCACATATGTCTTTGCTTCACACTGCAATGACAGCTACCAGGACTTTAACATTCAGATCAGGCGCAGTGCCAAGAACAGCTTCCTGATCTACTTCACTGTCACCATTGATGGAGTGGTCCTGGAGGTGAAGGAGACGGGAATCACAGTGAACAGGAAGAAGTGAGTAAAGACTGAAATATCGGTTTTAGCTGCATTTTTATCGCTACATGTTAGGTGGTCTGACTGGAAAGCAGTGGCTGTGTATGAGATGTTCATAGCTTTTGGAACAGGGTATTGTGAAGAGTCCTCCCCATAGGGTTTGAGAAGGCAAGAAGCATTTAAACTAAACTACACGGTCCAGGGACCAACACCAACAAGTTTAGTAGTAAGCAATATGTATATTATAAAACCAGATGATGTTTTGAGGTTTAAGAAGATGTTTTAAGGTTTCCTTAATGTTGCTTTGATTAGAGAAGGAGGGATAGAGGAAAGTACATAACCCCCAACACTTTATATAAGTTTAGATATGTAGAAGCTTGGTGGTTTTTTCTTTTTTCTCAAAATATTATTTCTGTGGTACTAACCCTACTGTTTTATATTGCTGTTCAGGAACAGATGGTTATTTTAGGGATAGTTTTCCATTTACAGATAGATTAGTCTAGAAAATTGCTCTGCTTTGCAGATCACAACTTGCCCAGGGATCTTCTTATAAGAAAAGGCAGAATTTTTAGAAGTCAAAATCCACACCTTTAATTCCAATTCAAAGTGAAGCACAAAGGAAACTGCAAAGAGAAGGGTAAAAATATTCCCGAAGTAAAAATCATATGCAACAATAGCTGAAAGTTGGACACAATATTAAGGGCAGTCCTCATGAGAAGTGCAGAGTCCTGGTCCCAGCAAAAAATTATGAAGGGCCTAGGCAACCTTTGACTCTGGGAAAACCCCTCATAATTTTGTTGAAGAGAAAATTGTAAGCATATGGGCTGTCTTGACAGGCTTCTAGAAACAACCAAATATAGAATAGCACCACTGTGTTGTAATTATAGCACTGAAGCCCATATGTGTCTTCTAGATCAAAGAGGCAAAAAATCGCCTCTCTCCTAGCCATTTTCTCAACTTCTAAGTTTTTAGACTGTTGCAAACAGAATGGTAATTGTCTTGGTAAGATGGAAAATAATGTAGGTTTGAGTTGCATGAGTACATCCATAACAGAGAACAGAGAAGAGAACAGAGTTGTTTGTGAATCCCAAATATCAAGGAGGTCCTGGAAGGATGATGACAACCTGCAGTGTCCTTATGTGGAGGGTTATTTTCCCAATATTTTCATCTTGCTCTTTATAAACTTTTGGGTTAAGTCCTTGGGTTTGGCTGCTTTCTATCAGCTGAGTGGCTGATGTAGTATTGACACAAGACCAAAATGCATTGTGTTATGGATTAAGGTTGGTAAAAGGACACAGTGGACAATGCAATGCATTGTATGGACAAAGTCTGACCTTGCAAAGAGTGTTCCCATGTCTTATTTAGTTCCTTTTAACTCTAGTTTTCCTTCCTATATATCTGTAAGGATTTCATCAGTCTTTTTTTCACTGCAATCTGTTTTGTCCCCTCAAATTTCCAGGATTGCCATGCCTTTCAGCTTGAAGAGCATTCTGATTGAGGACACCTGTACTTACTTCCAAGTCACTTCCAAGCTGGGCCTGACACTCAAGTGGAACTGGGCTGACACTCTCCTAGTATGAACAGTCAGTTAGTTGTTTTCCTCCTGGTGAACCTCATCAGTAATGAAAAGCAGGGCTGGATGCAGGCACTGTGTTGATATATGAGATTATGGGAGGGAGGTATCACTCTATCCATAACCAGATAGAGAAATACCAAATTGGGCAATAGTTTCAGAGGGCAGGGGCATGGGAGCACAACCCCATGGTATTTCCAGCTAATTTCATTTGACAAAAGGGTTAATCCTGGATACAGCACATCTACAGTTATTTCCTTGCTCCATGGGGCACTGGCAGCAACAGCCCTCCAGCTCTGCCTTGCTACTCTGTCTCGTGCCCATCTTGTATGGGAAACTGATACGTGTGACCAGTCCAGACCTTGGCTTTTTTCATTCCAAAGTGATGCTATGTCGGAATTTTCCTCTAAACATCCAACCTGGAATATCCTCTTCTGTACCAGTGCATTTACACTTTTGTGTGTGAACACTTATCCTTCACAATCAGGACTGAGATTAACTAACTGGAGATTGTGTGTCATGTTTTGTCATTCAGAGAGATAGAGAAAGGGTAAAAAGGGAATACAGAGAAAAAATATCAGAAAGTAATCAGGTGATATTGAAATTCTGATTTATTGAAGTATCTGCTTTCCCCCTTCCTGTGTACTAATTAATATCTAAAGTTTTAAAGGCAGTATTTGTACATTACTGCAGAGTGGACACAACAGTAGGAAAAGCACTGCCTTTTTTGGGTGGACCTGAGTGGCACCAGTACTGTTCCCCGAGCATGTAGGAGTGATAAGGTGCAATAGTTTTATGAAGCAAGACAATAGTGTGCTAACCTGGCTGTTTATTTCCTCTAAGCATGGGGAAAACAAGTAATACTTGGCAGACCCACACCTAGAAGTGCTATAAAATTTTCCATCACCCTATGGACTAGAAAACCCATTATACATGGCTAAAAGTTAGTCAGAAGCTGCTTTTTTACAGCATCCAGCATTAGAGCATAGTTTTCTGACCTGTTCAGAGAGGAGCTGGGGTACCCTGCAAGATGTACCAAATGTTTTTATACCAGTTTCTCTATACTGGGAGACACTGGTGCAGGGATTAATCCAGTATTCAACATGCTTCAGTTACCTCTTTAGTGGGCAGGAACGACAATTGCTGGAGGATTCTCTTCACATTTGAATTCAGCCTGTCTGCAGATAAGTTTTATG